>NC_091460.1:136504838-136810292 GCF_027789765.1 Dendropsophus ebraccatus | reverse complement strand
TGGCATATGCATTGTATAGGAGCTGGAAGGCTAAACGTTCTGAATTAGTTCCTATCTGTATTCCCCTCATTGGGTTGTTGGGCTTTGAAGTGTGCTCCACTTCCTGCCGCTCCTCCCCATGTGCTGGAAAAAGATGGATCCAGTCCTGGGAAACTTCTCCCAGTTTCCCAGGACTGAATCCATCTTTTTTCCAGCACCCAGGGAGGAGCATCAGGAAGCGGAGCAGACTTCAAAGCCCCGCAACCCGATAAGTGGAATACAGACAGGAACTAAGCGATTTGCTTCGTTCCTACTGTAAATTCGCTCATCACTATTCCCAATCCTTAGGTTGGAGGAAATAAAAGAGAGAGAAAAAGTGCATATGAGACATACAAATATTTTGCAACACTGTAACCGCATAAGAAAAAGGAATCTGGAAACTTATTTCAGATAATTACTTGAAGTCTCCTGTTATTTAGTGCCATGAATAGAATGGAAATATCAGAAGGCGTATGTAAATAAATCCCTTCAAGGCAGGGCTATTGAGTCTAAAGTAGTACATGATGAGGATCTGACTATTCTTCCAATAACTTGTTATGCTGCCTACCAGCAGACAGTGTAAAATACTCCATAGACGTCAAGGTCTGCACATGCAATTCTATCTCAGTCTGTCAGTTTACTGCAACTTAGAAAAACAGTAATGATGTGCCAGTGAGTGGGCAGTCTGTCACCGAATAAGAATCTGTGCGAGTCCAAGGGTAAAGCTGTACAGCTCCCTCCCCACAAGTCTATACTTATCCACCATATTTGTTTATGTCTGTATAAAATGATACTATAACAACATGCTATCTATCTCAATCTGTCTATCTATCTATTATCTATCTATCTATTATCTATCTATCTGTCTGTCTGTCTGTCTATCTATCTATCTATCTCCTATTATCTATCTATCTATCTATCTATCATTTATCTATTATCTATCTATCTATCTATCTATATGCAGTAGATGTCCACGGCACACCAGGAGTAGTGGGGAAAAAATGGTGTCGTTTATTCCATCCAACAGCAAGTGAAAGCACAGATACATTTCAACTCTCTCACAGATAATGTCCGAAGAAGGGTCGAGGGAGCTGGGGCAGGCTGGAGGAGCTATTCCCCACAGCAGGGAAGAGCAAGGGCGGTGCAGCAAGTTGAAACAGCCACCAATTCTTGCCTTTCTTTCTTCCTCCACTGTATGGAACACCGGTTTAGAACAGCGATTCCACTCATACTGATGGAAATTCCCACTCTAAACAGGTTTTCCCCACAGTGGAGGCAAAGAGAGAGGCCTTTTAAACTTGCCTGACCACCCTTGCTTCTTCCCGCTGTGGGGAAAAGCTCCTCCAGTTTGCCCCAGCTACCAGCATCCATCTCCAGGCTGCCGTGGTGGCATAAAATGCAACAAGTCTACAGACCTCTCTGCTGGCAGCAGTTTGGGTGGGGCAATGTGCGCTATTTTTGCTTTTTTTTAAATTGGTGCAACATAAATAAATTCCCCCCCCCCCCCCCCCGCCTCCATATGTCTGGTCTCGTTTGAAAGGATCCGTGACATTTTGAGTCTCCTATGGGCCTGACATACATAACATATGCTCTGTGATGTACTGGAATAATTTCATAGTGAAGTCACCGGACTGAGCAGCGAGTGAATCGGTAACATTTTAACTATGTAGCCCGAGCTTAATACCAATATCATATTTGTGGTGAAAGATTCTGTTTTTCTTGGTCGGACTTGCTTCCTAGAATCCTGGTTTCGCTGCAATTGCACTAACTCCTGAGGACTGGGTTTCTAATTATTTAGCAGTGGACCACCAGTAAGTCCTTCCTAAATCCTCCCTTGATAATAATCGACATAATGAGAAGTAGAGCTTTAGTGTCTCCGTACACACCCTGTTCTATTAGTTTAAGATGCTAATATCATACGTGGAAACGTCATCCATTGTACTGTAGCAGGAATAGTCAAAATATCATTCTAAGCATCAATGTATCTAATAGGTGGACATGTATAGTAGCTGGAGTCAGTCCCTTAACAAAGACATTTCCCTTCCCCATTCAAAGCCGAAACAAAATTGAGATTGTCCTTGTGTCTTTTTCCCAATTGAGGCTATGTTCACACTATGTAAGTTCCGTGGAGATATCCACGGAACTCACGTGGTGCTGAAGGCTGAAGGGATCCTGGCCGGAGTGTATACACATAGTATAGACTCCGGCCAGGATCCTTAGCGGCACCATAAAAAAACTGAATAGCGGCCGCAGAAAACCATGTCAGTGCACACTTTGGAGCAAGCGACTGCGGCTGTACGCTCAATAGTGTGCATTGGAGTGTTCTGATGCAGGCGCACATGGATACACCCGCATCAGAACTCTGTGGCGCTAAAGATCATCCAGCCGTTACTGCAGGGATGATCTTTTCTGAGACCGACAGTTCCGTGACCTGGCCGGGTCACGGAACAGCCGGTCTCATACATTGTATGAACATGGCCTGATGTTGCACACTGCAACAATCAATCAGACTGGGTAGACAATTGAAAACAACATAGGCTATGTTCACACAAGGTCCAAAAAAGGAAATAGGCGTCGTTTTTTGTGTTTAAAAAGACGTCCATTATTGCATCATTATAAGTGACTTAAATAAAATGCATTGAAGTCTATGGAATAACAGACGTCTTTTGAGGCAGACACATTCAAGCCAAAAGACGCCCGTTATTCCATA
The DNA here is from genome assembly GCF_027789765.1 of Dendropsophus ebraccatus. NCBI lineage: Eukaryota > Metazoa > Chordata > Amphibia > Anura > Hylidae > Dendropsophus > Dendropsophus ebraccatus. The sequence goes on along the minus strand of NC_091460.1, from coordinate 136,807,564 downwards.
GATGTCCGTTATTCCATAGACTTCAATGCATTTTAGTCAACCCACTTAGTCACAGAACGTTTTTTCAGCTCCGTTTTAAATAACGTCCGTCATTTTGAGTCTAAAATAACGGACGTAATTTAGCTGCCTGTACCAGCAGCAATGATGGCTGCTGGTACATTATTTTAGTTTGGGGTTACTAATTGGCCTTTGGATGCGGCTTAATTGAAAAGTCAAATGAGTTTATTAGTAAAGATGGAGAAAAAAACGGTGACAAAAGAAAAACTGTGTGTGAACAACTAATAAAAAATGTCCGCTGTTTGCAAAAGACGTCCGAAAATAACGATCATGTCCATTATTTTGGTAAAAACGCCTGTTATTCAAGACATTGTGAGCATTGGACGTCTGTCTTTTCATTGACTTCAATGCATTGCCATTGCAGTCAGTTAAATCGCGGCAAAAACTGACTTTTTTTTTTTAAACATCAAAATCGTCCGCCTTTTCAAAATTTTTGGCATTGTGTGAACATAGCCTAACAAAGACATTTCCTTTACCCAATCAAAGCCGAAACAAAATTGAGATTGTTCTTGTGTCTTTTTCCCAATTGACAACAAACAATCAGACTGGGTAGACATTCCTGGGTGGAATTCTTCGTGATCCCTGTTCATTAAATGTACGGAGCCACCAATGAATGAAGTCTACCCGACCTTTAGTTAGGGATCTTAGATTAATTCCGTAGCCGATGGGAGATGACTAATTACAAGGAATATAAATGAGATTATAGAAGGGCTTATTATGTTCTGCCATATTCCAGATATCTCATGATAACAATTATGTCTTTATTACACGCTCATCAGATTTGACTCCAAGCTGCTGTAGTAATCCGGCATCAGGAGTCCTAATTACTATAAACTGCTGCCGTCTCCAGCCACAAGATTACTACAGCCCTTATAACACTACATATATATATATATATATATATATATATTTTTTTTTTATATATATTATTATTATTATTATTATTATAGTTTATTAGCAATATATGGTGAATAAGACAGAACATCCATGACAAAAAAAATGATACATTTTAGCTAAAACTTTGTAATTAGCAAACTGTGTAATAATCTAATTAGGCGACGCACCTGCTTCACGCTGGGGGGATACAATACAATGGCGTACACAAGCGCATTAATACTGTATTTTCATGCCTTATGTCTCTTAATCCCTGCAAGTCTGGCCATTTATTTAATAGTATAAGCTGATTAAGACACTTTTGGAATAATGACGAGACTGATGCCGACATGTCTGTGAATACATTGAAGCTGTCTATTGTTTTGCAAGTTTAAGCAAAACACAAATGAAAAAAAAAACCTTTAAACCCCCCCATCCAAGCTAGATTGTTTTTTTCTGTGACCAATTTGCCTCCTGTTATAGTCAATGGATGCTGCAACTCTTCAGAATCCCCTTAACCACTTTTTGAACACATTTTGCATTGGAATCCCCATTAAAAAGACTGTACATTGCATTATAAGCAAACGTGGAAACTTGGTAGTGACATAAGGGAAGACATGCTGCCGAGATTGCACCCCATCACTGGAGCCGAGAGAACAAAAGAAGGAACATTTCCAATACTATGGAGCAATAATGGGAAAAAGGACAAGGCTGCCAGAGAAAGAAGAGGAGGGGGCTGCCAGAGAAAGAAGGGGAGGGGGCTGCCAGAGAAAGAAGGGCAGGGGGCTGCCAGAGAAAGAAGGAGAGGGGGCTGCCAGAAAAAGAAGGACAGGGGGCTGCCAGAGAAAGAAGGGCAGGGGGCTGCCAGAGAAAGAAGGGCAGGGGGGACTTCCAGAATAAGAAGCGGAGGGGGCTGCCAGAGAAAGAAGGGCAGGGGGGACTGCCAGAGAAAGAAGGGGAGGGGGCTGCCAGAGAAAGAAGGGCAGGGGGCTGCCAGAGAAAGAAGGGGAGGGGGCTGCCATAGAAAAAGGGGAGGGGGCTACCAGAGAAGGAAGGGGAGGGGCTGCCAGAGAAAGAAGGGCAGGGGGGACTGCCAGAGAAAGAAGGGGAGGGGCTGCCAAAAAAGAAGGGCAGGGGGGACTGCCAGAGAAAGAAGGGGAGGGGGCTGCCAGTGAAAGAAGGGAGGGGGCTGCCAGAGAAAGTAGGGGAGGGGCTGCCAGAGAAAGAAGGGCAGGGGGCTGCCAGAGAAAGAAGGGCAGGGGGCTGCCAGATAAAGAAGGGGAGGGGGCTGCCAGAGAAAGTAGGGGAGGGGGCTGCCAGAGAAAGAAGGGGAGGGGGCTCTGTTGTTTGACATTGAGGTGTCAAGGTTAGTATTGAGAGGGAAAATGAGGAAGAGAGTCATTCTGGGCGCCAGAAGAAGAAGGAGGAGGAAGGAGAAGAAAGAATAAAGGGGAGCCATGCTACTGAATACAAATGGGAACCATGAATAAAAGGGGGAGCCAAGGTGGGGATTATGAATGCAGCTATGCTGTAGGAGAAGGGGGCAATGCTGAGCACTGAATTTGAGAATGAGAGGACAACTATGTCAGGAACCAGGAATAAGATGGGAAGCCATGCTGAGTACTAGGAATGAGAGGGAAAGTTCTACTGGGAACCAGGAATGTAAGCAAAACCATGTTGGGTATTAAGGATGAGAGAGGAGCCATGGTGGGGACCAGGAATAAGAGGGAAGGTCACATGTGGAGGACACAGAATCAGAGGGTAGCCATGTTTGGGAATAGAAAAGGGACGAGATAGGAGGAGAACAAATTCTGGGAATAAGGACTCAGAGAAGAGTCATGCTGGGGACCAGAAATGAGATCGGGAGCAACACTGAAGACTAGAAATGGGAGGAGAGACACACTGGGAATTAGGAATGAGATGAAGAACAATGCTATAAACAAGAAATAAGAGGGTCCACGTTGATTGACACGTGATTTTGGGCTAATCCACACAAGAATCTGCACAAAAAGGTTTCACAATCAGAAGTAACAGACTTCAATGTGTTCATTTAAAGGGGTTATCCAGTGCTACAAAAACATGGCCACTTTCTTTCAGAGACAACAAGACTCTTGTCTCCAGTTTAGGTGCAGTTTGCAATTAAGCTCCATTCACTTCAATGGAACTGAGCAGCAAAAGCTGGAGACAAGAGTAGGGCTGTCTCTGGAAGAAAGTGGCCATGTTTTCGCAGCACTGGATAACCCCTTTAAACTGGGTCTGTCATCATAGTGTGTTGGTATACTGAAAGAGAGCACCAAATGTAGAAAGGTCCACTATACTATCAGCCCGAAAAGTACAAACAATGGTATTTCTAGCGATTTATAGATTTACAGTATACTTTACTTCGGCTCTCACCAGTATTGCTGTGCTTTTGTATCCTTATACACTGATAAAAGATCTAAGCATAATAATACATCAAAGTAGCAGAGAAAAGCTTAAAACTATTAGAAGTCTACAGTTCCTTTTCTACTGTGCATCATTTTGAGGACAATTGCTATTTTCTCATGGGAAACAGATGCCGAACACAACTAAGTCATCTACCCCCAATATCTTTTATAATCCAAATGCATCACTGGTCTGAAAATAAAACGTTCTGGGGCAATAATAAGCTGGATCTGGTCTAGACGTTATGCAGTTTAATCATAGCGGTACTTTAGGAAGGCAAATAACTGGTTTTATAGGTTATTGAATGTATTTTTTTTTTTGGTCACTGTTACTACTATCACTAAATCTTTAGCGAAGCTCCTTTAAAGTGTCACTGTCGTTTAATTTTTAATTTTTTTTGCAGAAATCAATAGTACAGGCGATTTTAAGAAACTTTGTAGTTGGGTTTATTAGCCGAAAAATGCATTTTTATCATGAGAAAGCAGTTTGAAGCTCTCCCCCCTGTCTTCATGGTTTTCTATGGAGAAGGGAGGGGTGGAGGCACCAAAACAGGACAACAAAGAGTTAATTTACAGCTACATCACTGGGCTATCTCCTCTGAAGTCAGCACTGACCTCTCTGACCTCTGAATACCGGCTTTCACACAGCTCCCACTGTGTAATCCTATGTTCTCTGCTCTCTGCTGGCGATTAATCTCCCTCCTCCCCCTCCCCTCTCCATAGGTTACACAGGGCTCGACTAATGTAAAAGAGTCGAGATTTCCTGATAATGAGCATTGAATGAGAGAGAGGGGGAGAGGAGGAGGGGGGGACCTTTTTGAATGCAGATAATGTCATATTTGCCTAATAAACCCAATTACAAAGTTTCTTAAAATCGCCTGGACTATTGTTTTGACACAATGCATTGAATAACTGCCATTGTTCAGCACTCAAAACAACGGTCGCTGTTCAATACATTGCGTCAAGACAACGGCCATTGCTGCATTATTGCTGTGTGAAAACGGTTTTAAAGGAATACAACGGACGTTCTTTTTATAAAAAGTAGATTGTGTAAACATAGCCATAACGTGGTCTGGAAAACTTCTGGACTCCAGCATCAGGTCTGTGTAGTGGGTGCACAGTGCCTAACCCCGCCCCATACACTGACCTCTTTGTCACAGTTGTTTCTATTGTATTGTTTGTACTGGTAGCTAATCCTGTAATTGAACTTGACTTTTTGTGGATTCTCTACTTTAATGCATCCTGATCCTGTTTGACCTTCGTTACCTGACCGCTTGCTTGTTTCACTATTTTTACATCTAATTCTACAGTACAGTGACTGATACCTGATTCTTCCTGACCCTGGTTACCTGACTCCTAGCTTGTCTGACTATGGTAACCTCTGCTTACCAGTACCCCATAATCGTTTTGTCTTATCCCCTGCTATCAGCTACTAACCTGTTTGACTACACTTTTGTCTTCATAACTCATTGTTCTACCCCTGCTCTACTGATACTATCCATTGTTGCTGCCTATAGCAGTTATATCTCCAACGCATTCCCACTGTATCCAGTTTCACCCTCACTAAACATTAACTAAACATTTTAAATCAGGGAGGAGGTGGCTGAACATAACAACATGTACTTACCTCCCTGGCTCCAGTGCTGGGGTCCACTGTCCTCCACTCCTGTTCCCGGTCCCTGGCTGCTTCTAGGTCTGAGTGGGGACCTGCAACGTGACATGTTAGTAGCGGAGTCCCGCCTCGGTTGCTGACTGGCTGAGCTCTCCTGACACATCACAGCGCAGGTTTCCACCCAGACCTAGAAGCAGCCAGGGACCAGGAACCGGAGCGGAGACAGCAGACCACAGTGCTGGAGCCAGGAAGGTAAGTACATGTTGTTATGTTCAGCCACCTCCTCCCTGACTGCTTTTTTTTTTTTTTTTTGCCGGGACTTTTCCTTTAAGGAAATCAAACAGTATAATTTAGCTTTCAAGCACAGTAACGCAATTGGCTTTTTTTTAAAGCAATTTAGAGAGTTGGGAACAAGCTGTTATTCTACTTCTAATAAGTGAAGTACTTTCACACCTTCAGTATACTACTTACTCCTCTCTTTGCTTTGTCTGCCAGTAACTGCATTAAACAGTCATCCAAAAAGCCCAGCTATACGTCATAAGCCTGACCATGTCCTGCAGCAGGGGATTTGCCGGAGCTTTGAACAGTCTGTTCTCCTGATGGTATGACTGAGCCGCTGATGGGAGAGGATAGATGATGCGGCTTCCCCCCGACTATGAAGCATTTCATTAGTGTCCTTACTTCACATTTTAATCAGTCTCCTTGTAAGTTACCACTTTCTTGAGATCATCCAACATCAATGAAATTATACCCAGATGTTTTCTAGTACAGCGCAGGAGGATACCGAATTTCATTTTAAATTGGCAAATTTACTAGAAAAAATATTTGATACTTTATAACAAGTGTGTTTGTTTTACTCTGCTCAGCTTAAATGTCTTATAATTTAACCCAAAGTAGCAATGTAAACAGTCTAAAATTACCTCCCTAGGAATAAAATCAATCGTGAAGCCTACTTTCCTTATTGAACCCATTTACAATATGATCCTTGTGGCTGATGAATAGGACGTACATTACTACATCCATTACAGAACAACATGCTGAAGAATACACGCCGCCTGAAAGACACCAGTGCTTTGTCCTGTATGTATATATATATATATATATATATATATATATATATATATATATTATATTATATTATATATATAGGAAATTAACAAAATTGTCATAATTTCCTATATTCTATGGCAAGTGGCTCACCCCCTGGCACGAAATATATAGTATACCTAACAAGGAAAACTTTCACTGTGTCACAATAAATCCTTAAGTCTGTTTACAGGGGTAGTTCACAAAACAAAAAAAAACATTTTCTTTGAAATCTTTTGGTGCCAGAAAGTGAGATTTGTAATTTACTTCTATTAAAAAAATTTTTTCAAGTCTTCTTAGTTGCTGTATGTCCTGCAGGAAGTGGTGTATTCTTTCCAGTCTGGAGAGCAGGAGAGGTTTTCTATGGACATTTGCTACTGCTCTGGACAGTTCCTGACATGGACAGAGGTGGCAGCAGAGAGCACTGTGTCAGACTGGAGTGAATACACCACTTCCTGCAGGACACACAGCAGCTGATAAGTGCTGGAAGACAGCCGTTACTGTACAATATACTGTATAATCTGGTTGTCTAATAAATTGCTGATTGGGTCCTGGATTTAGGTCCTTATATCCCATACAAATTCATAAAATAGCTGTGTATCATGGAGGGGATTCTCAAGGGGTCAATGACAACAGGGAGAGCACTAAAATCCCTTCGTCACCACTTAAGGGTTAAATGAGAAGTCTTGGGATCTGCAACCGGAAGGGGCAGGGGGAATTTTGATAACAAGTACAAACTTACCTCTCCCTGTGCCCGGCCTCAGGACTCGCTGGGCTCCAGGAACTCCAGCACTGACACGTCACGACCAGATTGATGGACTGGCCGCTCAACCTGTCAGTGACCGGGGTGGGATGCCGCTCCAGTCACTGATTTGCTGAGTGGCCAGTCCATCAGCCGGGACAGGCATTTGTGACATCATCAAACCTTGGGGGAAATTGACTTCCGAGGGGGATCTCGAGGCCGGTCATCGTGGGCACTGGGAGAGGTAAGTGCCTACTATTCATCAGTAATAGTTTAAAAAAAAAATAAAAAAATATGGAGGCTTTAAAGTGTCCCTGTCGTAATAACTTTCTAAATCTTAATCAACAGTAGATGTGATATAAAGCAAGTTTGCAATTTACATTGATTCATTATTTTTTTTAGTTATCATGGAGAACATGGCACTTTCTGTTTTCGGAAAACAGGAAGCAGTCAGAAAACAGGAAGTCCTGTCTATCCCAGGCCATCTGAGCGCTTACAGAGAGAAGGCAGTCATGGACTGATGGACACATTGAGCCGTGACTCTCTATACTGGCTGGAATTTCTGTGTCTAGTCTGCTTTTTCAACCAGCAGACAAGCAGAAAATCTGCCTTTAGGATACAGTAAGTACAGCTGTTATATAGCAGCCTTCAGGAGACTGGACCTGGATACAGTAAGTATAGCTGTTATATAGCTGCCTTCAGGAGACTGGACCTGGATACAGTAAGTATAGCTGTTATATAGCTGCCTTCAGGAGACTGGACCTGGATATAGTAAGTATAGCTGTTATATAGCAGCCTTTAGGAGACTGGGCCTGGATTTCTGGTAAGTATAGCTGTTATATAGCTGCCTTCAGGAGACTGGACCTGGATTTCTGGTAAGTACAGCTTTGTTTTACAGCAGAATAAAAAAATAAAGAAAATGAATGTAAATTGCAAATTTGCTTCATTTCACATCTACTGTTGATTTAGAAAGTTATAACAACAGCAACACTTTATATATTTATTTTTTAATGATAGGTATAGTTTAAATATTCCTGTAATAACTAATAATATAAATCTATATTTTACCAAAAAACTCACAATGGATGGCTAAATATTAGAGATCATCTGTTAGCATTAAGCCTCAAGTGCTAGAAGTGGCAAAGAGAATATAGGGTCTGGATGCAGCTGTACAGAGAAGACTTGGACACCACAGCCTGTCTTGTACTGAAACAGTAGACCATGACTGTTAGCAGGTTTCCAGATGTGCAGTTCAATATGGATGCAACCAATAAATAAATAGATGGTGATGGATGGAATGCAAGTGTTTTCCCCATAGAAATTGTTCAAAGAGTTAAAGACATTAGTGAACAAAGCTGCCGTACCGGTACTGTTCCTGAGAATCCTGACCTCAAGCCAGACCTTCATATTTACCCATCTTGCTTAGCCTCGGCCAGATGGAATAAGAGAGATGTATGTTCTCATTGGCTTTCTCACAAAGCGAGCCGCAGCTAGGCAAAACGGTGATTTATACATAGCAAGCTGCAACAGTCCCATAAAGAAGGCTTTCACATAGACGCCCGTTGCTTTCCTGGCAAAAGTGCAAGGTAGAATGATAGGCCCATATATGTAATCTGAAGGCTGTCGATGCTATCGAGAATTCATGATATTACCCATAGAGATCTAGGGGCATTTTTTTTTTACATTAAACCCTGAGAAAAAAAACTCACAACATGGAGCTTAGACATATCAGCAATGGAAATGATAGCGGTACATTGGGGAAGTGTTCTATTAACAAATCCGGACATCTCCAATTGCTAGGAGAAATGACCAATCAAATGGAAAAGCAAAATCCAAGCCCTATAGTTTTAACCACAGCATAGAAAAAAAGCAAAACATAAAACCTAACATGTATTAATATCATAAATAAAATATTAACTCATTAACCCCTTCCCACTCCAGGGCATTCCAGTACATCTTGGTGGCGATATAATTAATGCTGTGGGGCGTACTGGTGCCTCTTGGGGATCTACGTCTGAGCCTTCCCGATTGGTGACCGGAGTTGCCTGTCAAACACAACCCCACTCCCACTGCAGCGTTGCTGGTGGATGCATCCTGTAGATGCCACACTGAATGTAATTGTTCAATATAAAAAAAAACCTAAATTTACGTCTGATATAAAGTCTAATATAAAGTACAGTACAATGGGGGAGATTTATCAAACATGGTGTAAAGTGAAACTGGCTCAGTCGCCTCTAGCAACCAATCAGATTCCACCTTTCATTCCTCACAGACTCTTTGGAAAATGAAAGGTGGAATCTGATTGGTTACTAGGGGCAATTGAGACGGTTTCACTATACACCATGTTTGATAAATCTCCCCCAATGTGTCACCAAAAACAATCGCACAATGAGTTGAATATGAAGACAGGTCCGATTTGAGAAATGTTGCTGTGTCCTAAATACCAAAATTGGCTGCATTCTTAAGGGGTTAAAGGGGTTCTCTAGGATTAGAAAAACACAGGTCCCCCCCCCCTTCAAAAACAGCATTAGTCGTCCTTCGTTTTTGTGTGGTCTTGTAGCTCAGTTTCACAGAAGTGAAGGGAGCTAAGCGGTGGCATAGCTAGGATTCATGGGGCCCCATAGCAAAAAATTGTGTGGGGCCCCATGAATTCTGTACGTTCCCAACCCCCCCCCCCCTCCCCCTGACCAGCATACATATATACTCAATCAGCCCAGCGCAGCCCTCGGCATGATCTCATTCTCCTGGCTCCCCAGTGCGCAAGTGACATCACTTGTGCACATGGGGGCCCAAGGGAATGAACGCCACTGGTGGCTGTCCAGGGGAAGGGGGGCTTGGTGCGGGCTGGCGGCTGTCTCTGGGAGATTGGTGCAGCTGTTGGCTTTCCAGGCGGAAGGAGCATGTTGGGTTGGTGTGGGCCAGCAGCTGTCCAGGGAGGAGGGCTGGTTTGAGCAGTACCATGAAGGCAGATCAAGCTTCATAGGGGTGGGTCCTAGCCCCCCCTACCGAACGGGCCCTGTAGCAGCTGCGTGGTCTGCCTCCATGGTAGCTATGTCGGTGGAGGTAATACCAGAGATAACCTGAGGAACTAGGATATGATAATATCTTTTACGTTCTGCTCTAATTATGTCTCCTATGGCTATGATATGATAATAATAATAGTAATTATTATTATTATTATTATTACTCTTTTTTAATGTACCTTTGTATAGTAAATAGGTAGGTACAGTAACTGCAGTTCTATATACTTATTATCAGAAACAAGGACAGGGTTAGGGAACCTTTGCTCTCCAGCTGTTGCAAAACTACAACTCCTATCAGGCCTGGACAGCCAAAGCTAAAGCTTTGGCTGTCCAGGCATGATGGGAGTTGTAGTTTTGCAACAGCCGGAGAGCCGAGGTTCCCTACTCCTGAACTAGAAGATAAACTTTCATGGGTCCCAAGGATCCTGATTTGTTTAGACAACACAAGTCTCTGTTTCCACCACTAGGATCCTGGCCTTCCTCTGTATAGGATTCCTAACGGATCCATTACAATCTGTGTTGCAATAACTTCCATCTGATTTGGGTCCTACAGGTTTTGTTCTTTTTGATGGATTGAATAGTAGTACTATACTATTGTGGCTGTCAGGGAGCAAAAGAAGCTTGATGGGAAAGTACTAATGGAAATGTGAATAAGGCCTAACATGCTAAAAAAAAAAACGGAGATGTAAGGTGAACAGATGTGGAAATGACAGCATTGATACAATCATCATTGCATCCTCATCATAGCATAGTTCCATTCCGATGTATGTGCACGAGTCCCATCTATCACTTATAGAGAAGGTGGATTGAGGACAGCCTGTAGTAATCCTTCTCAGGAGAGAGAGCAGACAGTTTTGTTTTATATCCCGGTACACACACATGTAAACACTGCATTGCACAATATTTCATCTCCAGACCCTGGCACAGATCATAAAGAGAGATAGTTCTTCCTAAGAAGCTTGTATGCAATGATCAAGGAATGCAAACGTGTTCTCTGTCTTCTTACTGGCCTCCACTACTAGTAAGAAATCTCAAAGATCAAGAGTCCGTCGTCTTGTTGTGACACCCGTTACTGGAGGGATCGCAGACACATTTCCCAATGTTACGAGTGTCTTCAAAGGCATAAAACAATTCAGGTATATTCATCCCTTTAAGGCTATGTTCACACATCGTACCTATTAGGAAAAGAACGGCAATTGTTTTCAATAATTGCATTTCATGATGCAATAATTTGCATTGAAGTCAATGCAAACAATGGCCGTTGTTGCACACAATGTATTGAACGATGGCCGTTGTTGTATTTCTGCCCCTTGTCCATAGACTTCAATGTACAATTTGGATTTAAAACAACGGCCGTTGTTCGATCTTCACTTGTCTTGCGCTACTGCAAATGAGCCAGGATATTTAAGAGGAGAAGGATGAGTTTAGGCTGCACCCTTTTTGTTCACATAGTGACCCTTCTGTTTAAAGGAGTCTCCTAGTCACAGTACCCACAGTACCCTCTTTTCTTTCCAATAACGCCATAGTTAGGTAGAGTTACCTCTTAAAGTAACTGGATAATGTGCACAATGCAAACATATACAATGATGTGAAATTCTAAATTCTATTGCAGATTTTGTGGTTTAATAAAGACAACAGGAACTACACCCCGTTCATTTTCCTAAAGATTTGGTTCGAGCAGTAAGGCCTTATGCACACGTTCAGGAATTTTTTTTCACGTCTGTAGAGTCCTCCCGCTATCTACCCATACAGTCCGCAAAAAATTACGGATTGGGCATCTGTAGCACATCCATATTTCCGTAAATCTGTTTTTTAGGAACGCAACCTATAAACATGTGACTAATGACTCATCCTTTTTTTTTTAACGAAAATATGGATGCCGAAAGGTTACAATCTGTAAAAAATTGCGGATCCCATTGATTTCTACAAGAGAATCCACAAAAAATCGGGGGTCTGCACTAGGGCGAGTCTTTTTTTTTCAGGATTGGTTTGCGTCCTAGTAATCTACTGATTATGTGAATAACCCAATGGACATCAATGTGCGGAAATACAGATCTGTAGATTATGGGACGTGTGAATAAGGCCACATGTTTATGTTAGTATCCTTCTGAAGTTACGTACCTGAATCAGCGGCTGTGATTAGTAATATATATTGGTCTTTCATCTCTCGGTCCAGACTTTTCACCACACTAAGTTGTCCATTAGATGACAATCTGAAGGCGCCATCCTCATTGCCAGAAGCTAGAGCATATGTTAATCTGCTGTTAAGTCCCTGGTCATCATCTCTGGCAACAACCTGAAACAATAAAGCAATTCTTAATTTTATCTTATCAACCTAGACATTCGGCATTCTACAAAGGTATCTAATGTTTCTGCTTAAAGCCCCTATTACACGGGGCGATCAGCAGGAGCAAGAGAGCGTCAACCTGTCAGGTCAGCCCTCGCTTCCTCTTCGTTCCCACTTACCCGTTCGCACTGACAGAGAGCCAGTAAGTACGGGGGGCAGGGGGTGAGAAGCTGCGGGAGGGGCTTTCAGGACGATCTAAAGATCATAGGAGGTACCAGCAGTCTGCTGCCGCCGCTCCTATTGCACAGGGAGCGATCAGTGGGAGCAAGAGAGCGCCGACCTGTCAGGTCAGTGCTCACTTGCTCCCCGTTCCCCGCTTGCTGATGGCGCTGTTACACACACTGACTGCGAGCAGGTAAGTGCAGAGGAAGGGGCACGGGGAGCTACAAGAGGGACTGCCCAGTCGATCTTTAGGTCATTCGGGGAGTCCATAGGACATAGCGGCGGTCTGCTGCCATCACTCCTATCGTTGGTATCCTAGTTGTTAGTCTTTCAACATGTTGAAAGACGTTGAAAGACAACAATCAGCCAACATTGTGTTTGTCGGTTGATCTTGGTCTTTTATTACACAAAGCAATTATTGGCCATAATGTCCAATAATCAGCCCAATACGAGCGATAATCACTTTGTGTAATAGGGCCTTTAGTCAAAAGAAGTCAACAGAAGTTACAATTACCTGGAGCACAGTCTTGGGTAATACATCCAAGTTCTCTGGAACATTTACTGAATAAGGGGACAATTCAAATTTCGGAACCACATCATTAACATCGGTAAGAAGAATGCTGACTGTGGTTGTGTCTGTCCGTGGGTTACTACCCCGATCCGATGACTGGATGACCAAGGAGTATGATGATTTCTTCTCGCGATCCAAAGGCTTGGCTATTGATACCATTCCGGTGACTGAGTCAATCCTGAATTCATTGCTTGGATTTCCATCTATGATGGTATAGCGAACCATGCCGTTTATTCCTTCATCTGCATCGGTTGCTATCAACTGAATTAGATCTGTTCCAGTTAGGGTGTTCTCACTTATCTCCACTTTAAAGAGATGTTGTGAAAAGTGAGGATTATTGTCATTAATATCAAGAATAATAACCACAACATCCACGGAAGAAGAAAGGGAAGGTTCTCCTTTATCGGTAGCTATGATTGTTAAAGTATAGTTGGAAATATCTTCTCGATCTAGTTCCCCCATCAGTCGCACCTCACCATCGATGTTTCCAATACTGAATTTATTCCCCAAAGAGCTAAGCAATGAATACTGGACATAGCAGTTTGGACCGCTGTCTGGGTCTGTGGCTTGGGCGCGAAATACAATAGTATCGGTAGGTGTGTTCTCTTGGACATAAGTCAACCTAGGAGATGTGAAGCTTGGTGGGTTGTCATTGACATCCAGCAAAATAATGGACACTTCCACGGTGCTTGTGTATCTGTATGCAGGCGGAGGGGCCAAATCATGAACTTGTACCACTAGATTATAGAAGGACTGGCTTTCTCTGTCCAGTGTCTGAAGAATACTTAAGACTCCATGCTTGTTAATCTGGAACTGGCCCATACTGTCTCCTGAAGATATGCTGTATAACAGCTTAGAGTTCAACCCTGAAAATAATACAAAAAACAAAGTCAGACACATCTAAAATACACTGATGGAATTCAATGGGATATTCTCATAAAACAATTAAAGGGGTATTCCAGGAAAAAATAACTTTTCCCCTATCCACAGGAGATGGCGGGAAGTCCGACCCCTGAATCCCCCAGCGATCTCCATATCGGACCCGACGAATATGTTATGAATAGAGCCCCGGGTCGGCACGCCACCCGCAGCTCTATACATCCATATAGAGCAAGAGAGTATGTCGGAAGAGCACTGTACTCGGTTCTTTCCATCACTCCATAGGAATGAATAGAGCCACGGCGCGCATGCCGCCCCGGGCTCTATTCATACCAGACCCGGCGGGGTCCGATGCGGAGAACGAAGGGGGGGTTTCAAAGGTCGGACCTGTGGATCGGGGAAAAGTTAATTTTTACCCGGAATACCCCTTTAAGCTCCAGATGGGCTTTATGGTTATGTTGACACACCATAAAAACGACAGCCATTTTTTATTGTACTGCCGTCATTTAATGGCAAATAACAGTTGTTATTATACAAATAATGGTCATTATTTTCCATTAAATGATGGCAGTTCAATAAAAATGAACGCCTGTCATTTCAGCGTTGTGTGAACATAGCTTACGTCTGTAAAATATAATTAATTTACTCTATTCTTTATCATGCTTTTTGTAGGTTTTTAATGTGTTAGATCTCTTTTCATTTTTTAGCAATTACATTATGGGTGATTGGGGTGTCTGACCTTTGTACCCCCTGCTGATCTCTGTATTGGGCCCTGGCTTCTGTGTAATGAATAAAGCTGCAGGTACTCAGCTCTTTCCGTTAGCTCCATAGGAATGAATAGAGCCGTGGGTCATGTGCTATACCCATGACTCTATTCACAGAAGCAGTAATAATCAGATACTAAAACTTGTTCTTTTATTTTAGTTTGTTTCTGGTTTCAAACTGTAATCTTTTTTTATTTCACTTTTTGTACATTGTTATGGAGGCTGCCATATTGCCAGAGCTGCTTTGACAGCATTTAATGACATGCTTTACAGCAAGACTCACGGACGTAGATGACAATAAAATTACTGAGCGCACTCTGTGACCTGTGAAGAGGTCATTACACAGGGAGCCGCTATTGTCTCCTCTATCTACTGGTGTCACATGACTCTGCAATGCTGTACAGAACGCTTTACAGCAGCCTCTTCTTGTCACTACAGACACAACAGGAAGTCTCAGCTCAGTTTTAGTCCTAGTGGTGGAAATGAAAGCTGCAAGATATTAGGATTATTTCATAATGGAAAAATCGAAAAAAATGTCACCCAATTTTTTTTTTAAATATGTTTAACATAAAAACATTATTTAAACAATAGGTAATTTCTGATGACACATTCCCTTTAAGGAGGAGCAGATCTTGCATTTTTCAATCCTGATTTTTCTTATAATATGAGAATTTGTTCATCCTGTTAAACAAATCTTTTATTTCTCCAGCCAGATCAGAAAGACCGTAGGACTCAGCTGGACATATTCTCTGCACATAACCAAGGGTCTCATATTTTAATGTAGTTTTGGGAAACACCCTAGACTTCCACTCCATGTTAATTTATAGAACCACTACATAGTTTATCAACTGCTTCCACATGTGAACCATAGGGTCCCATTCTGTCTTTGTATTAGAAGTAATAATTCCTGGCATAAAGAAGCGGATAATAGAATACAGAACTATAATGAGATCACAATTACATAAAACCATATTGAGAAAACAGAAGGAACCCGTGCCCGGGACTGCGAGACGTATTAGATCCTTCAGAAAACTGGCGGACCACTAGACGCAATGACTCGGTTGATAAAAATGAGTCCTGAAATAAGCCACCGAAGACAGGATTATAGAAAGGAGCTTTACCATTAAGCAGAGCTAGTAGCTATGGATAGGGAATCAATTAGGTTAATTGTCCGGCAAGGCTCGCCTTACACGCCCATTGTACTCCGATTCATTTCCATGATTTCTATTGTTGCAGTTTATATTGGCTTGTTAAGTGAATAGCAGAATGTAGTTCTTATTTACATGTCTCAATGGTTATTATTCTACGTGCCATATTAATTACAGTATATTATATTATAATGCCACATTTCTTAATAACAACGACTAATCTTCCATTCGTATACAGAAGAAAGAAAACGGTAATATAAACAAGTAGGAAAGTTCCCTTCGTTCCCAGTCTCCAGAGCTTCTCATGGACAAGGGTTTAATGTCTGCAGACACCTCCAAAGTACTGTCTGCAAATGAATATTATGACAATAGGCATAATTGGCTCCTTATTATGATAGATCTCGGGTTGTTTTTCTAGAAATTAATGTAAAATTAGTAAAATAAATGAAAGAGAGCTCTAATAAAGAGAAGGGAAAAAATGCAAACAACATCATGTGTAAGGGCCCTATTACAAAAAATTGTTATATTGTTCGAATTTAAACAATAATCGTTCTGTGTAATTGCGGGCAACGATCGAAAAATCGTTTGTATGTTAATGATCGTTGATTTAGATCTGAACCTAAAATAATCACTAATAGTTCTCTGTAATTCCACATTCGTTCGCTCAAGTTCTACATTTCTAATTTTTTTCATTAATCATTCATTTTTTCATAATCGTACAATCGCAATAACGATTGTAGTAACGATCGTATCTAATGACCATTGTTCTGTGTAATATGGTGAACGATTTCAAGTTATCGATAAAAAATCTTGTTTGCGATCGTTTATCGTTAGTCGTTAATCGTTAAAAGTCGCTCAGTGTAATAGGACCCTTAGGCTATGTCTACACTACGTAAAAGTACGGCCGTTGTTGCCACCAACAACAACGGCCGCACTTTATGCAGCGTGGAACATTACCTATTCCTCTATGGGATCCCAAGCCGGAGTGTATACACATCATATTCGCTCCGGCTGGGATCCCATGCCGGGCCGCAAAGAACTGACATGTCAGTTTTCTGCGGCCGCAATTCAGTGAATAGCGGCAGTAGAATACCCTGTCAGTTCACACAATGAAGCGAGCAGCTCCGGCCGCTTGCTTCATTGTGTCCTATGGGGAGTTCTGATGCGGGCGCACGCTGATGCGCCCGCATCAGAACGCTACGGCCATAAAGATCATCCAGCCGGTACTTAAGTTCCCGGTCACAGAACAGCCAGTCTCTTACAAAGTGAGAACATAGCCTTACAGTATGTGCTCCATTGGAAATGACTATGGCGGGAAATGAAGGGCTAATGGATATCATGGCCCCGATTTATCAAAATGAGATGAATTGGTTGTCATTGGCCGTTATCTGTCCGATGTGTCTGATTTTTGTCTCAGATTGATATAGCAGAAAAGTGTTAACATTATCCTGGTTATTTGCTCCTCATAAAAAGCTTTCCTGGGCAAGCACTGCTTATTAAAATGGCACGGCTAACAGAATCAGGGTAATGTTGAATATTATTATTATTTTTATAAAAGTCACCATTAAATCTGCATGGACCTGCATCATACATGTAAGGTATAATGTAAGTCCATGCCAGGTCCATAATGGTTTCAGGAGGTAAATTGAATTATTAAGAAGGGGCTTCTTTATATTTGTAAAAACTATAAGTGCCTCTAGAGGACTTTTATAAGCAATCACTAGATTGCTCATACTGATAAATGCTTTAGTTTCACAGCATTAACAAGTTAGATTGACACTCTGCTAGTACAGCTTGCCAAAGACAGGCTATATGAGCAGATCACTCTGTGGCCAGCATGGAGGCCTACAGAAGACTTTCCACTGACATGTAAATTGTTTAGAACCCAGCAAACAAGAGTGTTACAACAAAACAACTGGGCCCCATAGCAAACTTTAAGTGGGGACCCCCTCATGAATCTCCCCCCCTACACACATAAATTGTACATACACACACAAATGGGCACACTAACTACAGTAGATACACACATGCAGATATACATACACACAAACAGGCACCTCCCTCCTCTGTTTCAGCATTGGAGGGGAGCAGGAAGAAGCCTGAGCTCATAGTGTAGAGGTGAGAGAGGGGCATAGGGTACACAGTACTGCATCTCTACACCTTTCTGCCTGTCATCACTGTCTCTATATAGTAATTAGTATAGTAATAAATTAGCAGGAAGCACCTGTGTACATAAGGGGAGGATCTCCTAGTATTTTCCCATTCTACCTGCAGAGGAATGGAGAGAGGTAAGAGCTTGTTCACACTTGTGTTGCTTGGCGTCCACTTTTTCCGCCGGTGGCGCCTGCGGGGTCTGGGGGGGGCCCTTTAGGGTCTGGTCCTATGACAATGAGGTTGCAGGGCCATTCTGTGGCCCCCCTTCTCTGCTTGTGCACGCTTTGCGGGGATTGTGGTCGCTGATCGGCACAGTGATGTTTTTTGGTTAGGGACTCGTGTATCAGAAGACCTGCACGTGGTACATGAGGCAATATGGTTTGACCAAATTATATACTAACTTCTGATGTTGGTTTTAAATGTAGCTGAATATGCTTTCGTGTCAGCCATGGGTGCGATGTGCAGCCATTTCTGTCTCTTTGGCTTGTGCATGTCTCTATATAGTAAGCTGGTGGTTATCCAGCTTACTGTATACAGCCTGTGACTGGGATGACAGGCAGGAGTATACTGAGTGGCTGGGCTGGGGAACTTCTAAACTAGGAGGCCGGCCCTGCCAGGTCCCCTAATGCCTTGGGCCCCGTAGCAGCCGTTATGCAACCAACCAGCATGTTATGGTACACTCTAGCAATATGCCATTATTTGCCAACATCGGACAATGTTACAAATAAGGCGTATGAGTTTTTGGAAAATAAAATGTAGTTAGTAGACTAGGAAGGTATCCTACACATCCGACTAATTTTTGTAAATCACTCTCTCATTTTTAAATTCATGTTTTTTCATAAGCTACAAATATGTATTTAGAAGCTTTGCTCGAAAAGAAATTCTATACCGAGAAACAGATTAATACGACCACTGATTCTTAAAGCCTCGGCAGACACTCTAAGTCCCAGTAAGGATTTTTCTTTGAATGGATTTGGACTAGTGTCATTGTTGTAAATATTCATGATCGGTGTACGTGGAAACTTCCTGAACAGCAGACGGTTCCTTTGTGTAGATTCCTGCAAGCATTAATCATGAATGGCCAGAGTTGGAAAGGGTGTAGGGCGAATGTTTGCAAGCACAATGTTCAGGAAGCTACTAAGATAAAAACAAACAATATAACAGGAGTAGTACTACTGGGGGAACAAAGTTTACAAGGTAAAAAAAAAAAAAAAAAATCAGGAAAATAAATTAACAGGGACACATCACATAGATGTCTCCTGACTATGATACCACTAATAGAAAGACACTATTATCTAGTAAATGCATGTTACACTGCTGGCATGGTCCGATACTGTAGTATGGACAGGGGCTACCATGTGTAGTAGTGTCATAAAGGTCTCAGATCGGTCTGTTTTATTGCAATGGGTTACCCATACAATCAATAGGCACAGATGCTAATTATTTAAGCATAACTATCATTTCAGGGTCATTTTTCTGAAAACAATAAATATCTATACTACAAGCGATTTTAAGAAACTCTGTAATAGGTTTTATTTACCAAAAGAGTTTCCTTCTGTACTCAAAAAGCTGTTTTCCTACCCCTCTCCGCCCCTCACTTCAGAAGAAGCAGGATTTCTGTGTCCATTATGCTCTATGGAGAGGGGAGGGGCTGAGAGGAGTGAGTGAGTACGGAGCAGTCCTGCACAACACATTTCAATCTTCTCTCAGCAAGTTCCTAGATAAGCATTGACCTTTCTGACCTCTGAATCCAGCATTTTAGGTGCCCAGACAAACAGTCTACAAACAGCTGAGCTTTGTCTCTTCTTCCTGCTTACTCATGTCCCTCGCCCCCCTCCTCCATAGGATATAATGAACACAGCAGAACCCATCTTCACTGGCTTCTCTGTAATAAAGACGGATTTGACTAATAATGAACAGATAAGAAGTGAGGGTGGGAGGAGGCTGGGAGATTGCTTTTTGAGTACAGAAAGAGGCTTTTTTACCTAATAAAACCTATTATAGAGTTTCCAAAAATCGCTTGTACTACTGATTTCTGCAAAAAAAAAAAAAGAAATGACAGTTACACTTTAAGAATTGGTTTAGGGGACATCTAAGAAAATTCTTATAGGTAAACATTTGTTATCATTAGCACAATTTTATCATTTAAAATGAATGTACCACTTGATAGAGTCAATAAAGACCCCCTATAGAACCTGATCGCCACCGCCGTGTACATTGCAACAGGGCTGTCGTTCTTCATATCGCCGCCTAGTTCCTGGTTCTCCTCCGGTTTGTATATGTGCAAATGTAATATCGGTTTGGTGCCATGGAGGTGGGCCCAGCACATGGGGTGCACCGATATCTCCTCCCCTCAGTGATGCGCCACCTTTAGAATGAGGTCAGCCTCACGGGGGGGGGGGCGCTATCGGGGGCTATCAGCAGGTTAGATTAATCTAACCTGTTGATAGTTCCCCTTTAAATAATAGTTACAACATCCTATAATAATCCTTTTTGAATGTGAGGAATAAACTTTGTAATGCTGGAGCAGAGATATCCATTTGGCCCCAATCCATCATCTACAGTCTAATTAAAACAATTAGTATATGAAAACTTTTATTGCATTTTTCTACGTGATAGCATTTGGCAGAAAACGAGGGGTTTAATTTACTATTAATGCACGATCTCCCTTCCAGTGTTTTTAGCTCGGCGGGTTGTCACGGTAACGGCGGTACTTAGCATATTGCGGAAAATAAATACTTGCAATTATCTGAGTAAACAATCTTCATTTTATTTAAATAATCACACTATCTGCAATGTGCTTAACATTCACCGCAATGACTTCTCTAACTTTCCCAGCAGCTGTTTTTGGCATAAAAATGAAGTCTGCCCAATATGCCAGGATCCCAGATGTCTGTAGCAATTCCCGACAAGCAGTTTATACGAGTTACTATTAATGTTCCTACATTGTGATGTTCCCAAGGGAAGGATGAACACTTACTCATTCCATCACCTCTTATGGGCTACACTATTTTACATACTCACATGTTATCAATGTACAGAACTACAATCCTACCGGAGGCAAAAAAATACCGTTTGCTTAGCGTTAATAAGATAATAATAGTAACAACATATAGATCAGAACTAGAGATCAGCACAACGGATCGGCCAGGTCCGTTCCGTGACAAGGTGATGGAACGGCCGGCCTCTGAAAAGATCATCCCGGCTGGTACTGCAGTACCGTCCGGATGATCTTTGCAGCCGCAGGGTTCTGATGCCGATGCATCCGTGCGCGCCCACATCAGAACTCCCCACAGCACACTATGGAGCGTGCGGCTGGAGCTGCACGCTCCATTGTGCGCACTAACAGGGTTTTCTGCGGCCGCTTTTCACTGAATAGCGGCCGCAGAAAACTGACATGTCAGTTTTTTATGGCGCTGCGAGAGATCCCGGCTGGAGCGCATACTATGTGTATACCCTCCGGCCGGGATTCCATAGAAGACAAAGTAACACATGTTTTCGTAAAAAGAACAGCTGTTGTTGCCAATTGCAACAACGCCTGTACCTTTACGTAAATATACGTTGTGCAAACATTGCCTTAGGCTGTGTTCACACAACTTAAGTTCCGAAGTAACTACGGAACTTACATTGTGCTGCAGGCTGAGGGAATCATGGCCGAAGTGTATACACATAGTATGGGCTCCGGCCGGGATCCCCAGCAGCGACAAAAAAAACTAACATGTCAATGCACACAATGGAGCGAGCGGCTCTGGCTGCACGCTACATTCTGTGCAGCTGTGAATTTGGATGCGGGCGCCCGCATCCGAATTCAGCGGCAGTGAAGATCATCCGGCCAGTCATGGAACGGCCGGTGTCTCACGCCATGGCCTTACAGGAGCCGACAGTGAGCGGGTAAAAGTGGGGGGGCCTCTAGGAGATGCAGGAGAGGCTCCTCAGATGATTTTTAGGTTGTTCGGGGAGCCCACAGGAGATAGCACGTTACACAGAGCGATGGTCATCAGACCGTGCTTAATTTTCCAAAAATCTTTCAACATGTTGAAAGACAAGGATCAGCCAACATTTGCATGTTTGTTGACTGATCGTTCCCTTTTACCAGGAGCTATTACACCAAGCGATTGTTGGTCGTAATGGGCAATAATCGTCCGAATATGGCCGATAATTGCTTGGTGTAATAGGGCCTTAAAGTAGATGACTCTAAGGTAGATGAGATAGCTAACCCTGTATGGATAAGGGGTAAAAATTGGAAATGAGAATACACCTTTGGTGTATGTTCCTACAAAGTATTTTTGCTCAGTGTTTTGCAGCCAAAATCAGGAGTGGATTTAAAACAAAGAAATGCTATGTTTGCACACTGTTGAAATTGAATGGATGGCCACACTTTCTGTGTTTTCAACCCACTCCTGGTTTTGGTTGCAAACTAATGAGCAAAAATACTGTGTGTGAACATAGCCTGAATCAGTTCAGCTGGTTGTGTTACCCATACCCCACAATGGGAGACAATGGTAGGTCCTATAACAGATCCTCCCTGCCACTCCATAAAAACTCAGGCCTATGTTATATAACCAATGGGCTCAGCAGCATGGCTATGATCAGCAACCCAACCTTCCTAAATGTCATTACTAGAGATGAGCGGAACTTTCGGACTTTCAGTCCGAAAGCCGCTCACTCCAGTGCAATGCCTGCGATCCCGGGTGCGTAGTTGCGCTACCGGGAATCTGCAGGCAGGATCTTCCAGGGAATTCAAGATACATCCAGGGAATGTATCTTGAATTCCCTGGAAGATCCTGCCCGCAGATTCCCGGTAGCGCAACTACGCACCCGGGATCGCAGGCATTGTAATGGAGCGAAGATGCCGTCGGACCAAAAGTCCAACGGTTCGCTCATCACTAGTCATCACCCACATCGGCTACTAGCCTGGGTGAGACCTACACCCCTACAGTACCAATATGCTTTTGAAAAACAAATGCTCGACAGAAATAGAATGGAGCTTGTTATAGGTAAAGAGGATCCATCGGTTATTTTTAGAATCTATTGTACACCTATTCGCTAGAGCTGTCATGACTCTATTGTTAAGGAAAGGAAAAGCCAGGGAACCACTAAGGTTGGAAACAGTTATGGCCTTTATATAAATCTATGCTTTTTGCCATTGCATAGGGTTCCATTGGGTCATTTTTATTCTTCCACATTGGGATCTGGAATTTGAACATCTTTGAAAACAAAGAACCTTGTGCCCTATGCCACTATCATTAACCAAATAATTATTCCATATTTTCATAATGGAAGCAATAATTAAAGGGGAATAAATCTAACCTGCTGATATGTCCCTGTTGCACAGGAGACGCCGAGGAGGAAGGTATGTCTGTTACCTTCCTCCTCGGCACTGTTTCCGTGCAGTTAGTCGCATTCCCAATGGTCTGGTGAGCCCATTAACACCATAGGGTGGGGGTGTTAGGAGCACTGCCCTCCCCCATAGCGTTGATCCAGCCCTCTCCATTCATTATTATTAGAAAGGGGCGGGCCACCCAGGCAGTGCTCCTAATGGTGCCCCAGTGCTTCTAACAATCTCACTGGACTATTAAGCAAGCTCCTAACTATACCGCAATGGCGCAGCGGAGCAGGGTAAGAGACGTATCTTCCTTCTCGGCGTCTCCTGTGCAATAGGGACATATCAGCAGGTTAGATTCGTCTAACCTGCTGATAGTTCCCCTTTAAAACAATATATTTGGCTTCTGCAATGAATCTAGTAAATCAAAAGGACAGAGAACTGTGCAGCCCTGAATTACTTTCCGTCTTTACTGCAGACTGTAGAATTTATAAGCATTATCAAAATGTAAAATCTCTGCATACCCCTTCATAAATACAGGCAAAGCTCCGCCCCCTGCGCCAGAGAGTGCGGATTATAATTAATGATGATATATATATATATATATATATATATATATATACTGACATTCTGGATTAGAAAATGCCACATAGTCAAGGATACTTGGCAGCAGACCAGGTGACGCCTCTTGTCTATGTAGGATGCATTAGAGGGGATGAGATTAATACATAAAATATGGTAATATGTGGTAGAAAAACTGCGGACGTTACCTTCATCTGCATCAGTCACATTGAAGACGAGAATTGTGGATCCAATCGGTAAAGTCTCCATTACAGATGAGCTATAGGAGGTCAAGCTGAAGACTGGGGGATTGTCATTTATATCTAATATATTGAAATAGACTCGGACACATGAGGACTGCCCGCCTCCGTCCTGTGCGCACACCGTGAGGATATAATACTGCTGGACTTCAAAATCCAGTGCACGGGTTACATTGAATACTCCAGTTATAGGGTTCAAGAAGAACATGCCATCCTCATCATCATCGGTAACAGTGTAGGTGATTTCTCCATTGATACCAGAGTCGTCATCGGTGGCCAATATGGCGGCTACAATGGAACCTAAATACGAGGATAAAGAGAAATTGTCAAAAAAAAAAGGAGCAAAATATAAAGTTGTCAGCTTTATATTTACACAGATTAAGGCTATGTTCACACAAAGTATCAGACCGGCTGCATCACGGAACGGCCGGTCTGTGCCTGGATCATCCCGCCCGCGCCTGCATCAGACCTTCCCACGGCACACAGTGAAGCAAGCGGCCGGAGCCGCTCGCTTCACTGTGTGAACTGACAGGTCTTTCTGCGGCCGGAGCCGCTCACTTCACTGTGTGAACTGACAGGTCTTTCTGCGTCCGGAATTCACTGAATTCCGGCCATAGAAAACTGACATGTCAGTTCAGGGCCGGCGTCAGCACCTGGCATACTCGGGCAAGTGCCGGGGCCCACAGCCGCCCAAGGGGCCCCCGACACTTGCCCAAGCAGTGAGACAGACGCCCGCCGCATCACCGACCCCCGGGGGAGCGGGTGCTGCCGACCCCAAGTCCGGGGGAGGGCTGGAGAAGGACCTGCCGTGTTTGCCGCACTGGGGAAGGACCTGTGGTGATGTCATAAGGGGGCGGGGCTGAGAACAGGAGAGGCTGCATATGGATGAAGGACCTGTGATCATTGTCATGTGACATGAGGAGGCGGGGCTCACTAATACCTTCCCTCTGTATGCTGTGAGTTTTAGTCCTTCTCTTATATCTCCTTCTGTACTGGCCTCTGATCTCCCATAATAACAGGCTGGCAATGCTGGGAGTTGTAGTCCTCCTCTTAAATCTCCTTCTGTAATGGCCTCTGATCTCCCATAATAACAGGCTGTCCATGCTGGGAGTTGTAGTTCTCCTCATATCTCCTCCTGTAATGGCCTCTGATCTCCCATAATAACAGGCTGTCCATGCTGGGAGTTGTAGTCCTCTTATATCTCCTTCTGTAATGTCCTCTGATCTCCCATAATAACAGGCTGTCCATGCTGGGAGTTGTAGTACTCCTCTTAAATCTCCTCCTGTAATGTCCTTTGATCTCCCATAATAACAGGCTGGACACGCTGGGACTTGTAGTCCTATTATATCTCCTCCTGTAATGTCCTCTGATATCCCATAATAACAGGCTGAACATGCTGGGAGTTGTAGTCCTATTATATCTCCTCCTGTAATGTCCTCTGATATCCCATAATAACAGGCTGGACATGCTGGGAGTTGTTGTTCCCCCTAGTATACCTCATGTAATGTCTCTTATTGTAACTCCATTCTAGCCTGCTCTATGGTGAAGAAGCTAGAATACAGAGTCCAGGGAGAGGACCTCCTTCTAGCACCTCCATTCTAGTCCATTCTAGCATGGATGCGCTCTCACCAACAGGCGCAGAGCGATGACATCATCACGTCTGCTGGTGGATCCACAAGGCGCACACAAGGGAGAAGAGGACCCGTCCCCCACCCGGATTAGTGAGTATGATTTATTTTTTTATTTTCTTGTTCTGAGGGAGATCAGGGGGCATTACTATGGGGCAGAGCAGGGGGCATTACTATGGGGACAGAGCAGGGGGCATTACTATGGGGCAGAGCAGGGGGCATTTCTATGGGGCAGAGCAGGGGGCATTACTATGGGGACAGAGGGCATTATTACTATATGGAGGGCACAGCATGGGGACATTATTACTATATGGGGGGCACAGCACGGGACCCACAAACCTCCTTACTTTACTGCACATGACACCAAACAGTGGAGTTACTACTGTATGGGAGTCTATGGGTGGGAAAAAGGGAAGGAAGTTGCTGGAAATGTGCGGAGTCTAAGATGTTTGTCTGACAGGTCCCGAAGAGATGAATTGTAGCTGGAAGAAATCATCATGGAGGTCTGAGCAAGATGGAGAGGAAACGGAGAGCGATCGCCTCAGATCAAAGAAGAAGACGTCACCTGTGAGTTACTGAATTACGTTTTTTTTTCCGTATTTTGTCAAACTTTATTTGGTAGGTGTGCCCCGAGGTGTGCTATACAAAGGGGCCCGCTGAGGCTCTCTCGCCCAAGGGCCCACAAAAACCTGGAGCCGGCCCTGTGTCATTTATTTGCGGCCAGTATGGGATCCTGGCCGGAGTGTATACGATGTGTATACGCTCCGGCGGGGATCCCATATCAGATAAGGTTATGTTGCGCTACGCAAAAAGTACGGCCGTTGTTGCGGATGGCATAGCCTAAGAAGTATAAATGCAAAGTTTTGGCACAAGAAACATTCAACTGGAGTAATAGGGCACAAAGGATGCATTTAAAGGGGTTGTTCACCCCCCCAAAAAAATCTTTCAAATCAACTGTTGCCAGAAAGAGGCAGAGATATGTCATTTACTTAAATTAAAATTTTTTAAGTCTTCCAGTACGTTTAATGAAACCTTTTGCTTACCTGGCATGGTGTCTTCTGCTACGTCAAATGAATAGACAGCTCTGGTGAATTTTGGGATGTGATCATTGACATCACTTATGGTAATATTTATCCTCATATCCGAAGACTGAAGACCGTCATCCGCCCTGACTAAGAGGGAATACTTAGAGCGGCGTTCTCTGTCCAAGCGTTTGGTGGCGATCAAATCTCCAGACTCTGGGTCAATACGGAAACTGTCATCAGCGCCACTAATAATTGTGTAAGTTACAAGGGCGTTAGGACCCTAAAAGAGAGAAAAAAATATATTTGTAGCAGTTGTAGATATAAACAATAAAATTCTGCTCTCAGATTAGAATATAACATGACAGATAACATAGCATGACTTATATCATATAGGACATCCTCATGCCACTAAAACAGCTCTGAGCTATCAAGGCATGAGCGCGACCCGAGCACCCTCAAGTCAGATGGCTCCGTTTTTGAATACCGGTGGCTGATGACTACACAAGACCTCTGGCAATATATCCACATAACAAAATGTGAAAAAGTGAGAGGATTCTAAAGCCTTTCCAAATGCACTGTACATACTGGATGTGAGGTTTGTGTCTTTGGAACTCTAGTTCTTGGTGGCCATAGGCTGTATCCAACTTCATCAGCCACCGGTATTCAAATACTGAGCCATCCAACTTGAGCTTTTCTGCCCCTTCCCCCCTATACATGCTCTGTGCGAATAGCCCTCCTTGTATGCTCTCCCAACTCTTGCTATATACAACTCCCTCCCCCTTCCTGCTGCTATCTCTAGAAAGGAGAGAAGAATGGGGTGAAGCAGAAAGCAGTCTTAGGGTAGGTTCAAACTACGGAATCCAAGCTGAGAATTTACGACAGATTCAGTAGCTTGTACCCGTTCACGGCCGCGCCTTTCCGCCAGCTCTATAGACACCATTCTATGGGCTGGCCGATTCCGCTATCTGCCGAAAGAATTGAGGGTAGGTTCACACTACGGAACCCAAGCGGAGAATTTCCGACGGATTCCATAGCTCGTGCCTGTTCACAACTGTGCACCTTTCCACCGGCTCCATAGACCCCATTCTATGGGCGGCCCGATTCCGCTATCCGCCAAAAGCAATGACTTGTCAATTCTTTTGGCGGATAGCAGAATCCGCCCGTGCACAGAATGGTGTCTACGGCATGGGCGTGAACAGGTACGAGCTATGGAAATTCTCTGCTCGGATTCCCTAAGGCTATGTTCACACAACATACTATTTTTGGAAAGAATGGTTGTTCTTTTCGATTAAAACAACGGCTGTTCTTTTCATACTGCAATAATATGCATTGAAGTCAAGGGAACAAGGCCCATTGTTTTAATACATTGCATTGAACAACGCCTGTTGTTTGGCACTCAAAACAATGGTCATTGTTCAATATACTGTGTCAAAACAAAGGCCGTTACAGTATGAAAAAAACGGCCGTTGTTTTAATAGAAAACAATGGCCGATCTTCTAAAAAAAAAGTACGTTGTGTGAACATAGCCTATGTGTACATATATATATATATATATATATATATATTTATTTTAGGGTGCCTTCACACGTACTGAAACTCGCTGCGTATTTATCATTTCTGGCACATAAATCCACAGCAATACTGATTGCTATCAAGTCAATGTATGTGTATTCTCGCTGCGTGTTTGGTGCGATTTTTACACGCGAGTTTTGATCTTCACATGTTTCTCACAGGCGAGTTCAACACCAAAAAAATCGCAGCAACTTTCATGCGAGTTTTGTACGAGTTCGGTGCGATAAATACACAGCAATACGGTACGTGTGAAGGCACCCTTTAGGGTAGCTTCACACACGCCGTATCGCAGCGGATTTTCTGCTGTGAATCCGAATGCAGATCCGCAGCTAATTTGATCTAATTAACTGAACACAGCATCAAATCTGTACCATCAAATCTGCTGTGGATCCTGTACGTGTGAATTCACCCTTAGGGTAGCTTCACACGTACAGACTCGCAGCGTTAATAACGCTCCAAGTCGGCTAGGTCCTGGCAGATCACTTTCACTACATACACGCAGCGGTCTGAACGACTGCTGTGTGTATGTAATTCTGCCGGCCGCTTAACCCCTTCAGCTGCCGCCCAGCTCCCGCTCTGTATACATTACCTGTCCTCGCTGCACGGGGTCCTGGCGTACTGCTCTCCCGCCCGGCCAATCAGTGTGTTGCCCTGCCGCAGCCACTGATTGGCCGGGCGGGAGAGCAGTACGCCGGGACCCGTGCAGCGAGGAGAGGTAATGTATACAGAGCGGGAGCCGGACGGCAACAGAAGGGGTTAAGCGGCCGGCAGAATTACATACACGCAGCAGTCGTTCAGACAGCTGCGTGTATGTAGCGAAAGTGATCTGCCAGGACCTAGCCGACTCGGAGTGTTATTAACGCTGCGAGTCGGTACGTGTGAAGCTACCTTTAAAGAGTATGAAGAGTTTTTTTTCTAATGCAATGTGCTGCTGTGATGACATACCCACAGGAAAAAAAAGTCTGAACATAGAAGATGGCTTAGAATGAACGGCTTAGTGCAATATTTGAAACCCTTTAGCCACAGCCTATAAAGCTGTTGCTTTTCGGCAAAGTTTATTAAAAGGAGGAACAAAAGACACCAGTTGTTAGTTTTTTAAGTCTTAGGGAGGATCTGCAGTGTACAGACCGCCAGCCTTATTTTGGTAAGTTTTCGTGTTCCAAAAATTCCCACACGACTTGATAAACGTACGTATTTCCACCCAAATTCCCACTGCAAACTTCCAAAAAAAAATGCTGCTCAGTTCTTGTGTAGATTTGTGCAAAAGTTTGTGATAAAAGTAAAAAAGTTTCACATAATAAATAGAAGTCCCAGTAAAGAATTAGTGGCACAGGAAGCGCGCTGCGCATGCGCATGAATGGGCTGTGGCCCAGTCACTATCAGCGTCCAGACCAAGCCGCTATGCAAATAAAGGCTATTTTATTCCACTGAACTGGTGAGTGCTACACATCCTTTACTGTGACTTCTATAGTTTGCTTTATCTATATTGTTTTTTTTTTTTTTTTTTTTTGGTTAAAGGCTTTCTTTTTTCTTTAAACAATAATAGGACAACATGCTTAAAGGGATGTTCTTAGATAGATAAAAGTTCAATAAGTCTTATGTGCAAAGTTGTTACATAGTGTAATATATGTGTCATTAGAAAACTAAAACTTTTGTGTAATCCCAGTGTTTTTTTGTTTTTTGTTTTTTTTTTTCTCAAAAATTTTTTTTATTTTCCATATATAATTCACATAATAAATCCTTTATTTATCTTTATTTAGCTTTATCTATATTGTTGACCAACACCTATAGTGGTACGGAAGAAATCCTATAGCGGTGTGTATATCTTCCTAGACAAGCTGGTGGGGGGTGGTGCAGAAGTAGCGGTGGGAGCATTTAGCGGGGGACCTGAAGACCCCCGGGGAGTGTGGCTAGGTAAAAATAGCGTGTTTATTACAGAAAGTTATATATATTTGTAATTTACTTCTATTTAAAAATCTCCAGTCTTCCAGTACTTATCAGCTGCTGTATGTCCTTTAACTAAACCTTAGTCTCCCATGCTCTACACAAGACTATAAACAATGTAAGTAATACAAAAATGCTCTTACAGCATCATAATATTTTCTTTATTTATCTAAACAATTAACGAGGGAATGCAATGGCTGTGAAAAGAACACGGCCGTAGCTGCAATTACAATTATAAACAGATGTTGTCAATGTAAAAAAAAAAAAAAAATTTACATTTTTTTCTTCTTTTTTTGTTGAGTTAGTTTTGGAAGTGTGACTGATATTGTGTAATATGAACTTGTAAATGATACAAACTTTCTAATCAGTCACTTTCTATTACGTTGTTGAATTACACGCAAACCAAAACTTGGAAGCGTGCGATAAAATATAATTTATGGTAATGGAAAATGATAGAAATACAGAAATCTCTGCTCTAAAATCCAATCCCTAACGGCCATTAGTATCAATGATTTCACGTATTATTAACGTTTTATCAAACCTCATCCAATGTGATGATAACTATTAGCTGGGATTCCCAGTAACAAATACTTCTACTAGTAGCCGAAGAAAATACAGATTAACAACAATCGTGAATTTCCTATAAAGGAGAAAGTAATAAGTATCACATTGAAAATAGATCTGTATACTTCTAAATAGAATAGTAATACAGTGGTGCCTTGGATTACGAGTATAATTCGTTCTGGGGCCGCGCTCTTTAACCAAAGTAAATTTTCCTATAAGAAATCCTAGAAATGCAGATAATTGGTTCCACACCCCAAAAATAATGATTTATTATTCTGAATAACATGTAAAACAGATGAAACAAACATCCAGAAACAGCTGAATGTGATATTGTAAATTACTGTACAGTAATGGAGAGGATGGGAAACATAAGGGCGGACAGAGACTGCAGGGAGTAGGAAGGAATGAGCAGGACAGATGTGGGCACATACATGCAACACTCTCTGTCTGGGGAGTGAGGGGTTACATCTATAGAGAGATTACCTCCACAGTCCTGTCCCCTGATGCAAGCCACAGCCTGAAGTGGATCTGCTATGATTTGGAAGGTGAGGGAGACTTCCTGGGTCAGAGTACAGTGCTGTAGACCCCGCTATGCAGACCATGCCCCTCCCCCACACCCCCTCCCACCCAGTACAAGAAGCTCTTAAGCCAAAACAATGCTCTTAAACCAAGTCACAATTTTTTTTAAACTGTGATCTCCTAAACCAAAACGCTCTTAAACCAAGTTACTCTTAAACCAAGGTACCACTGTACACTTAACCCTTTAAGGACATGGCCCATTTTCGTTTTTACGTTTTCGGTTTTTCCTCCTTGTGCATAAAAGGCCATAGCACTTGCATTTTTCCACCTAGAAACCCTCATGACCCCTTATTTTTTGCGTCACTAATTGTACTTTGCAATTACAGGCTGAATTTTTGCATAAAGTACACTGGGAAACCAGAAAAAAAATCAAAGTGTGGTGAAATTGAAAAAAAAAAACGCATTTCTTTTATTTGGGGGAAATGTGTTTTTACGCCATTCGCCCTGTGGTAAAACTGACTTGTTATGCATGTTCCTCAAGTTGCTAAGATTAAAACGATATATAACATGTATAACTTATATTGTATCTGATGGCCTGTAAAAAATTCAAACCGTTGTTAACCAATATAGGTTCCTTAAAATCGCTCCATTCCCAGGCTAATAGCGCTTTTATCCTTTGGTCTATGGGGCTGTGCGAGGTGTCATTTTTTGCGCCATGATGTGATCTTTCTATCGGTACCTTGATTGCCCATATACGTCTTTTTGATCGCTTTTTATTACATTTTTTCTGGATTTGATGCGACCAAAAATGCGCAATTTTGCACTTTGGGATTTTTTTGCGCGGACGCCGTTTACCGTACGAGATCAGGAATGTGATTAATTAATAGTTCGGGCGATTACGCACGCGGCGATACCAAACATGTTTATTTATTTATTTGTTTACTTTTATTTAAAACCTGGGAAAAGGGGGGTGATTCAGACTTTTATTAGGGGAGGGGGCTTTTTACTATTAACAACACTTTATTTTATTTTTTTACACATATACTAGAAGCCCCCCTGGGGTTAGGGTTATTCCCCCTGGGGTTAGGGTTATTCCCCCCCTAGGGGACTTCTAGTATATACACTGTGATCTCTCATTGAGATCTCTGCAGCATAGATATGCTGCAGAGATCCATGAGATCGGCACTCGTTTGCTTTCGGCTGCTGCAGCCGAAAACGAACGAGTGCCGAGCCGAGGACGGCGCCATCTTGGACGCGTCCCCGGCCGGCATCAGTAACGGAGATCGCTCCTCAGGGACAAGGTCCCGGAGGAGCGATCTCCCCCACTAGACACCAGGGAAACGTTGCCTCCGGTAATCGGAGGCAGCTGTCAACTTTGACAGCTGCCTCCGATCAGCTAATTAGCGGTCCCGGCGATCAGACCGAGCCCGCTAATAGCAGCGGTCCCGGGCTACTCGCGGCACCCGGGATCGCCGCGCGGCCCCGCTTTGAAGTGCAAGTGAGGACATATGACGTAGGGGTACGTCATATGTCCTTAAGAGGTTAATTGCTTACAAATTAAGATACTAATATCTAATGTTCCATTTGTGACACTGATCATTATAGTTTTCTTATATTACTTTGTTGGACAGTTGAATTTATTTATTTGGCAAGATGTGATGTTATCTGGGTGCATATATCTGGGTTAGTAATGTCACTCGGGCCTTCTGCCAATTTAGAAGCAACCAATTGGCTATGTTCCCATTATGGGAACATATGGGGAAAGCGGCCGCTAGTAATAATCATAATCATTAGCAGGTGTGTATTTAACAAAATGCCCGTGTTTGCCCAATATGTTCCAGAAGTCGGAACTCAGCCTTATAGTATATGTATGCCTGGGTTCACACTGCATTATTACAATCTTCTTTTTCATGCGTTTTTTGCAAAAACTGATGAAAAAAAAAGTTGCATTTGTGCGCATCCGTTTTGATCCCTTTTTACCATTGACTTCCATTATAAAAAAAAACTGATCCGTTTTAATTTTTTAACATACACAAAAACGTGGTCAACCTAATTTTTGTGTCTGTTAAAAAAAACGAATCTGTTTTGATCCGTTTTTTTTTTTACAATGGAAGTCAATGGAAAAATGGATCAAAATGGATACACACAAATGCATGTTTTTTCCATCCTTTTTTTTGCAAAAAATGGATGAATAAAACGGATTGCAAAAACGTAGTGTGAACCCAGCCTTAGGGTGCCTTTACACCTACTGGATCCACAGCGGATATCATGTTGCGGATTCGCAGCAAAATCCGCTGCGGATCCAGTGCTGTTCATGCCTATGAGAGCACATACTCGCAGCGGGATTGACATCCTGCTGTAAGTATGTGAGTTAACCCCCCGCCGCCCACCTCCGAGAGCATACATTACCTGCTCAGCGCCGCGGCTGCATGTCAGGCTGCCGGCTCCGGTCCTGCTCAGCCAATCAGTGCTGCCATGCACTGATTAGCTGAGCAGGACCAATGGAGCCTTACATGCGGCCGCGGCGCTGAGCAGGTAGTGTATGCTCTCGGAGGTGGGAGATCCGCTGTGGACCCGGTAGGTGGGAAGGCACCCTTAAAGTGAGTGTACCATCAGCTTCATCACTTTAAGTTTTTTACATAAATGGATCAGCAGCGGCGTGGGGATGCCGGTTCCAAGGTCCTTTTTTACATTCGGTTCCCACGCACAGTGCGGTCTATTCCCGACCACCAGCCCGGCATGGATCACTGGAGACCGGCCCAGCGGCCCGCAGTGTGACAATCTCCCTCCTCTCTGTGACGCGGCTCCATTAGAATGAATGGAGCTGCCTCACAGAGGGGAGAGGGTTTCATCACACTGGGGGGTGGCGGGCCTGTTTTCAGTGCTTCATGCCGGGCTGGTGCTAGGGAAAAGACCGCACTGTGCGTGGGAACTGAATGGTGGTTCAAAAATAGGACTACACCACCAGCAACCCCACGCCAGGAACATGTAAAAGGTGGCTGATGCTGCACTGTAATACAACGGCCGTGTGAACATAGCCTTATTGGGGGAGATTTATCAAACATGGTGTAAAGTGAAACCGGCTCAGTTGCCCCTAGCAACCAATCAGATTCCACCTTTCATTCCTCACAGACTCTTTGGAAAATGAAAGGTGGAATCTGATTTTTTCTATTCAAAAAGACGTCCGTTGTTGCCGCGATTTAATTGACTTCAATGCAATGCATTGAAGTCTATGGAATGTCGAACGTCCAATGCACACAGTGTATAAAATGACGGACGTTATCTGCGCGGATGTAAAAATAATGACCATGTCAATTTTTTTCGGCCGTCTTTTGCAAACAGCAGACATTATTTTTTAGTTGTTCACACACAGTATTTCTTTTTTCACCATTTTTCTATGAAAATCAATGGACTTGTCAATTAAAGACACATCCAAAGGACGATCAGTCCACCTGACCTAGAATAATGTACCAACAGCCGTCATTGCACTCACAGGCGTCCAAACAACAAAATGACGGACACCATTTTTAACTCGAAATGACGTTATTTTTTTTTCAAGAAGGGAGAGAAAAAAAATTGTGTGGGAACAGTAACTATTCTGTACAGTGAAATCCTGGGGGGAGGGGGGCTCCCTCCTGACCTTATATTCCAGGTTTACAATGTCTTTGGATTAGGCAAGCTTCAAAATCCTGGACTATACAGAGATCTCTGTTATAGCCAGATCTATCTTAAGGGACACTACTTAGATAGAGGCTATAAGCCCCCCATAGCAGTACGGACCTGCTCAGCGCTGACAGTGTAAATAATTCATTGAATTGTTACACAGAAACGAGAAATTAAACATTAATATTTCCTGTCTGTCAGATATCATTCATGCCGAGGTGTCACATAAACACGTCATGTAAATGATATCATAAAAATGTTAAACATAATAACCACAAAGCTATGAGAAAACACCAGGTGTCTAGAATCCCAACAGACGAGAAATATTTTCCTCTTTAAAAAGGAATATATTACTATGTCAATAGTAAATAAAGTCCTCTGCAAATCTAAAAAAAAAAAAAACTGCTCTAGGGCCTATTTTGTCATTAAAAGGGGTATTCCACTCAAACATAACTTTTGATATTTTGCTGCCCATGGTGAGACTAACAATTCCTTCCATACTTGTTATTATCTATTCAGTCTCCTTCCCCCAGTTCTGAGCTGCTGCTTTCTGCTGAAAGCACAAAAATCTGTGTGTGAGCTTTTAGCTCTGTCTCCCCCTCCTTTCTGAGACAGCTGATGTAAACAAGTCCCTGGCTGGCTTTGTCTGCAACATTGTAGCTTCTTTGTAATGCTGGGAGGGTTATTCTGAGGTCAAGTTGCTACTTTTTACACAAGATTTTGTATGGTCGTGGCTCATATGTTGTATTTTGATTAGAGATGAGCGAACCTGGAGCATGCTGGAGTCCATCCGAACCCGAACTTTCGGCATTTGATTAGCGGTGGCTGCTGAAGTTGGATAAAGCCCTAAGGCTATGTGGAAATCATGGATATAGTCATTGGCTGTGTCCATGTTTTCCAGACAAACTTAGAGCTTTATCCAAGTTCAGCAGCCCCCGCTAATCAAATACCGAACGTTCGGGTTCGGATGGACTCGAACCCGAACCCGGTTCGCTCATCTCTAATTTTGATTTGATTTTATTGTGTGTAAACATAGTTTTAAAGGAGAAATCAAGCGAAAATTTTTATTAAAGTATAACTATTGCCCCCCAAAAGTTATACAAATCACCAATATACACTTATTATGGGAAATGCTTATAAAGTGTTTTTTTCCCTGCACTTACTACTGCATCAAGGCTTCACTTTCTGGATAACATGGTGATGTCACTTCCTGGATAACATGGGGATGTCACTTACTGGATAATATGGTGATGTCACTTCCTGGATAACATGGTGATGTCACTTCCTGGGTAACATGGTGATGTCACTTCCTGGATAACATGGTGATGTCACTTCCTGGATAACATGGTGATGTCACTTCCTGGATAACATGGTGATGTCACTTCCTGGATAACCTGGTGATGTTACTTCCTGCATAACATGATGATGTCACGACCCGACTCCCAGATCTGTGCGGGCTCTGGCTGCTGGAGAGGATAATGGCAGGGGATGCTTAGTGTCCCTCAGTTTCCCCCTGCCATCATCCTCTCCAGCAGCCACAGCCCGCACAGCTCTGGGAATTGGGTAGTGACATCACCATGTTATCCAGGAAGTGACATCACCATGTTATCCAGGAAGTGACATCACCATGTTATCCAGGAAGTGAAGCCTTGATGCAGTAATAAGTGCAGGGAAAAAAAGCAGTTTATAAGCATTTCCTGTAATAAGTGTATATTGGTGATTTGCATAACTTTTGGGGGACAATACAATACTTTGATAAAATTTTTCACCAGACTTCTCCTTTAAAACATTTTTACCTGCAGGCATACCCCTTTAGACTATGTTTACACGTAGTATTTCCATCAGTCTTTTTGTCAGTCTTTTTTCAACCAAAAGCAGGAGTGGGTGGAAAACTGTGCAAATGTTTCCATTACAATTTTGACCCATTAATTCCACTCCGGATTTTGACTAAAAAAAATACTGACCAAAACACTTACATAAAATACTATTTACGAACATAACCATAACTGAACTAAAAATGACCAAAATAGTAGCCCTGCACCACAAACTGTATCAGGCTTCGTTCCCACAATGTTTTTTTGAGGCGAAAATGCGGCCGTATTTTTATAATTACGGACGACACCTATGATCGTTCTGTTTATTTACGGACAGAATTATCAAAATACAGCCGTTTTTTTTTTTTTTCGCCTGACAAAACATTGTGTGAGCATAACCTAAATGTCTATCAATGAGTTAAAAATTCTACATGCAACGATCTGCCGAAATGCTGAAGCTGGTATAGAACGCAGTCTGATCCGCCTTACACAATGCGCTCATATACAACGCTCTCAGAGGAGAACATATGATGTAATGTTTGTTGACATATTTCTTCTTTTTATAATGATAAATTAAATTCAATACAAAAAAAAAATCATTTGATAGAAACCACAGATGTAATTCCATATGGTTCAATTAGCATTTGCCCTTGCAGAATTCCAATGTCCGTATGTAACACTCTACACATCTTGTGCTTTGATATTGAACATGATGCCGTCAAATGTGTCAATATCAATAATATTATTTCATAACAAGAGAACTGCTGTTTCTGTCCTCAATTACAAAAATTATTTTTCGCCATCATAAATCATACCCTCCCCATGTATGTTTTTGGCAAATAAGCATAGTATAATCTTCCACCGCCGTAATATTTGGCCGTCATCTGTGCTTTCGATGTAGACTCTACATAGAACACATTTATAGAAAGATCTTGGACAAGGGTCTCCAACCTGTGACCCTCCAGCTGTTGCAAAATTACAATTCCTATCCTGCCTGGACGGCCGAAGCTTTGATAATGTGCAGTCTATAGGGAATTGACCATCAGTGTTCACACTGTACAGAGAAATGGCCGTTATTAAGAACAGGCATAAAAATAAGGAACATATACACTCATGGGCTATGTTCACACAACGTTTTTTCTGTCCGTTTAAAAATGTGTCCAAAATAACGTTTACAATTTTGAGGTTTAGCCGCCCGTCTGTACAATAACGGTTATTGGTACATTATTCTAGGTCAGGTGGACAGATTGGCCTATAGATGAGTCCTTAATTGAAAAGTCCTTCGAATTTAATAGTAAAAACGGTGAAAAAGGAAAAAACTGTGAGTGAACAACTAAAATAACGTCCGCTGTTTGCAAAAGACGTCCAAAAATAATTGTCATGATCATTATTTTGATGTCCGCGCAGACAATGTCCGTCATTTTATAAGCTATGTTCACACAACAAAAAAAAAGAGAAAAGGTGTCCGACTTTTCTATTCAAAAAGACGTCCGTTGTTGCTGCAATTTAAATGACTTCAATGCAATTCATTGAGGTCAACAGAACGATGGACGGGCAGCCAATCCTCAAAATAACAGACATTATTTTAAAAATTCAAAATGTTGAAAAAATGTTATGAGAACATAGCCTTACACCGTGTGCATGGCATTAAAGACAATTAAATTGCGATAATCCTAGATGCCTTTTCTCTTTTTTTTTTTATGTAGTGTGAACATAGCCATACTTTGCTCAATGATTAAGAAGATGCAAAAAGATAAAATACATAAAAAACATATGCCCACTGGAGATGCTAGCCGGCAGATACACACCCAAAATGGTGGCCAATTAACGAGCACCAAGTAATATAAATCCAGCCAACAATAACTCTAAACTAACGTAAAATTCAATGTGCGCTATAAGAATTTTGCCCTTGAGCTTTTGTTGCTCTTTATAATTTTTTTACGCGGATGTATGTCTGGATAGAACATCTTGGTGATCTACACAAACCTCAACTGTAAAATATAAAAAGTAATATAAAGTTATAAATACCTCGTCAGCATCTGTTGCCGTTAACTGCAGTATTTTTGATCCATCTCCAATGTTCTCTTCTACTGTCAGGTCAAGAATATCTGTTGGAAATACTGGTGGGTTGTCATTGATATCCTGAAGAGTAATCTCCACCTGTAGAAGAAACCATAACATCCGGTTACAAAGTTATCCACACAGAACTCGTAATACCTGTATATGGTGAAGGAAATTGTCAGGCAAAAGTTCTAGAGTGGCCTTATACGTTAGCTGACTGAGCCGGCCGCTTCAGTGGGACCTTTCACTAAAGAGTAGAGATGAGCGAACCGGGTTTGGGTTCGAGTCCATCCGAACCCGAACGTTTGGCATTTGATTAGCGGGGGCTGCTGAAGTTGGATAAAGCTCTAAGGTTGTCTGGAAAACATGGATACAGCCAATGACTATATCTATGTTTTCCACATAGCCTTAGGGCTTTATCCAACTTCAGCAGCCACCGCTAATCAAATGCCGAAAGTTCGGGTTCGGATCGAATCGACTCGAGCATGCTCCAGGTTCGCTCATCTCTACTAAAGAGCATTCATAAGAATGCTCAATCACCCGATAATCGCGCTGTGTAAAGGGGCCAGCAATTAGCCGACAAGCTAGAAAACACCTGTTCACCAGCTGATTTGATCTTTACTTTATTTAGGCAACTACATGTATACAACGGCCATTCCACCGTGAATGGTCATTGTTCAATGTTACCTACGGCCATGCTTAATTTAACCCTTAGAGGACAAGGCCGATTTCAATTTTTTGCTTTTTAGTTTTTTCTTCCTTGTGCTTAAAAGGCCATAGCACTTGCATTTTATCACCTAGAAACCCACATGAGCCCTTATTGTTTCTGCCACTAATTGTACTTTGCAATGACAGGCTGTATTTTACCATAAAGTTCACTGCAAAAGCAGGAAAAAACTAAATGTGTGGGGAAATTGAACAAAAAAAAGCGAATATTTTTTTTTTATTTGGAGGGTTTTTTGTTTTTACGCCATTCGCCCTGGGGTAAAACCGACTTGTTATATATGTTCCTGAAATCGTAACAATTACAACGATATGTAACATGTATAACCTTTATACTATCTGATGGCCTGTAAAAAATTCAAACCATTGTTAACAAATATATGTTCCTTAAAATCGCTCCATTCCCAGGCTTATAGCGCTGTGTATACACTCCGGCATGGATTCCCTCAGCCTGCAGTGCAACGCAAGTACCGCAGAAATCACAGCCGTTGTAACAACAGCCATGATTACCGCAAAACTTACGTTGTGTGAACATAGCCTCAAATATTATCGGCATAAGGCGGCCTTTGGGGCAATTGGGGTAAATCAAGTATAAATATAGTCCGAAATCATAGACTGACTGGCATGTAGCTGCCAAAAACTGTCAGAAAACATCTCCTTAGCGGCTGAGGAATGTGACTGACAGAGAAGAGGGGAAATAAACCGCACTTTGATATGTTTATACACTTCAATCCCTCAGTGCCAGAATACAAATTTCCCATTCATTGAGTTCTAATATCAAACAGAATTATTATTATTAGACATAGAAGCACATACCCCGGCTACATGTGGTATTTAAGTGGCGAAAAGTCTTTTCCCATTTTCCCATTTTTATAGGCCAGGTTATTTTACGGCTCCCTGACGCGGCCTTGGAAGACAAAGCTGTTTGTTTTCTCATGTGTGAGATGGGCTGTAGACTCCTGAACCTCCGATAAGGAGAAATGACACAACTGCTTCATGTCTACCCTGAGAGCAATTTACTCATTTACTACTTGCAGCGCAGAGCGGCCACCAACAACACAAAGGACCACCAGGACGGGCCAAACTTGGTTGCAACATGTCTAAATTAAGTAGCATTTAACCCATGGCTCCGGTGCTCGGCATGAGATTACACAGCTGAATGGCTGGAGACATGCTGAAGAATTACTGGCCTCACAGCTTACTACAACTAAGTTCTGCATGCTAGATGAGATAGATAGATAGATAGATAGATAGATAGATAGATAGATAGATAGGAGATAGATAGATAGATAGATAGATAGATAGATAGATAGATAGGAGATAGATAGATAGATAGATAGATAGATAGATAGATAGATAGATAGATAGATAGGAGATAGATAGGAGATAGATAGGAGATAGATAGATAGATAGATAGATAGATAGATAGATAGATAGATAGATAGATAGATAAATAGATTGATAGATAGATAGATAGATAGATAGATAGATAGATAATAGATAGATAGATAGATAGATAGATAGATAGGAGATAGATAGATAGATAGATAGATAATAGATGGATAGATATATAGATAGATAGATAGATAGATAGATAGATAGATAGATAGATAGAAGATAGATAGATAGATAGATAGATAGATAGATAGATAGATAGATATAGGAGATAGATAGATAGATAGATAGATAGATAGATAGATAGATAGATAGATAGATAGATAGATAGGAGATAGATAGGAGATAGATAGGAGATAGATAGATAGATAGATAGATAGATAGATAGATAGATAGATAAATAGATTGATAGATAGATAGATAGATAGATAATAGATAGATAGATAGATAATAGATAGATAGATAGATAGATAGGAGATAGATAGATAGATAGATAATAGATGGATAGATATATAGATAGATAGATAGATAGATAGATAGATAGATAGATAGAAGATAGATAGATAGATAGATAGATAGATAGATAGATAGATAGATATAGGAGATAGATAGATAGATAGATAGATAGATAGATAGATAGATAGATAGATAGATAGATAGATAGATAGGAGATAGATAGGAGATAGATAGATAGATAGATAGATAGATAGATAGATAGATAGATAAATAGATTGATAGATAGATAGATAGATAGATAGATAGATAGATAGATAGATAATAGATAGATAGATAGATAGATAGATAGGAGATAGATAGATAGATAGATAATAGATGGATAGATATATAGATAGATAGATAGATAGATAGATAGATAGATGATAGATAGATAGATAGATAGATAGATAGATAGATAGATATAGGAGATAGATAGATAGATAAACAGATATAGGAGATAGATAGATAGATAGATAGATAGATAGATAGATAGATAAATGATAGATAGATAGATAGATAGATAGATAGATAGATAGATAGATAATAAATAGATAGATAGATAGATAGATAGATGGATGAATAGATATATAGATAGATGAATAGATAGATAGATAGGAGATAGATAGATAGATAGATAGATAGATAGATAGATAGATAGATAGATAGGAGATAGATAGATAGTAAAGTTGGTGGTCTTACACCTTAGAAGCAGATAGTGGTAACTGGCTCAGGGTAGTGCACGACCAATGGACCTTTGGATCCAGAGTAAACGATAATAAAGGAACTTGTAGGAGTCGTCACTTGCTGGTAAAAATGTTTTCGTTTATTGATAATTTTGATAAAAAGTCCCCACAAAAGTCCATAAAAGTCCATGGAAATGCATATAGGACACACAGTCTGACATGTTTCTGGCCTTACCGACCCTTAATCATAGATTAAGAGTAAGGATCGGTAAGGCCAGAACCGCGTCAGACTGTGTGTCCTATATTTGGACTTTTATGGACTTTTGTGAGGACTTTTTATCAAGATTATCAATAAATGACAACATTTTTACCAGAAAGTGCCGACTACTACAAGGTCTTACACCTTAGTTCATGGAATTTTCAAGTTCAAGCTTAGCCAGAAATTCTAAAGCTGAGTGGTTGTCATATGAAAGTAATTATTCATGGGCTTTATGTAAACCAGTATCTTAAACAACAATTCCATTTGGCCCTATATGGCCCATGTATGGTTTACTTAAATAACCTTCATAAAGCTTTGTGGGCAGGGGCGAGCTAGGATTTATGGGGCCCCATAGTAAGAAACTTTGGGAGGTCCTACTTAGTGATTGACAGCT
This sequence comes from Dendropsophus ebraccatus, assembly GCF_027789765.1. Classification (NCBI taxonomy): domain Eukaryota; kingdom Metazoa; phylum Chordata; class Amphibia; order Anura; family Hylidae; genus Dendropsophus; species Dendropsophus ebraccatus. The sequence goes on along the minus strand of NC_091460.1, from coordinate 136,764,840 downwards.
GTCCCTGGATGTGCGTGAATCCAGAAAAAAAAAAAAAAGTTAATTGAACTCGTAACCCAGAAAGAGCAGAAGCCTAAGGCTAGGTTCACACACAGTAAAATAAAAGCAAAATACGGCCATAAAATAGGTATAAAATGTAGCTGAACTTTTACTCTTTTACTGTAATAATATGATATCTTAATGTCTATAGAAAACTACTAGAGATGAGCGAACCGGGTTCAAGTTGATCCAAACCCAAAAGTTCGGTATTTGATTAGCTGGGGCTGCTGAAGTTGGATAAAGCTCTAAGGTTGTCTGGAAAACATGGATACAGCCAATGACTATATCCATGATTTCCACATAGCCTTAGGGCTTTATCCAATTTCAGCAGCCACCGCTAATCAAATGCCGAAAGTTCGGGGTTCGGATGGACTCAAGCATGCTCTAGGTTCCCTCATCTCTAAAAACTACCCATCAATACACATAGACTAGACTCCTCTCCTGCTCTGGACAGTTCCTGACATGGACAGAGGTGGCAGCAGAGAGCACTGTTTAAGACTGGAAAGAATACCCCACTTCTTGCAGGACATACAACAGCTGATAAGTATGGGAAGACTTGAGATTTTGAAACAGAAATAAATTACAAATCTATTTAAGTTTCTGAAACCAGTTGATTTGAAAGAAAAAGATCTGCACCAGAGTACCGCTTCAAGGTTGGGGGCCTCTGTCTTGGTAAATACAGGATGGCAGCAGATTTTTTTTTTCACTGTTTTTCTCATAGCAAAATATTTCAGCATGTAAAATCAGAACAGACAAGAACATCATGACGAGATATTATCTGAACTCGACTCATTTTCTATATACATTCTCCAATAATATTCACTGAATAGATGACAGATGTTCTTATCCGGACCAGTAGAGCTATAGACTGGTATAGATCTCCAACCGTAGTTTACACCCTATTTCCAATGCCGAATCCTCATTCATATGCAGTGTTTGTTTTGAGAAACTGATCACTGTGACATATAGACAAGGAAAGAGTCAAATATTCCTCCTCTGTCCACGAATGTAGCCGATCGCAGCTACACAAACAGGATAAATTCCATCGCCAACTCTATCGAGACCTAAAGAATTGCAATCCCGATTCCTTTGTCTCGGAATAGACTGTAAATGTAAATTGTCTTTATTCTTTCGTCTTTGTATTTTTGTATTTTTTTTTGTCTTTATTGCCCTGAGACAACTGAGATCTTGAAAAGTTCAAATAACTTGCAGCTAATTAAAGCTCCAGAAATATTCCGCAGGATCGGGGCCGATTACCAGGGAAGACAGTGAGATTAATAGATGGCGAGGAATGCTATCTGGAAGCGGAGCGATTTACAAAGGGAGACAGTCATATTTCAAACTGAAGGAAACTTGAAATACTACTGACACCGAGTCCTCCTTCACTTCGCTTTCATTGCAGAAACATGCGGAACACTTAGAAAATCCATCTGATGCGTAATTATAAAAATTGGATAATGTAGGATAAACATACAAATGAACTTTCCCAAATCTCATCAGCTACGAGGCTTGAGAACGTCCGTACGGCAGGCCTGCAGAGCATTTCACTTGTCAAAACACAGCAGAGTGATGCACGGAAAACAAGGATGTGGTTGTTATTAGTTGTATTACAGTATCGGTAGGATTTATTTTATGTCAAAATATTCTAGGCCACAAAAAAAAACAAGTTTTTTTTTTTTTATATTGGGTCATTGAAGTGAACGTATCAGCAGTTTTGAGCCCATCACCAAGTGACGGAGTATTTTTCTTAACTGCCCAGAGCTTTCTGTATTCCCAGCACTTCTTTAAGGGGAACTATCATCAGGTTTGACAAATCTAACCCGCTGATATGGCCCTACTGCACAGGAGACGCCAAAGCGGAAGGTATGTGTCTTACTTTCCGCCTTGGCACCATTCTGGTGCAGTTAGTCTTTTGCTCCGTGGTCCGGTGAGACCATTAGGAGCACTGGGGCACCTGTTAGGAAACTGCCTGCTTCTATAGCACCTATCCAGCCAGCCCACTCTATTCATTATCATTAGAAAGGGGCAGGCCACTTTGGCTCTATGGGGACGGGAAGTGCTCCTTACGGGTGCCCCAGTACTCTTAATGGTCTCACTTGACCGTAAAGCAAAAGACTAACTAACCGGAATAGTGCCAAGGTAAGAGACACCTTCCTTCTCGGCGTCTCCTGTGTAATAGGGAGATAGCAGGTTAGATTTGTCGTTCCCCATTAAGATTAATAGGTGTAGCATACATGTAGCTTCAGAAGACTGCTCAAACTATCAGTCATAGGGCCCTATGACACTGAAACATTATTGTGAGAAAAAACGTTATAGCGTTCACATTTAAGTAATTTCTTTCTGTGTTTACAGTATGCCGGCAATGATGGAACAACCGGTGAAAATTTGTTCATATGTCGTTGATCGCATCTTTTGAGCTGACCAAAAAATCATTATTAAGGGGGGGATTTATGAAGAACGGCACACAAGACGCCAGTCTTATATTAGGCCCCGCCACCTTTTGCCAAGTAGGATTCACTAAGATTCACGCCTCTTAGTGAATCCGGCCAGCCGGGTGCCCGAACCTGCGCCCAACGTACTAAATCCACATCTAGATTTGGATCATGATTTACGCATGCGGCCATGCCTCCTCCCCGCCTTGTCAAGTCCCCCCAAGCTCCCCCAGCCTGACAATCGGGTGAGTGGGGCATACGGCAGGTGTGCGCCAAGGAGAAGAGGCGAATCTGCACCTTCTCCCTGGCGCACGCCTTGGGCGTACGTTTCATAAATGTCCCTCTAAACGTTCACATCGGACAGTAATTATGATGGTTCGTAAACTAGAGTATACGAAGTGTCGTAATAAGGATCTATGTATTGTGGAGAATTATTCCAGGTCATTGGCTGAAGCGCTTGTTTGCTAATTTTTATCATCAATTAGAGAAAAGAAAAAATTGCTTCGTCTAATCGGACCCATAGTTGAGGGGACACTCTCAATACAGTTTTTAAAAGTGTGCAAAAAGGGGCGTACAATAGAGCTCACTTAATATGGCAATGTAGCTTATCAGAAAGGAAGTCACTAAAAGTGGGTGTGGAATGGACGGGCATGATGGATGGGCGGTTGGGAAAGGGCGTAAAGGTCTCCTCCCCCAACTGATTTGCCATGGACCTGCTCTGGAGCCATGTGAAGGCCTGCTTGATTTACCTAAGAGGCATGCGCTTCCTAGTAAATTCAACAAGGTGAATAGGTGGAACCCAATGTAAGACCGTTGTACGAGTCCCCATCCCTAGATCTCACTCCTCGCCAGCTTGTGTACAGCTCATTCTCCACTGACAGCAGTTTGGACAAAGACTACATATGTGGAGGCCATGTTATGCTATCAGTGTACAGGATCGGTGTATGCATCTCCGCTACTGGTGGGGGAAAAAAAAAAGTGGCTTCCCCCAAGCTATGCGACTGGTTTACACTAGCCACATCAGAGTTCAATAAACGTATCCCATACTCAATTTTCATTCTAATGAGTTCAGCACAAGCTTGGGATCACATTTTGATGTCTGACAGTGAAGCAGATGCAGCAGCTGGTGTCGGGTTGGTAAGTATTTAAAAAAGTAAGTACGCATATAGAATTAGGGATTCCTCTGCATATGTCTTGTATCTTTGTGATTCATAAAAAGACGGAACTGAGTGGACCTCTGTTTCTTTAGACCAGGGGTAGGGAACCTTGGCTCTCCAGCTATGGCAAAACTACAACTCCCATCAGGCCTGGACAGCCAAAGCTAAAGCTTTGGCTGTCCAGACCTGATGGGAGTTGTAGTTTTGCAACAGCTGGAGAGCGAAGGTTCCCTACCCTTGCTTTAGACTTTCTCAAACACTGCTGCAATGTGCTGCATTATAGAAGAGGGAAAGAAAACTCTGGCAGAGAACGCCGACATCTGGATTCTTTTAAAGGAAAGAAATCGTTTTCATGTGTTCCTGCTCTTTCGCCGGCTTCAATTTGTTTTCCAGTTGTGAAGTCCAGGCAGGCTCAGGTTTGTGGGACTGTAGGACAATTACGTTAGGAAAACACGGGGTGTTCGTGTAATGTTCTTCATTGACTGTATAGAAACCCGCCGTATAACGTAAGATGATCTATCTATAAGGGGATGAGCTGAAGAACGCTTTACTATATGAGTCCGTAAGCAGCCCAGACATGGCAGTGCCAGCTCCCTTGCAAATTATTCACCGCATGTGGGAAGCCAAATGTCTCGAGCTGTCTAGAGTAAATCAAGACACTTCTGCCGGAGTTCAAACATACAGACTGCTGTCTCCAGTGTTTGCTCCCAAACCAGAAGCCTCAATCTTTAGTACATTATAAGTGTTTCAGCAATGGAGGCCACCTGTCAGTTTAACATGAAGCAGCCTCTATGAATATACTGACTGATGGAAAACTGATGAGGGAACTTTGGAAGGAAAAGAACAGAAAATAACTCTCGTTTCTGAATGCAAGACTTTCAATTGACAAGTATATTATATTTAATATAGGCGCCTGTGGAAAAGGCATCTTAAAGGGGTACGCCAGAGGATAAAGATTGTTTTTTTTCCAAATCAACTGGTGTCAGAAAGTTCTATATTAAAAAAAGCTCAAGCCTTCCAGTACTTATCAGCTGCTGTATGTCCTGCAGGAAGTGGAGTTTCCTTTCCAGTCTGACCCAGTGCTCTCTGCTGCCACCTCTGTCCGAGACAGGAACTGTCCAAAGCAGTAAAAGTTCTTAATTAGAATCTGCTACTGCTTCGGGCAGTTCCTGACATGGACAGAGGTGGCAGCAGAGAGCACCATGTAAGACTGGAAAGAAAACAGCACTTCCTGTAGGGCATACAGCAGCTGAAAAGTACTGGAAGCTGATAGGTTCTGGAAGAGCTTTTTAAGAGATGTAATTATAAGGCTATGTTCACACAGCGTATATTTTCTTTGTACTTTGTACGAAAAGACACGCTGCATGTTCTTCTATGGGATCCCGGCCAGAGCGTATAAACATAGTTGGGATCACCGCTTGGGATCTATTGGGAGTTCTGATGCGGGTGTGCACTGATGCACCCCCATCAGAACTCTACGGCCATAAAGATCATCACTACAGTACCGGCCGGGATGATCTTTGCAGAGACGGACTGCTCCGTGACCCAGCCAGGTCATTCAACGGCCGGTCCAATACGCCGTGTGAACATGGCCTAAACCTGTATTATTTTCTGACACCAGTTGATTGCTAAAACAAAGAGAAGAACAAAGTTGAGCGCTGTTTCTCCCCATGTTGCAGAAGATGGGCTCTATAGAAAGTCTATGAGCCTATGAGCTCCGACAGCAAGTCCCCTGACCAATAAAAACGTTGTCTTTGTTTACACACCATCAAAACCGTGTCCGTTTTCATTGGGAAACCGCAAATGATGGTTGTTATTTTATAACAATAGCTGTTATCATACAAATTACGGCCATTGTTATAAAATAGCAGCCGTTATTTGACAGCCTCCCAATAAAAACAACCGTCATTTTGAATTTGTGTGAACATAGTCTTGAGATGTCTCTATGACGAGTTAAAGGTTTATAAAATTTTATTTATTCCTTTCCCTAATGCGAAATTAATCAACTTTCTAAATAGGCTTCATTAAAAATTTCCTACCATTTAACTACTAAACAGAGTTGGATAAAACAAACTCCCCAGGTTTTCTTGTATTTTCATTGGTAAAGATAGCAGCTGGGAGGGAGTTACCCACTAGTTCAGATTGTGGAGTGTGGGTGAGAAACCTTGGTGTGCAGCTCACCAAGACTGTATACTGAGAAAAAGGCAGTCTATAGAGAGAATAACATGGGCAGTGTGGGCGTATAGAGAGAAAGCAGAGCACCAGCAGCAAATCTAAGAGACTGTAAAGGAAAAAAACTGAGCGAAATTTTTAATTATAGACCCATGGAGAAAATGCAAACAATAGAGAGTTTAAAAGATAAACTAAGCAAAATGTTTAATCAAAGACCCATGGAGAAAGTGCAAACATTAGAAAATGTAAAAGAAAAACTAAGCAAAATTTTTAATCAAAGACCCATGGAAAAAATGCAAACATCAGAGAGTGTAAAAGATAAATTAAGCAAAATGTTTAATTAAAGACCCATGGAGAAAGTACACGCATAAGAGACTGTAAAAGAAAAACTAAGCAAAATTTTTAATTAAAGACCCATGGAGAAAGTGCAAATATTAGAGAGTGTAAAAGAAAAACTAAGCAAAATGTTTAATCAAAGACCCATGGAGAAAGTACACACATAAGAGACTGTAAAAGAAAAACTAAGCAAAATTTTTAATTAAAGACCCATGTAGAAAGTGCAAACATCAGAGAGTGTAAAAGATAAATTAAGCAAAATGTTTAATCAAAGACCCATGGAGAAAGTACACACATAAGAGACTGTAAAAGAAAAACTAAGCAAAATTTTTAATTAAAGACCCATGGAGAAAGTGCAAATATTAGAGAGTGTAAAAGAAAAACTAAGCAAAATGTTTAATCAAAGACCCATGGAGAATGTGTCCATAGTCTATGAGAACGATACCTAGTGAATGTGGAGTCTGGAACTATAACGGCTAAAATAACATAAATTCATTTATTTCCAATCTTATCCACAGTTTGAAATTAATAGTTTATTAGATTTTATACCACAGTACACTAGAAAGTGCTGGTATTCTGGGTAATTTTTTTCAGAATTCTGTACTTTTACACCAATTAGATAGAGAACAGTAAATCTCTAATGCAGACCACCGTGTGATTTTTCACAAAAAAAAAAAAAAAAAAAGGAAGAGTGTCATAAAACAAATATAGCATATGGAAACAGTTCTGCTTTCCAGCTTTTTAAAGACGTTAATAATATAATTGTGGGTAGAAGTAAATCTTGGCAAATGACATCATAGGTTTATTAAAATCTCCCTGATCCATTGGATGGATATAGGATGACAGAAATGACTTCTTACACTGAGGGCTAACTGACCTCCTTTCAATATAAATGGGAATTCTGTAAAATCTGAATTTCCTATTAATAAACCAAAGCTATAAAGTTAATTTCAGGCACCAGTGTGGATTATAACAAGGGCTTTGGGACATGGGACCTGTTCCTATAATAATAAGATAGTCCAGTCCCAAGGCCATTTTGTACAGAGCTGTAATAGGGTTGTCATTGAGGTCCATGAGCTTCTTACTCTACCCTAATAGGCTTCAATTTCATGGAGGATTCTATATAAAAGCAACAGAAAAAACACTAAAATATAAGGCTAGGTTCACACTACGTTTTTGCAATTCGTATTTTACAACCATTTTTGCAAAAAAACGGATGGAAAAACAGTTGCATTTGTGTACATCCGTTTTTCCATTGACTTCAAATTGAATAAAAAAAAAGGTTCGAATGCATCTGTTCTTTAAACGGACACAAAAAAAAACATTTTTATGTCCGTTTCTGAACTTTTTTTTTTACAATGGAAGTCAATGGAAAAACTGATGCACACTAATGCATCTATTTTTTTCATCCAGTTTAAAAAAAAAAAAAAAAAAAAAAAACGGAAGAAAAAATGGATTGCAACCTTGGGCTGGGTTCACACTCTTTTTTTCCTTTCACTTCCAAAAAAACGTGGTCGACCACATTTTTAAGTATGTTAAAAAAAAAATGGATGCTTTTTGATCTTTTTTAATATATAATGGAAGTCAATGGAAAAATGGATGAAAACAGATGCACACAAACGCATTCGTTTTTACATCTGTTCTTCGTAAAAACAGATGGGGAAAAAAAAGTAGTGTGAATGCAGCCTTAGGTTCTATTATATGTGTGGAGGTATTCTCTCTGAAAAAATGGCCTCCATGGGAGAATATTTGCAAGCAAATAGAATATAACGTGGAATATATACTCTTATACTGTCTACCGTCTACATTTTGTGCCTCCAAGGCACAGATAAGTTGGCAGAATCTGAAAATAAGTTGCAGACGTGCACATACTCAGATCGGCACAGGCCCCATTCATTTCAATGGCCGGAGGTATTTTATTTATAAGCTTACATGCAACTCTCCTCTATATTACCCCCCCCCCCCCCCCCAGTCTTTTCCTATGACTTGTAAAATGTCATGTCCAGAAAGTTAGATACTAATAATTTTAATACAGAGAATGGCATCGATTCTGTCTGTACAGCTGAATAGGGATAAAACTGGAAGCCAGATTGTGTAGGAATGCTGATCCAGCTGATGTGGCTATAGCCGGACTTTACATTGGCAGGAGCTTACTATGAAATTGCTTGACAGTAATCCCTGCTACCAAGCATCATGTCAGAGTGCGCTTTGCAGAAGTGTCAGGTAATAAAAGGCATCTTTAGAGAAAAAAAAAATTCCATCGCATGACAACCAGGATGATGGGGGTTTAACCATTAAAAGGATTTTCCAAAGCTTGGAAGGTTTTAATTTAGCACTTAGAGATTATCCTTTATAATGTAATTGCCTATGAAATTAGTTCTCCTCTTACAGGAAGGAGAAATGCTGCAGTGACATTTCATCCACCATGATGTAGCGGCCACTGTATGTGATATAACTGAATTGTCCTAATGCTGACCATACATATATAATAAATGTCCACCTTGTCTCATGATTCATATAGGCCTGGCCAGGAGAGGGGTAAAAGCTGCTACCACAAAGCGCCAGCAGCTGCTTAAAGGGAATCTGTCACTAGGTATATGCAGCCTTAAATGAAGGCAGCGTAAACTAGTGATAGATCGGTGTATTACTTACACCATTCTGTTCAGCCGTTCTCCTAATATGCAGGAGAATAGGATTCCTGCCACACCCCTCCTCCCACCCTCCAGCTGCTGATTGACAGGTGACTGCCTATACACAGCATGGATAGATAACTGCCAATCAGCAGCTGGTGGGCGGAGTTTTCTGCTTCTCATGAATATCCAGGACTACTGGGCTTATGCACATAATGGAGAGGACTACTTATTGTCCATGTTATTCAGGAGGAGATCTCTTGATCAGCTGCACAGAACAATGTAAGTGATACATCATTCTGTTCAGCTTCTCTATCACTAGTTTATGCTTCTCTTAGATAGGACACCATAACCCTACTGACAGAGTCTCTTAAGGGGTTGTCCAGTAAATATTTTTCTTTCAAATCAACTGATATTATAAAGTTATATAGATTTGTAATTTACTTCTATTAAATAATCTCAAGTCTCCTAGTACTTATTAGCTACTGTATGTCATGCAGGAAGTGTTGTTTTATTTTCAGTCTGACACAGTGCTCTCTGCTGACATCTCTGGCCGAGACAGGAACTTTGTCTCGGTTTTCTATGAATCCCCATAGAAAACCTCTCCTGCTTTTGACAGTTCCTGTCTTGGCCAGAGATGTCAGCAGAGAGCACTGTGTCAGACTGAAAATAAAACATGTCCTGCAGGACATACAGCAGCTGATAAGTATGGGAAGACTTGATATTATTTAGTAGAAGTAAATTACTAATCTGTATAACTTTCTGACACCAGTTGATTCGAAAGAAAAAGATTTTTGCTGGACAACCCCTTTAAGGACTGGGCAGTTGAAATCCACCATGGCCGATCATTCTCTCAACTGGGTGGAAGTCAGGAGGCTTTAAAACAAATTTTGGGTAAATTCTACACATGTCTAATCTGTATGGACGTTTTTTAGACTGTTCTATGACTGTAAGAACGATTATTATAGGCTAATGGTTACACAAGGCAGCTGTATTACCAGGCACAGCTCATGGACACGACTGGGGCTGTTTCTGAGAATAGACCATTTCTTCTAGTCCGGGTGACACCAAAAATAATTGACTCGAAAATTCAAAAGGAAAATGTATTACTTTGCCAGTTATAACTTTAATTTAAAGGTATAATTATCAGGGGAGGAGAAAAATCATAATTATAAGAAAACGGTCATAATTATAATTTTATATCATATTATATTTAAAGATTATGACTTTTTGTTCTCATAATTATACCTTTATATATGAAAATTACTACTTCATGGCCCAAAACTATGACTTTTCTTATATAGTTATGGCTACTTTCTCATAATTATGGACTCTTTATGTGATAATTGTAAATTTCCTTCCAAATGAAGACTTTGTATTCTTAAATTCCTAATTACACAACATTTAAATTTACAACTATGAGGTTGTAAAAAAAAAGTATTGTATAAACAATGTATTTAAATGAGTTTTTCAGAAATTTTTGAAAACTAAAATTAGATTGTAGCTCCTGTGCCCTCCTTTACTCATGAGCTAATCACAACCTCACGTGACAAACTTGTGGCTTCCTGGATGACCCTCACTGCTTCTAAGAAAGCTTTTTGAAAATAAAAATCCATGATCGAACATCAGAAAATCTTAGGTTCTCTAGAACTCGAAGCTTGTCGAACCTTCCGCATTTGATTCCCAATGCCTTCCCGGTCCGTGGGGAAGGAGGAGACAGTCCGGGTACCGCCTGGAATTCCGGGATTCAACCTAGGTAATAGGCTGTATCCCGGAATTCCAGGCGGTACCCCGGCTGTCTCCTCCTTCCCCATGGATCGGGAAGGCATCGGGAATCAAATGCGGAAGGTTCGACAAGCTTCGAGTTCTAGAGAACCTAAGATTTTCTGATGTTCGAGCATCTCCAGCCATGATATACACGTAGAAACCTATGCTCTGCCTTTTACATGTTAGGAATATTATGTTTAGTGAGCACAAAGTAACCTTGAAGAGAACTGATCACCTCCCTGAGGGAGTGTGACCTTGCTCCAGTACCTTATAGCTGTCTGACGCTGTGCCCGGCAGTCATTGGCTAGGCGCAATTTAAAAAAATCTGTGGGGAACTAGGCATGAATGTTGGGAACGTAATGCAAAGCCCAGCGCTTGGGCTGCCAATCAAGCGTGACTGTCTGGAAAGAACGAATATGCAAAAAAGAGCCTGTGGAGCCTCATTCAAATGTCTCAAAACACAGGGCTAGCCAGATATTCCTCCAGGAAGGACCCAGCCGAGGGGTGGCTCCTGTAGGGACCACCAGAACAACCATATTAAGTGGCCCTATAAGTTAATGTAATGTCAAGTGAAAAACCAAGGTCAGGTATCCATCCACAGACAGCTGTTTCGGGTGGGTTGCCCCTCACCAGTGTGGAGTAGGATTCTATTCCATTACTGGTATCAGCCCTATACACCATTCTATTCCATCAATGGTATCAGGAGCCATACGCCATTCCATTACATCAGTGGTATAAGGATCTATACACCATTCTATTACATCACTAGTATCAGGATCCATAAACCATTCTGTTGCATTACTGGTATCAGGATCTATACACCATTTTATTCAATCATTGGTATCAGCTCTATACATCATTCTATTACATCACTGGTATCAGCTCTATACATCATTCTATTACATCACTGGTATAAGCATCTATACACCATTTTATTCAATCATTGGTATCAGCTCTATACATCATTCTATTACATCACTGGTATCAGCTCTATACATCATTCTATTACATCACTGGTATCAGCTCTATACATCATTCTATTACATCAATGGTATAAGGATCTATACACCATTTTATTCAATCACTGGTATCAGCCCTATACACTATTCTATTACATCACTGGTATCAGCCCTATACACCATTATATTCCATCATTAGTATCAGGATCTATACACAATTTTATTCCATCACTGGTATCAGCTCTATACATCATTCTTTTACATCACTGGAATCAGGATTTATACACCATTCTATTACTTCACTTGTATGAGGTTCTATACACCATTCTGTTACATCACTGGTAAGAACTCTATACAACATTCTATTACATCACTGGTATCAGTATGGTATTGGGGTCTGTGGACTGGGACATAAGGTTGTATGTCCCTGGTGTCCCTTCTGCCTGTTCCCTGCCGCCCACAGCCAACACTAGCAAATGTAAAGACTCAGATGTGCCAGAGGCGGCAGTGGTGGGTGGGGAACAGCCAGGAGGATACCAGGGAGCCTGGAGAGGTAAGTACCGTGTTTTCCCGTATAAAGGAAGACTTTTTAACCCCCGAAAAATCTTGTCAGAAGTTGGGGGTCATCTTATACGCCAGGTATGGTCACCCCATACGGTGGGGGGGCTCAAAATGGCCTGCATCCCCACCATATGGGGCAACCATTTAAAAATAAAAACAGTTAACTCACCCGGGCCTGTTCCCGGCCTCTGCATGTCTTCTCCTCTGCTCCCATTGCCAGTGCAGCCAGTGTGACGTACACTTACTGCACCGGGGATGCCCGAAGCACTCCCGAGCAGCCGAGCATCTAACCGGAGACGCTCAGCTGCTCGGAAGAGCTTCGGAAGAATGACAGAGGCTTCGGGAGGCTCCGGAAGTACCCGAAGCCTCTGTTATTCTTCCGAAGCTCTCCCGAGCAGCCGAGCGTCTCCGATTAGACGCTCAGCTGCTGGGGAGAGTTTTGGGCATCCCCGGCTCAGCCAGTGTACGTCACAATGGCTGCGACGGGAACAAGAGTGGAGGAGAAGACATGCGGAGGCTGGGAATGGGCCCGGGTGAGTTAACTGCCCAGGGCTGCGGTCAGGCAGGGGTTAACATTTTACGGCATATAAGGCGAATCCCTGACAATCTGATCAAAAGTCAGGGGTCGTCTTATATGCCCAGTCGCCTTATATGCCAGAAAATACGGTATAGTGTTTATTATTTTCAACATACTTTGATCAGCAGCCGAGTGTGCACCTCCTATTACACAGAGTGATGCACAGTCGTCAATTTTTTTTTATTTGAGATGCCGATGATTGGATCCTCATCCAATCATTATCTTTATTACAGGGGGCACTATCTGCCCGATTGTGCCCGGTTGGGCAGATAATCCCATAGGACCACAAGATTATACTAAATTTTAAAAAGTTTTGGAAACTACTGTATCACTCTGTCAAACCAACAGCAATCATTGGCCGCCCAGCCAGTATGCAAAAACCAATCAATCGTAACTCTAGACAGCAGGCCTCTGTAGGCATGTCAGGACATCATTCAGATCAGAGCTAACATTGATTATTCCAAGAATAACAGCAGATAAGTATCTCAGTGTTTACTAAGTTACATTACATTCCAAAATTTAACATTACGCTCTAAATGAAAAATAGAAAAGTCAAACTTTTTCATCAATTGGGCCAACTATAATTTTTGAATTCTGCCAATTTTTTTTTTTTTTACTTTTTTTATGTTACTGAATTACCAGAATTTTGGATATAAGCTCACATACCTTTTCTATTCTTAGCTACTTGTTATAGCAGCGCGTTGAAATAAATGGGATTGTTTTAAGCTATTACATTTTCCTTTTTAAAATAGAGCAGTTCACATTTCCTGGACTTGGGGGCAGAGCCTGAGACTCATGTTAGAGGCTCGAACATTTTTGTGCAAACTAAGCCTCCTTTGTATCTTTTTGTCTGAGAAGCCGAACCTTGCAGATACTTTTGGGGGGCGAAATCTTATATTTCTTGGTCCCGACATATGTAAAATAACTTTAACAAAAATATTCAAAAAGAAACAAATAATTGAGTGGCCATTAAAAACATAGAGACGGGATTCTATTCTTGCATATTTTGCATACTTAACAAACTTTTTTTTTAAAGGTGTTAAAACATGTTTGTTATGTTTTTCTAAGGCTGTTTCTTAAGGTAGCCCCTGGGAATTTTCACTGCCTGGAGTCTGGATTAAATTTTCTGTGCATCCAGAACACTTCATCATGTAGCTTAGCCAAAATCTGTTCTGGTTTGCTGGTGACTCATGCTGTAGGTATGAGAAAGCCATAATAAAGAACATTTTACATGATATGCCAAATGCATGGTAATTTAATCCCGAAACCAAAAAAGGTACATACTGTTTTAGAGTAAAACATGGTCCCGTCTCTGCAGACGGGTTTTTCTAAACTTTTCATCAGGACGGCACATTGGGGAATAAACATAAAGAGTCGAGTTAAAAGAGGCGATACCGCTCAAGGTGAGAATTTCACAACTATCGTTATTGGCGATGTCACAACATCGGCTCCTTTTCCAAATTATTATTTTTTTTTTTTCGCTTTGATAAATTCAAGGCTACTTTACATTTGACTGCACTTAACCCTAATCTCCCATGCCCTCGAAGCAACACTACATTGACATCATAGGAGAATATGTCCAACATACTTCAGTAACGTTCTGATAAACCAAAACACTCTTTTAGTAAGAAATTGTAGATGCAACATAAAAGAGTAATCCTACCACAATAACTGTATATGTTTAAGAAATTACAGCATAGGGCTATGTTCCCAATTCGGGAATATATCAGGGAAAGGCAGTCGTCTTGTTATAAAGACGGATGCTAGTAATGATCATTATTACCGCCCGTCTACATAACAAGATGGCCGCCTTTGCCCCATTTGTTACTGAAGTGGGAACACAGCCATGATCTACAGCTTATGCTTATAAGTAGAGATGAGTGAACCGGGTTGGGGTTCGAGTCGATCCGAACCCGAACGTTCGGTATTTGATTAGCTGGGGCTGCTGAACTTGGATAAAGCTCTAAGGTTGTCTGGAAAACATGGATACAGCCAATAACTATATCCATGTTTTCCACATAGCCTTAGGGCTTTATCCAACTTTAGCAGCCACCGCTAATCAAACGCCGAAAGTTCGGGTTCGGATCGATTCGAGCATGCTCCAGGTTCGCTCATCTCTACTTATAAGTATTGAGTAAAGTCTGCTGCCCAGATGTCTATTATAAGAATGATAATCCAGTGATGAACCTTAAAGGGGACTTGTCACCCCGGCTGCCAAGGCGAAGCCCGCCCGACCCCCCAGTGGAGCCCCTTGTATTTAGCCCCCTCTCAAAGTCCAAGCCTCCCTCCCACCGCCAAGAAATCCCCGTTGGAAGCTGTGCGCACGCTCACCAGAGATGAGTCCAACGCCCATAGAGAATGACTGGAGCAGTCATTCTCTATGGGCGTCGGACTCATCTCTGGTGAGCGCGGGCACGGCTTCTGACAGGGATTTCTCAGCGGTGGGACAGGGTCCGGGACCGGGACTTTGAGGAAAGAGTAAGTATAAGGGGCTCCACCGGGGGTGGGGGGCGGTCGGACGCGCTTCACCCAGACAGCCGGGGTGACAGGTCTCCTTTAAACCTAACTGAAAATCGCTCGTCTCAACAAAGTGAAGCGTTTTGTTAGATCTGGTCTCCGCTGATCGTGCCGCCGACCTTTCAGAGGTGCTCTGCTCTCTGACACTCCTCTCAGGATGCCAGGAAAAGCTGGATCTAATCCTGGGAAACTTCTCCTAGTTTCCCAGGATTGGATTCAGCTTTTCCCCGATGTCCAGGGTGGAGCGGCAGGGAGCGGAGCAGCGATGAAAGGCGCGATGAGCAGAGCGCAGGTCAAACAAAATGCTTCACTTCATTTAGATGAGCGATTCATCCATCTCTACCACCAACCATATTTCTGAGCAGCCCATATAACCGAGATCTATGCTGCCTAAAGTATATTACAAAGATGACCCTGCGACTGGCTAACAAGATGGTTCAGACAGGTCAATATCAATAAATTGTTCAGCTCTAGTTAGGACAGGACATTGGTGACCTCCCTATTACCTATAGGCCTATTTGTTCAGCACAAGGACAATTCATCAAAGTAAGGACTTTGTATAAGTATGGCTAAGATAGGAAAATTCTTGACCTCTGTCAGTGGTAATAGGAGGGTGAGAATTGGTGAGAAAACAGAACATTTTCAAGATTTACATTAAAGGAGGTTCTCCAGGACTACAAAATTTATGGTCTATGTTTAAAGGGGTAGCTGGCAAAAAAAAAAAAAAAAATCTTTCAAATCAACTGGTCCCAGAAAGTGTCACAGATTTGTAATTTACTGCTATAAAAAAAACTCAAGTCTTTCAGTACTCATCAGCTGCTGTATGCCCTGCAGGAAGTGAGGTATACCCTTAATTCTGACATAGTGCTCTCTGCTGCCACCTCTGTCCATGATAGGAACTGTCCAGAGCAGTAGCAAATCCCCATAGAAAACCTCTCCTGCTCTCAAGAGTGGAAAGAATACACCACTTCCTGCAGGACATACAACAGCTGATAAGTACTGGAAGAAGAGTTTTTTTTTAATAGAAGTAAATTATAAATCTCGGGCACTTTCTGGCACCAGTTGATTTAAAATAAAAAAAATGTTTGGTGATTTTAAGATCAATATCAGATTAGCGAGGGTCTGAGTGGGCAAACGTCACCCTTACCAGGCACAGGATTGTATTTTTGCCACTGACTGTACTCAGTGATATGATATCTAAGTATGATGCTTGGTTTTTTTTTGTTTTTTTTCATCATGAATCAATGCAGCTGATAAAATGGAGGTAAATTTTTTTTAGTTTTATAGACACAGTTGGAAACAGTTAACTATGTATCAATGTAAACGCCATATCCATAACCTTTGTTTGGCACATAGAAAACTCGGCAAAGCAAAACGTTCTGTCTCAGGGTTGAAGGTTTCGCCAAATTCTATGAATACTTTACAATCCGCAAAAATTCACTGGAAAAAGCAATACAGATATTTAACATGAAGTACAAACAAATGTTTCCTATTCCTTCTTGTACTACCATGGGGTGGATGCCAGCATGCATTTGACCATATGCTTTAGATTTTATCTATGTTCAGCGTTAGGTAACTCTGCCAATAGCTTGACAAGAGTGTATAACCAAATCAGTACAACTTTCACTCTAAGGCTATAGAACTAATAAAGACTATTGAGCCCCATTATTAACCCCTTAAGGACCGGCAAATTTCCATTTTTTCGTTTTTTGTTTTTCCCTCCTTGTATATAAGGCCATAGCACTTGCTTTTTTTCATCTAGAGACCCACATGAGCCCTTATTTTTTGTGCCACTAATTGTACTTTGCAATGACAGGCTTAATTTTTGCATAAAGTACACTGCAAAACCAGAAAAAAATTAAATGTGTGGTGAAATTGAAAATAAAATGCATTTTTTGGGGAGGTTTCGTGTTTACGCAGTTCACCTTAGGGTAAAACTGACTTGTTATGCATGTTCCTCATGTCAGTACGATTACAACAATATGTAACTTGTGTAACTTTTATTTTATTTGATAGCTTTTAAAAAATTAAAACCTTTTTTAAAGAATAATAATAATAATATGCTCCTTAAAATCTCTCTATTCCCAGGCTTAAACCGCTTTTATCCTTGGGTCTATGGGTCTGTGTAAGGTGGTATTTTCTGAGCCATGATCTGTACTTCCTATTGATACCTTGATTGCGTATATGCAACTTTTTTATCACTTTTTATTACGATTTTTCTGGATTTGATGTGCCCAAAAATTAGCAATTTTGCAATTTGAAATTTTTTTGCGTTTACGCCGTTTACCGTGCGAGATCAGAAATGAAAAAAAAAAATAGTTTACGCCATTAGGCACGTGGTGATACAAAAGATGTTTATTTATTTATTGATAAAATGGAGAAAAGGTAGGTGATTGCCAAGTCGGGATCAGAGCTATTACGGCACAGACCCCCGGCCGGCTCAGATGGAGGGCTTACTTCCACCGCGAACGTGTAGCGCGGGGGGGCAATCCCACCACAAGACCATCAGATACCGGAAAAACAGCCATTTAGATGCAGCTGTCAACTTTGACAGCTGCATCTAAATGGATAATTAGCGGGCACATCGATCGGACCGTGCCCACTAATTGCCGCGGTCTTGGGCTGCAAATAGCACTCGGGATCATGCCGGTTCAGAGCGGGGTCGCCACACAGCCTACCTCTGAACACCCCTAATGACGACAGGGGGTACATTTACGTTAACGGGTTAATAGTTCTATATGGGACTAGAATATATTAATAATAGCGATGCCCTATTCATTGATGACACGTTACTCACTGATATCGCTAATGGAAATGCATCGCTTGACATGTTTGTTAAATGAATGAGCTTTATGGCTATGTTCGCACGTTTTTTCCTCTCCGTTTAAAGTTATGTCTGTCATTTCGCTGTTTGGCCGCCCATCAGTGCAACGACGGCTGTTGGTTCATTATTCTAGGTCAGGTGGACTGATCTGCCTTTGGATTTGTCTTTAACTGAGAAGTCCATTGAATTTAAGAGAAAAAACGGTGAACGGTCGGTGAGAAAAAAAAAACTGTGTGTGAACAACTAAAAAATATCATCAATTAAAACATGGCTATAACGTCTTTTAAATAGAAAAGGCAGGCGCCTGACTGACGCTATCTCCTATGGCCTCCCCCCCTGCACTTAGCGCTCACTGACAACAAGTATAATAGCGCTGGCAGCAAGCGGGGAACGAGGAGCAAGCAAGCGCTGACCAGACGGGTTGGCGCTCGCTTGCTCACAGAGATCGCCCTGTGTAATAGGGGTTTGTGGGCTATGCCAAGGTTTAATTTTTCTTAGCGCCAACCTATAAGAGATGTTGGTGTCACACATGGCAGTTTTCTATTTTATTTAAGATGCCACTGCACTTTTTGAGGCAAGGGCCTACATTTATTCAAAAGGAATGGGAAACATAAAGAAAAGACTTTTACTTCTCCTTCTTGCTGGATCCAATTTTGGCTTTGGATCAAAACAAGTGGAAAGAAGCATTAGGTGATGGTCCAAACACTCCAAATTAAAATAATCAATTCTTTATTTCATATCAAGGTTAAATTTGTAGCAAGTAAAACCAACGCACTTTACAGGCATGCGTGCTTAATCATTGTTAAGCGCGCATGCGTGCCAAACGCATTGGTTTTACCTGCCACTACATGAGCAATTCCAATCTAGGTATGAAATAAAGAATTGATTATTTTAATTTGGAGTGTTGGGACCATCACCTATTGTTTCTTTCTACTTGGATTGATGACTGGCTGTCGCCGGACCCATGTACTCTCTTTAAGGGTACGTGCACACTGTATAATGGCAACGGATAACTTGTTGGGCATTCCGCAGCTCGCACCCGCCGGCGGACTGATGCGGGCGTGCGCTTCTCCGCCCGTGTGAAAGACTCAGAGTGAATGTGTTCATTCTTCGGACGGCTGACGGAATCCACCCGTGCATATAATGGAGTCTATGACAAGGGCAGAGACACGCCCGCCCGCATCAGTCTGCCGGTGTGTGCGAGCTGCAGAATGCGCAACGTGTTATCCCTCACCATTCTGCAGTGTGTACGTACCCTGATGAACTAAGGCTACCTTTGCAATCTAGAGGTGAGCTGACTATCACTATATTTATCCTTTGGATCAAAGCACTGAAGACCCTGCTATCTTCTATAATGGGGTCTCTCTCTATCCTAAATTTTTTTTGCTATCATCAATTAACTTTATGCTGGGTACATTAAAATGAGTATCAAATCGAATAGTTTAACATTATGGTCATTGCATCTATTATCATCCTTAAAGGGGTTGTCCGGCGCTAAAAAATTATTCACAGAATAACACACATTACAAAGTTATACAACTTTGTAATGTATGTTATGTCTGTGAATGGCCCCCTTCCCCGTGTCCCACCACCCCCACCTGTGTACCCGGAAGTGTGGTGCACTATACTCACATGTAACGTGCCGACCACGGTCTCCGATCCTCAGCAGTGACGTCTTCTTCGGTCGGCCGGTGGATCTTCCCGAGTGCCGGCCGCCCTCTGCAGCGTCATCCGAAGCTCACCCGCGATTGGCTGAGCATAACTGTGCTCAGCCAATCGCAGCTGATGACGTGGCCACGTCATCAGCCGCTCAGCCGCGATTGGCTGAGCACAGTTATGCTCAGCCAATCGCGGGTGAGCTTCGGATGACGCTGCAGAGGGCGGCCGGCACTTGGGAAGATCCACCGGCCGACCGAAGAAGACGTCACTGCTGAGGATCGGAGACCGTGGTCGGCACGTTACATGTGAGTATAGCGCACCACACTTCCGGGTACACGGGTGGGGGTGGTGGGACACGGGGAAGGGGGCCATTCACAGACATAACATACATTACAAAGTTGTATAACTTTGTAATGTGTGTTATTCTGTGAATAATTTTTTAGCGCCGGACAACCCCTTTAATAGTCTTGGACAGATCGTAGCAAAAATTGCTACCTACAAATCCAGCTCTGCTATTGATTTACTGGAACGGCCACATTTCCCATATTTCATCACGTTAGGACATTTGGTGATAGACCTTGTGGTGGAGACTCCGCAGTAATAAAATTACATGGGAGAATGAATAGAAAAATATATTCTGCATGCACCGTGATTTACACAAGTCCCGGAAAATAAGAGTCGATAAACAGCACAGAACGCCCTGTGTCCGATTCCTGGACTGCCTAAACTCTCCGATACTATGGTCCGACCATGCAGGTGTGCTGCTGTCCGCCTACATAAATCACTGTGCATAAGCTAGAGAAGTTACAAAAATTATGTTTTCTACACAGTTTTACAATAACAAAAACACAATTTATTGGTTAACCTGGGGGATGGATGCTTGGAAACCAACGGCTCTACAGTCCGATACCTTTTTCACAGTAGATTTACACACAACTTCAGGTTGTGGGAAGTTGGGGTTGGAGGAGGTGAAAGGGGGACACAAGAGAGATTAGGTAACTACTATTGAACTACTGTGTGTTCTGAATCTGCCAACAGCCACTAAAACTGAGCCAAGGACAGCGTGTGATACTATGTGTGTTCCGAGCACTTAATAAAATGAACTTTGAAAGTCAAAAAGCGGAGATAAAAGGGGGAACCCGTATGATGGATTGAGCCGTACGGAAAAATATGCTTGTATAATAAAATATATGTACATATACCTTTTTTTCCGGCATATAAGACGACTTTTACCCCAACAAATCTTCAGAGGTCATCTTATACGCCGGGTATGGTCGCCCCATGCAAACTACTGCAAAAAAACAAACAGTTAACTCAACTGGGGCCGTTACCGGCCTCCGCGCGCCTCCTGTCCCGTTACCAGCGCAGGCTGAGTGATGTACAATGACTTGCGCCAGGGATCCCCGAACCTCTCCCGGGCGGCCGAGCGTCTCATTGGAGAAGCTCGGAGACGCTCAGAGATGCTCGGAGACACTAGGCTGCCGGGAGAGCTACAGAAGAACAGAGGCTACGGAATGGGCATAGTATTATTTTTAGATATGGCATACTGGGCTACTGGCTTACACCACAATGTTGGCGTGTTAAGATTTTACCTACTTCTACCAAAGCCATGCTTAATTTTTTTTTTTTTAATCAGAAATCACTTTATTGAAACATTGTTCACATCAGTACAGTGTACATTATTCTGGTATGCATATTCATGACTTGTCACATTATCATTCAAGAACATGGACACATACACATGCCACAAAGACTCTATAGACTATAGACTTTCATAAACTGTATAAAAAATACTGTCCCGCCTTATCTTATACAGAATACTAATACAACAACCTAACAACACCAGCCCCCCCCCCCTTCCCCCTAAAGCTACCCCAGTCCTGCTCGCTGCCAGACCTAGTGGGAAAGTGTCTATAGTGTTTCTAGAACTCATAAAAAAATGGACGGAACATGTCCAGTAAGAGTTTTGCAAATTGTGCAAACATTCTGGTGCATTTGTAATAGTAAATTAGGCAAATATATATTCATGTGCACGAGCAAGGAGGGAAGGATGAGGGGGAATACAGTAAAAGAGAAGGAAAGTAGTAGGTTTCACATGGAGTTAAATGCAAATTACTGTCAGAATTCAATATATTCCAAATTCACCACAAATAATATTTACATTTCTATACTAGATCCAGAAAATAAAATAAAAAAAATTCCAAAGCAGAAGAAGATATTTCTACCGCACCAGGTTTAGTTTACTCTTTCATCTCAGTACTTTAGAAAAGGTCTTCTGTTTTTTTCGACATTCCCCCTTTAATATAAACCGACTTGTTTATGTGTTTAGCCATCCTGTCAGGTCTCTCTGCCGGAGATTGATAGTAATGTCGTGTTAAGTTGTTCGGAGCAAGTAGGGTCAGACTACAGGCAGGGAGGAATTCATCCTCGCAGGGAAAGCAAAGGAGATTTATCAGATCAATACGGCAGTCGGGTGATGGAATGGACAGATCGATTGATCGAGATAGATAGATGGATGACGGGATGTGAAGCCGGCAGTTACGGAATTAATTGCAGCCATTGGCCTGTCTTAAAGGTCTCTTAGTAAAGACCAGAAAATCATAAGGGTTAGTCATAGAGAATGCCCTGATTTAACCCGGTCTGCTATCGTCCTTTAGCAAATCCTTCAATTAGTGTTTGTAGGCATCTTGTAATACTAAGGGCACTATTACACTGGCCGATGATTTTAGTAAATGAGCGCCGATCTGCTGGATTTGCTGGACCTATTAGACGGCTCGATAATTGGGTAGTAAGAGCTGCATGGAGATCGTTAGCAATGTCCATGCAGCCCTTACCCAAAAACCTGACACCTTACCTCATTTTGCTAGATCGTCGCTCGTTTACTGGACCTATTAGACTGGCCGATAATCGGGTAGTAAGGGCTGCATGGACATCGTTAGCAATGTCCATGCAGACCTTGCCCAACACCTGACACCTTACCTCTCCCCGATCCTGGTCTTCTCTCTGGTGCTCCGCAGCTGGCCGGTCCCGGCGGCAGGATTGTTCGAGTGGCCTGTCAGCTGACAGGCTGCTCAGCTAATCACAGGCCGGGAGCGGGAAGCTGCAGAGCACAGGAGAGAAGACCAGGACTGGGCAGAGGTAAGGTGTCAGATGTTTGGGCAAGGGTTGCATGGACACTGCTAATGATGTCCATGTAGCCCTTATCGTCCAGTCTAATAGGTCCAGTAAACGAGAAACGATCTAGCAAAATTATCAGGCTGCTCAGACGATGCTGCCGCCAGGAGCGGGAAGCTGAGGAGCACAGAAGAGAAAACCAGGAGCGGGGAGAGGTAAGGTGTTAGATGTTTGGGCAAGGGTTGCATGGACATTGCTAACGATGTCCATGCAACCCTTACTACCCGATTATGGGCCGGTCTAATAGGTCCAGTAAACGAGCAACCATCTAGCAAAATGATCAGGCTGCTCAAACATTGCTGCCCCTGGGATCAGGAAGCTGCGGAGCACAGAAGAGAAGACCAGGAGCGGGGAGAGGTAAGGTGTCAGGTGTTTGGGGAATCGTCAGCCATTGGCCGCGCGTTGCTATTACACGTAGCGATGCACGGTCCGTGCCTGTCGATTTTAGATCCAAATCTGTTATCAACTGATCGTTGTCTCTATTACAATGAGCAATAATCCGTCGAATTGGATTAGAAGAAAAAGAAAAGCTTTATTGTAATGAAAAGGCTTCTCTAGTCTGTCAAGAAATAAAGGGTTAAGGTAAAAAAAAAAAACAATTGTTTCCAAAACCTAAAAACCACAAAATGTCTTCTGGCAGTCAGCAGCATATGTTTCTTGGACTGAAAAGTGTTTGTAGCCATGAACAAATATGCATGTGCAACAGGCAACGCTGGAATCCTGCCATAAACTGCAAAAAAGGGTCATATAAGAAAAAGGAAGAAAAAAAACATTATGCATTCAGGTCAAAAGCATCGAGGATATATTGAGTGTTCCATAACAAGGTTTGTTTCCATTTTAAAAGTTGATTTAAAAAAGAATCTTAACTCTGCAGGAACCATTAAAGTTTCCTGTACAAGCAGAAGAGAAACAACCAAGGTAGAAGCTAAAGAAAGAATATAGAAAGGTAATGTATATAAAGAACGCTCTATAACCCCGATCGTTACGTTATTCAAAATTCTATCGTAGCAAAACACGTCTGCTAAACAACTTACTACAATGGTGTGAGCAAAACAATATCTATCTATCTATCTATCTATCTATCTATCTATCTATCTATCTATCTATCTATCTACAGTATCTACCTATCTATCTATCTATCTATCTATCTATCTATCTATCTATCTATCTATCTCCTATCTATCTATCTCCTATCTATCTATCTATCTATCTATCTATCTATCTATCTCCTATCTATCATCTATCTATCTATCTCCTATCTATCATCTATCTATCTCCTATCTATCATCTATCTATCTCCTATCTATCTATCTATCTACAGTATCTATCTATCTCCTATCTATCTATCTATCTATCTATCTATCTATCTATCTATCTATTATCTATCTATCTATCTATCTATATCCTATCTATCTATCTATCTATCTCCTATCTATCATCTATCTATCTATCTCCTATCTATCATCTATCTATCTCCTATCTATCATCTATCTATCTCCTATCTATCTATCTATCTATCTATCTATCTATCTATCTATCTATCTATCTATCTATCTATCTCCTATCTATCATCTATCTATCTCCTATCTATCTATCTATCTATCTATCTATCTATCTCCTATCTATCTATCTATCTATCTATCTATCTATCTATCTCCTATCTATCTATCTATCTATCTATCTATCATCTATCTCCTATCTATCTATCATCTAACACCCCCCCCCCCATCCATCTGTTGATATGCAAAAATTACAGAATAGCCACACCACTAGCTCCGCTGGTATAGCTTATACAGCAATCAAAAATAGACTGCGACAATCCAATGTTAGTGAAAAAAGGTGATTTATTTACCCATAGTCAAATAATGTGCGGCCTTTCCTATCACCAATAAAGCTTTTTCTCCAGCAACCTTCAATCCTTCTTGAAAAAGAAAAGAAAAGAAAACAAAACAAAGCCCCTCTTTTGATGAGCTGATACGTGGCTCATTGTTTGCTTTTAAGTGAATAAACACTTTTTCACAGACATAGGAGAGCTGTAGCCTATTTTCCATTGCTGTCTATTGGATTCAACCATCTATCCATCAACACATGCACAAGAGCAAACACAGATGCCTGCCATGTGTCCTATATAGAGTCCCAGGAGAAAGGTAACCTAGTGCTGGCTATTCCTATGCTACTGGATGGTGAAAGCCTGAGTACCCCTTTAATAGCCAGGAGAACCTCAAGATCCAAACATTGCACAAAGTAAAATCTGGACATACCTATATCTAACCTATCGGTTTTGTTTGTTTGTTTGTTTTTTTGGTACAGACGATTTTAAGAAACTTTGTAATTGGGGTTATTATGCAAATATGCCATTATCTACATTCAAATGCAGATAATGCATTCTCTTCTCTCTCCCGCTCTTCTCTCTTTCATTCACTGCTCATTATCAGGAAATCTCGACTCTTTTACATCAGTCGAGTCCTGTGTAATCTATGGAGAGAGGAGGGGGGAGATTAGTCGCCAGCAGAGAACAAAGGATTGCACAGCGGGACCTGTGTGAAAGCCGTATTCAGAGGTCAGAGAGGTCAGTGCTGACTGTCAGAGGAGATAGCCCGGTGATGTAGCTGTGAATTAACTCTTTGTTGTCCTGTTTTGGTGCCTCATCTCCCTCCTCCCCTCCCCTCTCCATAAGAGAACAATGAAGACAGGGGGAGAGCTTCAAACTGCTTTTTCATGATAAAAATGCATTTTCCAGCTAATAAACCCAATTACAAAGTTTCTTAAAATCGCCTGTACTATTGATTTCTGCAAAAAACTTAAATGACAGCGAAATGACAGTATAAAAATAAGTTTTTATACATCATATATAGAAGTATTGTCGCTAATAATAAATGAGTCAGGTTTGCCGTGTGGTTATAAAAATAAAGTCGTGCCTTTTTGTTACCGCTGGCATCATCTCTACTGTTCCTTGATACTGTCACTATAAGTAACCCACATTCTGTTATCTTACCATGCAATTTATTTGATCATCTTATCATTTATTCAATTGGTATCATACATTTATTTAAAGGGGGTATCCTGTGAAAATCTTTTTCTTTCAAATCAACCGGTTTCAGAAAGTTATACAGATCTGTAATTTACTTCTGTTTAAAAATCTCAAGTATCTCAGTACTTATCAGCTGCTGTATGTGCTGCAGGAAGTGGTGTATTCTTTTCAGTCTGACACAGCGCTCTCTGCTGCCACCTCTGTCCATGTCAGGAGCTGTCCAAAGCAGTAGCAAATCCCCATAGAAAATCTCTCCTGCTCTGCACAGTTCCTGACATGGACAGAGGTGGCAGCATAGAGCTCTGTGTCAGACTAAAAAGAAAACACCATTTCCTGCAGGACATACAGAAGATGACAAGTATGGGAAGACTTGAGAAGTAAATTACAGATCTATATAACTTTCTGAAACCGGTTGATTTGAAAATAAAAAAAAAAAAAAGAAAGATTTTCGCCGGATTACCCCTTTAAAAGAAATATACAAAAAAAATTACTAAACTACAAAAATTACCAAAAAGGATAAAAATAATGATATTAGGCAGCCACAATGAAATACAGACCGTTGTCTTTGATAAGAATGACAATGAACACGTCTGGTGCAGTACATGGTGGCTGCAGAATGATAATGTCTACTAATGTAAACACCGGCTCAAGTAACAGAGTCAATGTGCGGATGTTGTTTACTTTGTTTATTGGTGGTCTCCAGCACAGATCCATCATTCTCCATATGTTCCATGCAGACAAGAACCAGGGCGGTAGTGAGAATGCGATAAAGTGAAAAATGTCATTAAACGCTAATTAACCTCTTGACGTCTGGACACCACTTAGCGAACCTCTGAAGTTTTCCCCGACTCAACACAAATTGCCTAAATATCATTCCAATGTTTTGTTATTGCTTCAGCATGTGAGTAAATTGTAACACTTTTGATTTATTTATTTATATATGTATATATATATATGTATATATATATATATATATATATGTATTATATATATATATATATATATATATATATATATATATATATATATGTTATTCCAATTTAACCACAATATCCAATTTTAAACTATGTATTTTGGATGGTGAGAGTAAAACGGGTTAGGGAAAACTGTTGTGCCTGTCCATGGATTTAGCTATGCGGCTATAAGCATTGACAGACTTCAGTCTAATTAAAGGAAAATCCGTCTAAAATCTTTTTTTTTTTTTTTATTAACAGAGTTTAGAAAGATATGTAGATTTGTAATTTACTTCTATTTAAAAATGTCAAGTCTTCCCATACGTATCAGCTGCAGTATGCCCTGCAGGAAGTGTTCTTTTAGTTTCATTCTGACACAGTGCTCTCTGCTGCCACCTCTGTCCATGTCAGGAACTGTCCAGAGCAGTAGCAAATCCCTGTAGAAAACCTCTCCTTTCAGTTCCTGTTTTGGACAGAGGTGGCAGCAGAGAGCACTGTATCAGACTGAAAAACACCACTTCCTGCAGAGCATACGGCAGCTGATAACTATGAGAAGACCATATTTTTTAACAGAAGTAAATTACACATCTATATAACTTTCTGAAACTAGTTGATTTGAAAGAAAAATATTTTCGCCGGAGTACCCCTTTAACAGAACATGGTACAGTGTGTAAGGGTGCCTTTTCCAGATTTGTTACTGAGGCATGGGAGTTTAAAGTTAAAGAGGTAGTATCTACTCAAAAAGGGTCCCCCTATGCAAGAACTAGGTAGTAACAAGCTGATTATTGGTGATCCAATTGCTGAACCCAGCACTGATCGGAAACCCTATGGATAAAGAACAAAGTCCTGCTCAAAATGTGGTACATTTTCTTTCCTCTGTTCGGTGGGGGTCCCAGTGGCCAAACCCCCACCAGTCAGATTGATATAACCTTTTGATTTAGGACACTCCTTTAAAGGGGAACTATCAGCAGGTTAGACAAATTTAACTTGCTGATATGTCCCTATAGCACAGGAGACGCCAAGGAGGAAGGTATGTGTCTTACCTTCCTCCTCGGCACCGATGCAGGTAGCCGTGTGCTCTACAATCTGGTGAGATTGTTAAGAGAGCTGCCCACCACTATAGCGCCAATCCAGACCCGCTCGATTTATTATCATTAGAAAGGGGTGGGCTGGCCAGGGGCGGATCAGCGCTATGGGGGAGGGCAGTGCTCCTAACGGTCTCACCGGACCGTGGAACACACGACTAACTGCACTGGAATTGTGTCAAGGAGGAAGATAAGACACACACCTTCCTCCTTGGCGTCTCCTGTGCAATAGAGACATATCAGCAGGTTACATTCATCTAACCAACTCCAGCCTTGATAAAAAAAAAATAAAAATTAATCAAATATAGTTTTTACAGTTACCATCCCTGTTTGCAGGTGCCTGAAGCTCCAGTTGGTGGCATCATTTTTTCTTTACTTCCTGGTTTGGGCTTTCCCATGATGCATTTTGTCTCCTGTGATGTCTAACTGACTCTGTAAAACTGTTAGATGGCTTACAGCTTGTTCAGCCAATCAGAGCTGAGCAACCTTAGTCATCTGACAAAGAGAGGCTGGCCTAACAGGGCTTAGACTCGCCTCCCTCTTGATGATGTCATTGTCACAAAATGGCTGCCACAGAGCAGCCTGGGGTCAACAGTCATTAGGTAAGAATGAGTTTACTTCACTTCCTGGTGGGGAATGAGGGGGTAAAGATAGGTAAGGGGGTCAGATAGATGATTGAAGCATATTACAGTTATATAACTTTGTAATGTGTTTCAACTACTGGGAAAAAGTTTTTTTGCTGGAGTGCCCCTTTAAGCTTCTAGTAACTCCAGAGCACTGCTGTCCAATCATATAATATTTTACTGAATACTGAAAATATTTGGACAAATTCTTTTGTGTCATTAACCCCCATGTCAAATTAGTGAACAATCCGCAGCACAACTTGGCCTCTACGGACACAATCCAGAACCAACGACGGCCTCAATGGCTTCTGCAGACAATGTCCGTGTACGGCAGCCAAATGAACATGTGCAGCATGTTAGCTTCTATTATAGATTAAGGCTCATATTAAAATGGCACGGCCCAATGAAATCACTGAAGGATGTACAAGAAATCATTAAAAAAACGAGAGGCGGTTGGGTATATGAAGAAGCCATTGAGCTCCCTCACATATGAAATCATTTAGAATCCTTGCAGGGAAATAAAAAACCTCCACCGCATATTTAGTAATTTTATTATGATGTATACATTTCGTTACATTCTGCAGCGCAGACGTAAATGTGGTCAATTAGTAAATTCCTGGAATCTGCTTGTCTAGCACTCGAATTAGAGAGTATAGCAGAGAGCGGTGTAATGGCTCAGCGGCTGTAGAGGGTCTAAGCTTGCACCTTCATCAGTATCCCATCCCCCCCAGACCTTATAGGTTTCTTCATTATTTTCTATCATGTATTCCATGTTCTGCGCCCATTCTGTAAAATACAAGCTAAGCAGTTTATGTGCTCAGACGCACTCGCACATTCCCTCTGCTACTGCATCTGGGCTATGTTAACAAACAGGGCAAGCAAATGAAAAAGAGTGGAATGAAAAAAGTGTCACTGAGCCCTTTAAAGGCTTTTCCCACTAGAAACATTAAACGTATAGCAATAGATCATGTCATCAAATGTCTGATTGTAGAAGTCCCCCCCCCCCCAATCTATAAACTAACGTAGATGGATGTGTATACAAGTAGATGTGTATACAAGTAGATGTGCTGGGTATACAACTGCAATACAGCACTTGATCAAGAGGGCGCTGCTTTATTATTATTATTATTATTATTATTATTATTATTTTAAATTTTTATTTATTTATTTTTTAGGCACCTTGATTCCAAAGCGCTATACAAGCAGTCGGGGGTAACAAACAGAACATTACAAATAGAGATGAGCGAAGCAGACGGAAATTCGTTTAACGAGCTTCACAAATTTCCAGTAAAACACGTTAAGATTCGCGAATCGAATCTTAACAAATTTTATTAAAACAGCCAAACTATAGTAAATACAATACTGGGACTATTACAGAAGGGGAGTTTGTTAAAGCATGTTGTCTTCAAAGTGTCAAAAACCAAAAGAATCACAATTTTTTTAAAAAAGTAATTCATCCAATTTCCGCCATTCCTCTCTGTCCCTATAACCCTCTGTTAGTCTCTCCCTGCTCTGCTCTAACTGCCTGCTGCCATCTTGCTGTCTCCTCCACAAACAGCCGACTGGCCGCCTCCGTTACCGAACTGCTTTATATAGAGGGGGGGGGTGCTGACATCACAGAGGGGCCTGCAGCTGATTGGACGGGCGCAAGGGATTATGGTTAATCCCTTTCTCCCGCCCATTGATGCTCCAAACAGCATGTGCGGTCACCCTTTTTTTTTTTTTTTTTTTTTGCGAATTTCCTTAAAGGGGTTATCCAGCGCTAAAAAAAACATGGCCACTTTTCCCCCTACTGTTGTCTCCAGTTCAGGTGCAGTTTGCAACTAAGCTTCATTTACTTCAATGGAACTGAGTTCCAAAACCCAACCCAAACTGGATACAACAGTAGGAGGAAAGTGGCCATGTTTTTGTAGCGCTGGATAACCCCTTAAACAAAACGTGGGAATTTGCTTTGCAGAACAAAGCGAATTGACAGCGCGGTTTGCATCGAATCTTGACCCACCAGGTTAATTTTGCTTATCTCTAGTCTTGAGTCTGGATGAAAAGCAGATGTGTCAGGGTAGTGAGTTTCAGAGTAGGGCTATGTTCAAACAACGTAATTTTTTAGAAAAGAACGGACTCTGATTGCAATGAAATCAGGGTCCAATCTTTTTTGCAGTGGGGGCATTGCATTGAATTTGGAACAGGTGTTAAAATAATTAATCAACTCATCCAAAGATGAGTTGATTATTTTTGCCATCTTCATGCCATCGGCTGATCATTCATTTAGGTTCAAACCTAAAATCATCGGTCGCCACCCACACATCGCTACATGGAATAGCGGTGCGTGGCGGGCAACCGACGATTTGAAAATATCATATTTTACCTCACCAGGCTGCAGGGCTTCTCCTTCTCCTGGTCCCGCGTGGCAGCATTAGCCACGGCCAGTGATTGGCTGAGCGGTCTGTCAGTTCAGACAGGCCGCTCCGAAGCTGCTGCGGCGCGGGACCCGGGGTAAAGGAGAAGACCAGCAGCCTGGTGAGGTAAAATATGAAACAAGGGCTGCAAGGACATCGGTAATGATGTCCCCGCAGCCCTCGCTAAACGATTGTCGGGTCGTGGAATAGGCCCAGTAAACGTTGTTTACATCGTTGATCGGGCCCTGGTCGGCCTATGGAATACCACCCTTCGAAGACCAGACAGGAGGATGTTTCAGTTAAGCATAAATCGGAATCGCTTTTATTTTAGAGATGTAAAAGGGGTTCAAATAGAAGTTTTAAAATTTATTTTTTATATGTTAGTTGTAATTGCACATGGGAAATGACACAAAAAAGAGTACTCTATACATGGGAGGGAGGGTGTCTAGTTCTTGAAAAATGCCTATTAGAGTTTCTGTATACATTTTGTGTACATTTTTTAAAAATCAGAGTATGATTAGAATGAGTTGGAAGAGTTGGCATGGGGACGGACAGTAGTAGAAGCAACGCAGGCATTCGGCATGTCAAGTAAGACACTGATAATGCATTTAATGGAAAGCCATGACCAGGTTATCTTTGTACATTTTTCTACCGCTACTCCTCCATGGTGAAGTCTTCATCTTAGAGCTTTTATAGATGTAAAGAAATAATTTTATTCTTGTGCATCGTTTGCTGTTGGGCTCTTTCTTGTAGTCGGTCAGCTACAGATCCGTTACAGACCCCGGTGCAATTTACAAGTCTGTTTCGGGGATAAAGACTGGAGGTATGTGATGTAATGGAGGAAGTAGTCTGCACCTGCTCCCTTCATCACCTTTGTGGACGCTTGACCGAACTCTTGCAGAAACTCAAACATTCATAGAGGAAATACATAAAAAGACCTTTATATGATCGGCATCAGCAGGGTTCCGAGCCAAGGGGAGCTTTTGTAAGCCAAGATTAAACCAGATGACCAGGAAGTTCAACAGAATTGCTTGACACATTGAGTCTCTATTCATCATGGTGAGAAGCAGGGCAATGAAGACTCAGCAAGGGATTACTTAATCTGCAGACTATTTAGCGTATAGTTAAGGCTACAAAAAAAAGACTAGATTTTTTTGAGGAACATATCTGATTGATACCATGCCAAGAAGCTGTAAAGCAGCACTATCTGTTACTGCTCGACTGTGCTCTTAAATGATGCATGACTGGGGGGTACGGGGGTATAATACTATAGTACTACTATCCAAGGTCTGATCTTAGTAGGTGACAACCATTGGTGCACCATGTAAGGTTCAGGATGGATTGCCACTCAAGTGAAGGTAAGTTTAGTTTTTGAGTACACTTGGTTCAATGATATTTCAGCCAAAACATATAGGGGGGCATTTATTAAGTCTGACGTTTTTTACACCGGACTTAAAAATTCCCCCACAGCTCCGGCGCTATGGAGATTTATGTAGAGGCGGACTGCCGTAGAGGTGCGCACCGCCGAAAACCTACGCCAGCTGAGGACTGGAGTAGGTTTTCGGCGTATATTTGGGCGGAATGGATGGTAAATCGCGCGGACTCCGTTCCGCCCACTACACACCCCCTTTCGGCGTACTCGGCGGAAAGTGCCGATTTGCGAATATTTTATTCCGAAAATCATCCGTTCGCAGGACGATACATGTGGCCCATATTATATACTATATAACACATACCATACAAATGTGAGCTAGAATGATTAACAATGCTGTTGAGGACCGAACAATGATGCCCTCCCGAATACCTTCAGCCAAAGGAACAGCAAGCATAGTTAACTCCTTAATGACGCAGCCAATTAAAATTTTTGCACCAACCTTTTTTTTTATTTCTTAACTTCTAGAAGTCAGGACTAGTCTTGAGTGGACATGCCGAACTGTTCCAGTTTGGCAACCTTCTTCAAATGGCATTTAAAAGAGTTGGGGCAAAACTATTTTTTTAAGTGCTGGAGTGTTAAAAGAAATAGCATACTCTAACCTCCCCTGCTCCAGCACTGGTGCCCACATACCGCAGCTCTGATCTACGGGTCCCCTACCGCTTCCTGGACTTAGCGGGGACCCAGGTTGTGATGTGTGCAGTCCGCAAAGCCAGTAAGTGGTCCCGCCTTGCCTGCTGACTGGCTGAGCGGAACACACACGTCACGACCTGGGTCCCCACTAAGACCAGGAAGCGGTAGGGGACCCAGGGAATGGTGCATTGGAATGTGGGAACCAGCACTGGAGCGGGGGAGGCAAGAGCATGTTATTTCTTTCATCTTCCCAAAACACAAAAAAATAACTTTCCCCGACTTCTCCAATTGAGTGGATATGGTTCCCTGAACTGCTGTATACAGCTTCTGCAGCAGCCGCGGCCGGTAGACGCGCTCAGAGGGAAGATTGACAGAAGAGAGGCCAATAACGGACCTCTCTGCCTATCATTCATCCCCTCGGAGCGTGGTGCGGTGACTAGACACGGACGGGGAGCCGCCCAGATGACTACCTCCCCGCCTCTGCCTGTCACGCGCCCAGGTGATTAAACTGCTTTTTTTCAGGTTTACAGCTCCTGCTGCAGCCGCGGACGGTATGTGCCGTGGTTGCTGCAGGAGCTGTATACAGCGGTTAAGGGAACCGTATCAGCCCGATTGGGCTGATTGGTTCCATTTAACTCTCGACAACTGGAGAAATTGTATGCCACTTTAGGTCTGTCAGGAAAACATGGATACAGCCTATGGCTATGTTCCCACACAGTATTTTTGCTCAGTATTTTGCAACCAAAACCAGGAGTGGATTGAAAACACAGAAAGGCTATGTTCCCACACTGTTGAAATTGAGTGGGTGGCCGCCATTTAAAAACGTCCATTATTTCAAAACAGTTGTTTTAAAATTAAGACAATTTAGTTCTTTCTTTTTTTTTATTTACACTATTACATTTGTGAAAATAATAATATTATAGTTGAATAGTTTGGAAAAATCCAAAGATGCCATTGGTTTTACAGAGAAGTACTTGGTAGATCCAAAGAACGCATCACTGTATGTGAACCATGGATGCCATAACACAGTGAAATGTCCCCCAAAAGGGCAAATCCAGAGCAGATTTTATGTGATGGATCCCCAGGTTCCCATACATTTTACATAGACGCCATATTTATGAGGAGACCACCCAACAAGTCCACAAATTTTTAGGGCATGGGTCTCCAAACTGCGGCCCTCCAGCTGTTGCGAAACAACAACTCCCATCATGCCTGGACCAGCTAAACCTTTGGATTTGGCTGCCCAAGTATGATGGGAAATGTAGTTTTGCAACAGCTGGAGGGCCGCAGTTTGGAGACCCATGTTTTACGGTATTCTCAAAATGGTTTATATGGACTCTCTGTATGTATTAGTCTACAACAGACTAGAGCTGCAAACAGACCAGAGCATTTATGGGCCATTATCCTGTATTTACACCGGGATTTTGGTTGGACACCGGTGAAGATTATTTAATGAAAATACTTTATCCTGATCAAAATATCGATATTGCGAATATGTTTATTCTTAAGGCCGAGACCGAAATAACAAAATGTCACATGAAAGGGAAAGTTTTGTACTTTACAAGTGTAATCTGTTTAATGACTTTCATTTTACAAACAATGGGGTCATTAGAACATTACTGTCAGATTTTTGTCACTTCATGTGGACTGTGACTCATAGGCGGGATGACTTTATGGGCCTAGCGTGCGCGCAATATCTGAGACATCACTCTCTGGGCGTTCGGTAATTCACCTACATGTGGATTTAATTGTAAGGAAAATGTTATCACAGTCAGACCTTTCACCCTAAGCCATGAAAATGCTACGTAGAGAGAAAGTTTTGTGTTTCTTACTTGGTTTTCACATACGGGAGGTTGTCAGTTTCTCACTTTTCTTACAAATCGTAGTAAAAGCACATGGCCAATAAAGCAGGCCACAGAGGCGCCGATAACACAGTCAATATAATTATAAACCTACTTCCCTTCCTTGACATTTATGGCGTAACCACAGAATATGCAGAAAGTTTATGGAAGATGGTGGTCCCACTATAACTTCTATAGGCTTGAATGGAGAAAGCCTTCTAAATGTAGGAGGGCAACCTCACTATTCATTCTTAGGCTATGTTCAGACATTGTATGGGACCGGCCGTCCCGTGACCCTGCACAGAACGGCCAGTCTCAGAAAAGATCTATCGATCTATCGAATATTATCGCATAGTTAGCCGAATATTCGAAAAATATTAGATAAGCGTTCAAATCCCCCAGCTTCTGGTTTTTACCTCCAAGTGGTCGAATAGATGTTTTTCAATAATCGAATACTTGTTCCCATAGACTTTAATGGGATTGAATATTCAATCGAATATTCGGGAGATATTCGTACGAATATCGAATATTTAAATATTTAACTATTCGCTCATCACTACAGATTATGCATTGGGGCCCAGGAGTTCCAAGTTTATATAACCACTGACTATTTTGATGAATCAGATAGAAAATAAATTCATCCTAAAGCAAGATAAGCGAAACATTCCATATTCAATTATCTAATAGATCGTCCAACCAGTCGGGGATAACACTGTTGTGTCAGCTTCTCACATCACATCTACAGATTATAGGAAAATATAGCCTCTAGGAATATCCCTCCCATAGAAAGTGATGGATGATAAATGATGTGACTGTGTTCACTAGATGTGGATCAATCAGAAATAGGCCATCCCACATGGATTGGATTAAGGCACATATATTTACTAGGGGAAAGATCTCCTTTTCCATTTTGCAGAAGCTACATATCATTCAGGACAAAGGCTATGTTCACACACAATGTTTCTGTCAGTCTTATTGTAACCAGGAGTTGGTTGAATACACAGAAGCTGAGCAAAGCTTTCCATTATAATTCTGCCCCATCAGTTCCACTCCTGATTTTGGTTGAAAAAAGATGGAAACACTATGTTTGAACATTTTTGGGGGGATTTACAAAGGCCGGTGTACAAGTACGCCAGTCTTATATAAGGCCCAGCCCTCTTTTCCCCGGCAGGATAAACGGAGCCGCATGCCTCTTAGTGAATCCGGCCGGCCGGGTGCCTGAATCTGCGCCCGGCGTACCGAATGTACACCTGCTTCCAGCAGCTGTAGATTATGATCATGATTTATGCCTCCTCCCCGCCTTATCACGTCCCCGCAAGCTCCGCCAGCCCGCCCATTGGGCGAGCGGGGCGTACGGAAGGGGTAAGCCAGGAAGAAGGGCAAAAGTGTACCTTCTCCATGGCGTACGCCACTGGCGTACGCTTTGAAAATCCCTGCAAAGAGTACACATTTAGAGTCCTTTTAGGCTTCATTCACATGCCCAATGTTTTTTAAGGACCATGATTCCGATCTGTGATAAACAGCTGGTTTGGGGATCGGAAGGCACTGGTGTTTTTCGGGGGTGGAGTGGGGGGCTAACAAGTTCGATGAGAGAAGCGGATAAAGACAGGAGTGGGGGGAGAGAGGAGCAGGGAGAGACAGGAGTGGTAACAGGAGCAGGGGAATTGGGAGCAGGTGACAGGAGTGCAGAGAGACAAGAGTGGGGGAGATGGAAGCGGGTGACAGGAGCGGGGAGAGACAGAAGCGGGTGACAGGAGCGGAGGAGACAGGAGTGGGGGAGATGGAAGCGGGTGACAGGAGCGGGGAGAGACAGAAGCGGGGGAGATGGGAAAGGGTGACAGGAGTGGGGAGAGACAGGAGCAGGGAGAGACAAGTGCGGGGGAGTTGGGAGCGGGTGACAGGAGCAGGGAGAGACAGGAGCGGGGAGAGACAGGAGCAGGGCAGAGATATCTGTGCCGCGATCTGCACTATGACCTGTCTTATTTTTTCAAGGCAAGGATTATGGCACGCATAACGGCACGGATGGTATGAATGCACACATAGGATTAAATGGACCCTGAAATTGTCTATGGTCGCAGATCTTTTTAATGGGACATGTTAGACAAAACAATCCATCTGATCCCAGCAAAAGAAGGAACGATGTACAATGACATTGAACGGTAAGTAAACAAATGCGGGACTACAGCGAACAAATGTTGAATGACAGCGAATGATTAGCAAACGATTAACGATGATTTTACGGTCAGATCTAAATCAATGATTAACAACACAAGAACAATTTTTCGATCGTTGCCTGCAATTACACAGGACGATATAACGATTTTCCGCACAATAATTGTCCCGTGTAATGGGGCACTTAGGCTATGTTCACACTAGGTATTAACAACGACCGCTGTTTGACATGTTCCTGCGGCGGATGTTACCATATTGGCGTCAGAAACATCATTTTATTTATTTGGATTAGGGACACATTAAGGTGTGCTTGCAATCCAATTAACCTTTGAAGTCGATACAATGTACATAGTCTATACACTGTGTGAACAGAACGGGAACAACGGCCATTGTTCCTGCATTGGCGGCCACAAATAATTGACATGTCATGGCCATAGAAGAAACAACGTCCGTTGTCGGTGCAGCGTGTGCATAGAATGGGCGGCATTGCATTGATTTCATTGAAAACAGGGGCTATTTTTTTCAAAAATAATATATTGTGTAAAGACTGGTGAAGAATTTCTGGTGAAAGCTATGATAATATGTTTCATAGTGTTGGCCTCCTACAGCATATACACAATGTCAGCATGTTCTGTGACCCTGACACCGCTATTTACATCTGCTGGACGCCAAAGACGACTCTCGATAGCTTGGAAATGGTCTAGATCTGGAAGTCATTGAGTAATGCAGGCCTAACCAGCATCCTCCTAGCCTGCTATTTGCTTTTGGGTCTCAAAATAATTTTGGTTTATTATGTTTTGTAATTAGGTCTAGTTAACATTTTTTTCAATAACAAAGAATGTAGAACCATTAAATCCAGTGTCAGATAAAGACCATTTGGACTTTTTGGATTGTTTAGATTTTTTTTTCTTTTCTTTTTTCATAATTGCTTGAAAACATCTGTCTGTGAGTTTTTCTCTTATTTTGTCACTGGGGAATATTTTTGTAAAGAATCAGCTAGCAGTTTCCCTATCCATAATAGCTTATCATCGTGACTTTGAAGGGCCCCAAACTGAATGGATACATCACACAAGAACAATGTCTAGTGTACTAAACACAAGTCAATACGGCATTAAAACATGAGACTTTTTGCATCTAAAATAATAAAACAACTGATGAAAAGTCGATTGCTGCCGATTCCGTCGATTCTACACAAACAAAGTGAGTGGCAATTGATTAATGCGCCCATAGTTGTGCACTAGAAACCAGAGAGTGTTCGGCCAAGGTCAGCCACCAAAGCCGTGTTTGTGAAGACCCCCCGGAGAATTGCAATTAATGGGCCGACATATTTCAAGGCCGGCAAGTCGTGCGTCCTCACTCCTCCTAGGCTTCAGTCCCCAGAGGATTGAAATAATAATATTCATAGTTATCAAAGGTTTATAAGTTACTAAGATAACAGGAAACTTAATTTGGTTTTGACTATTTTTTAGGCAATTTTTTTTTTTTTTAACCAGGCGATTATCACCTTTATTTGTCCGACTATCGGCTGTTACAGCCGATAATCGCTTGGTGTAATAGCTATTGTTAAAAGGCAAAGGCAACGATCAGCTGACATGCATGATGCCGGCTGATCCTTGTCTTTCAACATGTTGAAAAAAAGTAGAACGATAGCGCCACTATCTCCTTTGGGCTCCCTATATGATCTAGAGTTTGCCCGGGTGTAACCCCCAACCCCCCCCCCCCTAAGTTCTCCACCCCCTCCCCCGACATAATCTTAACCGCTCGCTATTGGTGTGTGCAATAGCACTGACAGGGGGCAGGGCACAAGGAGCAAGCGATCACTGATCTCACAGCTTGCTCCTCCAGTTTGACCTAGGGCTTTAGTTTAGGATTACAGTGAGGGAGGTTTTCCAAGCAACTCTAATAATTTAGTCTCTTCCTCCCTAAGCATTAAAAAAAATGAAAAGACAGCATACTCACCTCTCCTACAACCCCCCACAACCATTGTCAAATATTCAAGTCCCCGCTGCACTCCTGTTCTTACTTCTGGCAGTGTTTCACAAATCCTATGGAACCAGAAGGAGATTAAAACGACAACGGGGATCGGGAGATATGACAGCAGCAGTAGCAGGGGAAGAAGGCATGCTGTTTTTTGTTTTGTTTTTTTATAATTTTTGTATCCTAATTGTGTGTTAATTTTGGAACCAATATTATTGCTTCTAATATAGAAGATCCTGTCTGTCTTCAGAGTTCTGTTATTGTCTTGATTAGGTAAAATAGCCACTAGCGATAAGAGAATTTACAGTACAAACAAAGTTAATCGTTCAGTTAGCTCGGCAATCCGCTTATCAGCCTGCTGCCTTTGAAGTACATGCCGCTCCACCCTGGGTGCCTGGAAAGGCTATATGCAGTGCTGGGAAACTTCTCCCAGTATACTAATGTATTATATCAGTACAAAGCAGGATACTAGTTGATTGTGTCATACACCCATCAATTGACTTTTGTAGGGTATCTGTTCTCTTGCGTAGGTCTAGCTAGTTAGGAATGGGAAAAGAACAGCACCGTACATGGGAACCGGGGCGCAGTTCAAAAAAGGATTGCAGCACCGGCTTTCCTGCTCCGGCGCCAATCTATCCATGGGCAAAACTTAAAGCGAATGTACTGATGGTTTCCTCCCACTCGGTGCGGACCGGCCTGCCTCCAGTGCTTCAGCCCTGGCCGGTGCCTGGAATTAGAATGGCACCGTACACGGGAACCGGGCCACGGTTCAAAAAAAGGACTGCGGCACGAGCTTCTCGGCTCCATTCTACCCATGGGCAAAAGGTAAAGCGAATGTACAATTCCCAAAGCATTGGTTGTCCAGGTCTGATGGGAAATGTAGTTCTTCAACAGCTGGAGAGCCAAGGTTTGACACCTGTGCTTTAAAGCAAAGATTTCCCTAGAGCTCCATAATATGAAGCCATAGTCCCCACCATATGTTGCCGTACTTCATAGCTATTTTCCCCTGGAAACAATACTTCTGAGGAAGAATCTGCACATTATAGCTTCTGATAAAACATGGCATATATATTTTTTTTTCCTATGATTCCACAAGGCCAAGCTTGCAGACCACTTATATTATTGATGGCATATGCTTTATTGACTACAAGTTTTAATATGTTTTAAGGTAAGGCAGGAATCTCAGATGGTAATCTGCATATTTAGAAACTATGAAAAACATCCATGACCAATAAGTAATCCTCGCGTCTAAGCCAAAGCACGTCAAGCCTCCAAAGGGACATAAATGAAGCTCTAAACACAACTTTTTACACCGGTTTTAACAATACACCTAGGTTTCTCTTCCTTCTGTCATATTTCTTCGTAATGTATACTTCACATAACATATAGACACCTGGGGAATGGAGCCATAATCTGCCTGTATAGTAAAATGAAAGGATGAACAAATCATGTAACATACTAATAAGTATCAGACAAGTAGAGAGAGAAAATTACCATTCCAGAGACGTCTAGGTAAGAAACTTTTTGGCAGGTGAAACATACGGAGGGGAGAATTTATCTTTGTGCGACCGGACATATGTCGGGCAAAAGGCACAGACTTTTGTGCAAACCACCTGGTCTGTGCAAAAATCTACGTCTTTTTCCCGACTGGCCTGATGCCCATTTAAGATGGTTATGCGGTACAGCGGTCTTGATTAATTCACCCCTAAGTGTTTATCCAGAGCTAAAGGAGAAGTCCGGGGGAAGGTGAAAAAATCATTATGGGCAGGGGGGGCATTAAAAAAGGGGGACATTAAAAAGGGGGGCATTAAAAAAGACAATATGGTCAACTGTCCTGGGTTCCCACACTGCCACCCATCACCTGGCTGCCATACCTCGCTGCATGACCTCTTCTCCCGGTTTCCGGATATGTCACAAACCAGGGTGAACCTCACAAGCGGGTGGGATTTAGCCCCCTCAGCCAGTGGTGTCCCGCCCCAGTCCCTGACTGGCTGATTGGGGCATCCCTCAACCAGATTGAGATGTAGCCAGAGGGGAGTTTAGAAGACAGCCAGCTGGGGTCCAGGGGCGGGATGCGGAGCTGCACAGGCTCCGAGATGAGTCAACTTCTTTTTTATGTTTAATAAGCTGACGTGCTGACATGCGAACATCATAGCTTACCCCTTTGTTCAGAAAGAGATAAGCCACAGTGATTAGATAGAATTGCTTGACAGTGCCGAACGCTCCTGTGTATGGTATGGGGAGGACAGACAGCGGACGAGAGGTTTAACTGACCACCGCCATCTTCAGTTTTATCAACTGTTAAACCTTAAAGGGGTACTCCGGGCTGGGGTCATTTTCACTGTACGGCCGGGGAGGGGGTGGATATAGAAGCTGCCGGTCACTTACCTCCCCGATTCCAGCGCCAGGTCCCAGATTGCGCCGCCCCGTTCTCTCGTCCGGCAGTCGGATCAGAGAACTCGGTGGCGTGATCCGGGACCCGGTACTGGAACCGGGGAGGTAAGTGACCGACGGCTTCTATATCCACCCCCTCCCCGCATCCAAACCCAAATTTGTTACTTTTTTTTCCAGAAACAATTGTAAATTTAGCAGTAACTGTCTAATAAACGTAAGATTTACAAGCAACAGTTGTAGAACTAAAAGTAAAGTTACATTTCAATTAGTAATGGCCACTATACGAGGGAGCAGCTACGTGAATGGCTTTGTAGGGGAACGTCATGGTTAATTAAATCCCCACTAAATATGTAACATTTGCAATGCTCTTTTCATTATTTATTTATTTATCATAACATTGACCCCTTAAGGTGATCCACCTCGAAGAGGGCAGCGGCTGGGTTACATGAATATTTTACAGGCCCCTGCAGATTATTTTACTCCTGGAGATTATGCCTTGACAGACGAAGCCAGCTTTAACAGACTGTAAGGGTAGAATAGGAACTGCATGCAGAGGACCTCGTGTCCAATTACATTATACTTTTGCCTATTTTAGCCACTGTAAATCAAATTACTACGGAATTATACTTT
Source organism: Dendropsophus ebraccatus (assembly GCF_027789765.1). Lineage (NCBI taxonomy): Eukaryota > Metazoa > Chordata > Amphibia > Anura > Hylidae > Dendropsophus > Dendropsophus ebraccatus. The sequence continues at coordinate 136,722,869 of NC_091460.1, read as the reverse complement.
ATATTTTGAAAAATTTGTTTTCCATGTTTTTTACCAAACTAAATGTAACATTTCCTACATGGTGGCACCTTTTCAAATGGCAAGATCAATTGCAACCACGGCCGTTATTTAATGAAATTGTAGATTGCTTTAATTACTATGGAAATCAGGCCCAAGCGTATACACACTGTATACACTCTGGCCGGGATTCCTTGCAGCCGCACTAAAAACTGACATGTCAGTTTTGTGCGGCCGCTATTCACTGAATAGCGGCCACACAAGACTGACAGAACAGACAATGTAGCTCCGGCCGCACTTTACATTGTCGGCTATAGTTAATTGGAATGCAGGCACACCCGAATGTGCCTACATCCCAATTAAAAAGAAGTGATGAACCCATCCCGTTTTTGCAACCCATTTTTTTTTCACCCGTTTTTGCAAAAAAACTGATGGAAAAACAGATGCATTTGTGTGCTTCCGTATTGATTCACTTTTCTTTTGATTTTTATTATTTTAAAAAACTGATCAAAAAGCATTCTTTTTTAAACGTACACACAAATTCAGTCAACCATGAGAACATAAAATCATGTGTACGTGATTTTAAAATGCATGCGTTTTGATCTTTTTTTAAAGGAAGTCAATTGGAAAAACAGATAAAACAGATGCACACAAATGCGTCCATCTGTTTTTGAGTGTGAATCCAGCCTAATGAGATTTATTTTTTTGCGTTCTAGGGCTATGTTCACACTACGTAAAAGTCTGTACGGAGTGGAACACTGCCTATTTTTCATTAGGATCCCAGCCAGAGCGTATAAACTTAATATACGCTCCAGCCGGGATCCCATGCGGCGCCGCAAAGAACTAACGTGTCAGTTTTCTGCGGCCGCAATTCAGTTCATACAATGGAGCGAGCGGCTCCGGCCGCTTGCTCTATTGTGTGCTATGAGAGTTCTGATGCGTGCGCGCTCTGATGCGTCCGCATCAGAACACTGTGGCCGGATGATCTTTGCAGAGACCGGACATTCCGTGACCTGCCCGGGTCACGGAACGGCCCATCTCTTACGCCATGTGAACATGACCTAGGAATGAAGCTGAAAAAATAAATAAAAAATTGTGGTATGTTCCATGAGAAACTAGAACAGGGGAAGGGAACCTTGGCTCTCCAGCTGTTGCAAAACTACAACTACAGCTGTCCAGGCATGATGGAAGTTGTAGTTTTGCAACAGCTGGAGAGCCAAGGTTTCCTATCCCTAATCTAGAAACACATAGATATTCTCTAGAACCATCACTTATAGAAGACACCCAACGGAGCTTGTACGAAAGAACACAAAGGCTATTCTAATCTGTTCTCACCCAACCTGGAATATACAGCAGTTTGTTGTTAGGGCCCTATTCCATCGGACGATTATCGTTCAAATTATCGTTAAATCGTCCGAATCTAAACGATAATCGTTCGGTTGAAATGCAGTTAACGAATAAGGACCGAACGAGAAATTGTTGATCACTTTATAAGACCTGGACCTATTTTTATCGTTGCTCGTTCGCAAAACGTTTGCATTGAATAAGACATCGTTCGGTCATTCGCAGTAGATATGAACGCAATAGCGAAGAAAAAACGATCGCAAATATGATCTTAAGTAACAATTATCGTTCCATGGAAATGAGTGAACGTTTTCAGGTCTTTCGCAATAGCGGTCATTTGAGATCGTTAATCGTTAACGATTATGCGAACGATTATCGTCCGGTGGAATAGGGCCCTTAGAATTATTTGGGCAGTGACTCTGTATGCTGAAACTAAGAGAGTGAGAGCCGAGCTTCTTTTCTTCCTGAAGTCTCGTTCGTTAATCATTCTGTGACCAGGACACAGTCAGAATACGTTACCAGATGGTCGCAGCCGAAGAGCTAAAGATCATACCGAGCATCGGGGAACCCTATATAATAGGCTATACTGAGTTCACTCCTGAAAAGCATTAAGGAACCTATACATTGGTAGATTTGTGCTTCTATAATCAATCAGGCTGTACAAGCTTTTGTATGACTTGTCCTGTAGTATTTTGTATCCTTAATATTCAACACTTGTTATGCTGGTATGTTAATTGTCCTACTATTACATTACTGTCAAGGGATTTCATTCCCACACACATAGCAATATATACAGCATGAGAAGATTGGTTTCCAAGGTTTTATTTCAATGTGCGTTATTTGACTGGGATTTGTCCAGAAATGTTGGGTTAGGGCCGTTTTTACACGGCCCGATTTCTGGCCAAATACAACCGCCAATGAGCGGCGATCAGCGTGATTGGTTTCAATTGGTGATTAATGGAGAGGATGGACCACATGAACAATCACTGTATTGTTTGTGTGGCCACTTAAATGCATTGTTATCAGCCGCACATCTGCTGTTTAGATGGAAAACTGTGTGGCCAATAACAATGATCTTATCGGTTACATAAAATATCAAATCAGCTGATGAGCCAGCAAAGAAATAGCCAGCACTCTACTAACCCCTGTTCACACTGTGCAGTTTGCACGCTGCCGTGGCTAAAGGCCCAATTATACGAAGCGATAATTGGCCGCATTTGGCTGATTATCGGACATTACGGCAGATAATCGCTTTACGTTTACACGGAGCGATAATTCGCCCAATTGAGCGATTAACGATTTTGAAATAACGATGCGTTTTTTTTTATAACGATCAGAATTTAGACAAACGATATATCGTTTGAAAAATTGTTATTGCGATCATTTTTAAGATCGCTTAAGCCCATCTCACACATAGGGTGAACCGGCGAAAGACTGTTTACACGAAGCAATCAGCGAATTTTTAGCGAACAACCAACGACGATTTGAGAACCTGTTGTAAGATCACAATGAACGATTTCTCGCTCGTCGCTTCCGTTTGAACCAGTCGATTATCGCTCAAATGCGATCGTCATTGCGAAAATTCGAACGATGATCGCTCCGTGTAAACGCACCATAATGAAGGGCAATGATCAGCTGATCTGAGATCGTGTCTTTCATTGTCTTTCAACATGTTGAAAGACAAACGGGGTGGAGAGCAGCAATAGGAGTGGGGGCAGCAGAGAGAACTATGTAAGACTGAAAAGAATACACCACTTCCTGCAGGACATACAGCAGCTGATAAGTATGGGAAGACTTCTGATTTTTAAATAGATGTATATTACAAATCTACACAACTTTCTGAAACCAGTTGATATAGACAAAAAAAAAAATCGCCAGAGTATCCCTTTAATTCTCAATTTTTTTTATTTTTGTAATTTTATTGTAGCAATACATGAAACATTATATTAAAGTGCAGAAAACGTGGGGCCACGATCGAATTCCTCACGGCCTCTAGTAAAACAGATGGTATTCATTTCTAATGTTAATTCATAAATGGCAGCTATTTATTACCCCCCCCCCCCCCCCCATAATCCCACAGTGCATCATATACAGCCGACTAACGCCGCAATCGGCCATTATGGCTTATTTATTGTTGGGTATAATAATAATAATAGCAGCTCCGGCCATATGTCTAAGAACCCAGCACAATCCTATCCTACACACATATGTCCGTAATGGACGAGGAGGCTGAACAAGTCACACAGGGGATATTTCAAATTCATTGAGACTTCAGGCAATTTTTTGTACCAAGCTTTTACACTATAAAAATAAAAAACAATAGAAAGCATTGTAGGCCGAGGAGCTGCACGTACATCTTTGGCCGTTGTGTCTTCCGTGCCAAAGTATTGCATTAATTAAATACTGTTGAACTAACATCATCGTGTATTTAACTAACCACAGGGAACTGTTTAAGTGCATCTTGACTGGGAGTTTACACTGGTCCCCCCCCCCCCACCGCTGTTTATATACAGGACTAACATAAACAGCGGCCGGCTGTCCTTGAGCGCTTTACGCCGGCCACCTCTGGGACCTCGGACATGGGACAGCTGTGGGAGGATTGGATATTCTAGCTGGCTTTCTTCATAGCAGCAGGTAAAACATCACCAACTCGCCCCCAACATATCCATCTCCACACAGGCCCGGCCGCTTTTCCTGTAATCTATCTTATCACTCTGACAGCCGACCATCCATCAAGTTAGAGTCAGCAATGACTTACAGGCTCATTACCGCGCGTATGTTTAATAGCGAGCTCAAGTCTCATTTGGGGCGGCATGGAAAGACATGGAAAGGCAGATTAGGCAAGAAGTATACAGCAAGTACATGGAATAAGAGAGTGTATATAGGGTCACCCATGGCTTATTTGTCAGCTTTTTTATTTATATACAACCGTCATTTTAATGATGGGGGGGGGGATTGTCTTAGTTGCCCCTAGCAACCAATCGGATTACACCTTTCATTTTTCAAAGAGTCTGTGAGGAATGAAAGGTGGAATCTGATTGGTTGCTAGGGGCAACTGAGCCAGTTTCACTTTACACCATGTTTGATAAATCTCCCAAAATATGCTGGAAGGGGGAGGCTCCAATATGAACCCCTCTCTGTGAACGGAGCAGCTCTCATTACTCTCAGATTAAAGGGATTGTGTGTGGTTAGAGAAGCCCTTTACGGCCACGTTCACACTTTGTAAGATGGCGGCGGTGTTACAGAACGGCTGCTGTCTGTGCAGTTCACTCCAGTAGGTACTGCAATACTGGCCGGATGAACATCACTTCTTTGGAATTGGAATACGGGCACATTTGGGTGCGCCCGCGTTACAGTTAGCCATTGCAGACAATGTAAAGTCCTGCTGGAGCCGCACTTTACATTGTCTGCACAGTCAGTCTTGTGTGGCCGTTATTCAATGAATAGCGGCTGCACAAAATTTTTGTGCAGCCGCACGGAATTCCAGACGGAGTGTATACTATGGTGGAGATTTATGAAAGAGTGTAAATATACACCTGGTGTAAACTTCCCACAGCAACCAATCACAGCTCAGCTTTAAGCTCTGGTAAAATATAAGAGGAGCTGTGATTGGTTGCTGTGCGCAGTTTACATCAGATGCATATTTACACCCTTTCATAAATCTCCCCCTATGTGTATACACTCCGCCGGGATTGCATAGCAATTAAAGCAATCAGCCATTGTCATTAAATAACGGCCGTTGTTGTGAACCTGAAAATATACATTGTGTGAACGTGGCCTAAAGCAGTAAAAGACACAATTAGATGAATGGTTATATATTGGAATACACCACTTCCTGCAGGAAGTGGTGTATTCTTTCCAGTCTGACACAGTGCTCTCTGCTGCCACCTCTGTCTATGTCAGGAACTGTCCAGAGCAATAGCAAATTCCCTCTCCTGCTTGCCAGACTGAAAAGAATACACCACTTCCTGCAGAACACACAGCATCTGATAAGTACTGGAAGTCTTGAGATTTTTTAATAGAAGCAAATTACAAATCTTAATGATGAAAATAACAAAAGAAACATAAATATTTCCCATATTATGGAATAATTTATAAACCTTAAAGGTCTTTTACAATGAATTTTTATTACCAAACCCTCCCAAGAATGACAAACACCTAATTGTACAGACCGAGAAACAGACAAAACGAAGCAGCTTGTTCCCCATGAACGGTCCTGCAGGTTTTAATTTCACCATTCTGTATTCTGATCCGTCAATTAACTGAGATGCTAAAGCAGAAGGTAACGGTAAGTTCAATGTATGTAACTTGCCACCGCTTAATTGCAGATATCTATTCGTCGCCCGGTTTACATTACTTAAATATGAGACACTCCGAGTTATTTTCACTGTCTGATGGAATAAAATCTGTCTAATTGTACAGGTAATAGTGTAAGTGCTAGAGGTGCAATACTGAAAGTAACGTCGCATGTGTGAGAATCAAAATGTCAAATAAATTAATTAAAATGAAATAATAAATAACAAATACAAATAAACAAATAATTATTTATTACTGCTGGGGAGGATAAAAGAAATAACATGTTTCTACCGATCCCGATCCAGCACTGGTGGCTACATACCACCGCTCTGGTCCCCGGCTGCTTCCTGGTCTAAAGGCCCTATTCCACCAACAGATCTGACGACAGATTATCTGCCAAAGATTTGAAGCCAAACCCAGGAGTGGATTTGAAAAGAGGAGAAATCCAGTCTTTCTTTTATGACCTGTTCTCTGATTATAGTCTGTTCCTGGGATTGGCTTCAAATCTTTGGCAGATAATCTGTCGTCAGATCTGTTGGTGGAATAGGGCCTTAAGCGGGGGTCCGTGTCGTGATATGTGAGGTCCAATCAGCCAGTCAGCGGCCGAAGTGGAAACCCACTATGGCTGTTGACTGGCTGAGCAGACCTCACACGTCACGTCCCAGGTCCAAGCTCAGACCAGGATACGGCCACCAGTGCTGGAGCCGGGGGAGGTAAGAGCATAATATTTTATCCTCCCCAGCCCTTGCTAAAAAAAAAAAAAAATGAGTCTGGCCAGACTTCTCCTTTAAGTTTTGAGAAATTCAATTGTCTTACGTGGCCTGACAATGTACTGTAAGCAAGCACTGATCTGCTAGATCAGTGCTTGTTTCTCGAGCCTGTAAACAGCTCGATTATCACGTGGCAGGGGCTGCATGGGCATTGTTAGCGATGTCTGTGCAGCCCTTGCTTTTTACAAGAAAAATATTAACGTTTATACTTACCTATTCTCCCCCCGTTGTCCTGCAGTCTTTTGGTCATGTTCCCAGCTCACTGCTGATGTTTCTGGCCCCTTCTTTTTAAAGACAGGACATTCAGCCAATCACTGGCCGAGATGGGACAACCCCTGGCCAGTAATTGGCTGAGCAGCCTGTCACTGAAGAGATGGGCCCAGAAGTGTAAGCAAAAAGCAGGGATCACAGCCTAAAGACTGCAGGAAAACAGAAAAGAGAGGTAAGTATATTATTTTTACACTTAGTCATTAGCCGTCGACTAGACATAGCGAGGTGCAGCCGATGTTTAAATGTTGAAACGTGTTCAAATGACAGCAATGAGCGAGTACTTGGCTTCTCAGCCAATTGGGAAGATTATTGCTCTGTGTAATAGGGCCCTATTGAGTTTGCTGCTACTATTACTTTAAAAACCAAGACAAAAAGAAAAAATTTTGTTTTCTTAGCAAGTGCCTTGAGAAATAATTAATCGTGATAATTGATAAGTGAACCATACATAGAATGATCCTTTATAGCAAACTTGCCGAACATTCGGGTTCAGCAATGTTCGTCCGAACCTGAACATTTGGCATTTGACGCCCGGCTGCCTGTTTGGACGGACGTTTGACAGATGTTGCGGAACCCAACACTTGGCAAGTTCGCTCATCATTAAAGCAACTCTGTACCTACAATCTGACCCCCCATAACTGCTTGTACCTTCGGATAGCTGCTTTTAATCCAAGATCTGTCCTGGGGTCCGTTCGACAGGTGATGCAGTTATTGTCCTAAAAAACAACTTTTAAACTGGCAGCCCCGTGCCCAACGGCCAGGGCTTAGATTGTGTATGCATTAGGCTGGCACAACCTCTTTGTCCCTCCTCCCACCCTCCTTATCATAAGGAATGCTCCAGGCAGATTGTCTCCTATTCCTCACCTGTGTAAGCCTGGCACATGGGCTGGATCGTTAAGGCACCTATGCAATTTTCAGACAGGAGAAAATGTTCCAGTGGCATTCCTAATGATGAAGAGGGCGGAGAGAAGGGACGTAGGGGTGGTGCAAAGTTAAGGCACAGATACTCTAAGCCTCGGCCGTTGGGCACGGGGCTGCAAGTTTAAAAGTTGTTTTTTAGGACACTAACTGCATCACCTGCCGAACGGACCCCAGGACAGATCTTGGATTAAAAGCAGCTATCCAAAGGTACAAGTGGTTTGGGGGGGACAGATTGTGGGTACAGAGTCACTTTAATCCTGTTATCTGATCTTAAGTGGCTACATTTTTTGTATTCTGTCTGATAAGACAAGTGAATCGAAATTCTAGACTTCTGATAACTCCCATTTATTTTTGCTTCTTATGAATCGCAATATCAATTTATAAATAATATTTCTACTATTGCATTGTTTCCCTGTACACATCAACTCAATTGTGTGTCGTGATAATGAACCTGAATATTCTAAAAGACTTATTTTCTTATGATTTTTTGTAGCTTCAGCCCAGTAGACCGAGTACAGAACACCCGGCTGAGATGAGCTCTGTTCTCCTACGCCACCAGTAAACGTGGGAACAAGCTGGAAGTCGAAACGCCTCTTCCCACAACTGAGGATTTTTTTGAACATTTCAATCGACTCGAGCTCTTTACGCGCCAATAAAAATACCAATACATCCCTGCAATAGGTTTTATAATGACTGCACAAAGTGCAAAGAGCAAAAAAAAATAATCCAACGTATCGTAATAATATTGCTAAGTAATGTCTCCTCCAACCACCTTGTCAGAAATGCGTAACCAACATTAAAGAACAAATAGCAGCGCTAACTAAAACAGATTGGGAAAATGTTTCCTACACCCCCACACCATCGAGGTCCGTTTGTTCTAACTTCAAATCCGAAAGGAACATTGCAATTTAAATGTTATTTCATGTTAATGTACTTTGTAATTTTGTGCCACCGCAAAATGATAGATAGGTTTTCTGGTTCCTGTGTGCGACCCATGCACACTATACTGTAATATTTCTGTGCTCTTGCTACAAGATCATTGTTTACTCTGTTAAAGGAGAGGTCTTGTGGAAGGACAAGAACTGTAGGCAGGCTGGTGGGGGCAGGGAAATAATAAAGACCTGAACTCACCTGTCCTCGTGCCTTAGATGCGCTGGTCCTGGATCCAGTTTGCATTAGCTGGTGACTTGCAGCTCTTCTAGCTGCAGCATCAGAACTCCAGCTGATTGGTTGCCTGCTCAGCCAATCAGTGACTAGGGCAAGGCACCACCTCAGTCACTGACTGGCTGAGCGGGTGATTGCACAGCTGGGCCATGACGTCTCAGTCGGTGAAGCTGTGAAGTACGTGATGTATCAAGCTGAACGGGACCCGGTTGCACAAGGCGGTGAGTTCAGGTCTTTATTCTTTTCCTGCCCCCACCACATTAATTAAGCACTAGGGGAGGGACTAATTACTTTCATTCGCAGCACCCTATGTGCTATGGAAACATAACAGTAGGTTCGAGTCCTCCAAAGTGCTGTTAGTTTTCCCTTTAAGAGATATAACCAAAGGTTTAGTGCTAAAAAAAATAGATAAATGTATCAAATTCTTCATCTAGCAAAACCTTCTGCTCTTTATAACAATGTTTCCCCTCTGGGATTACTTCAAGCATGAAGTCTATAGAGTGGATCTCCCTTTGTGCATTCTCTTAGCCACAAATTGGGCATTTATACAGATGTTATTATGATGAAACAACACCTTTAAAGGGGTACTCCAGCGGGGGGGAATCTTTTTCCTGGGACCGGGGAGGAGGTGGCTGAGGGAAACAACGTCCACTCACCTCCCCGGTTCAAGCGGCGGGTCCCGCATCGCGGCGCTCCGGTTCCCGGCCGCTTCCTGGTGTCCGAGGTGACGTCTCAGGTCGGCTCAGCCAGTCAGTGACGGAGGCGGGATCCGTTTCAAGTCAGATCCCACCTCTGTCACTGACTGGCTGAGCCGACCTGAGACGTATATCGTCTCGGGCCCGTGTCAGACACCAGGAAGTGGCCGGGACCGTCGTTTCCCTCAGCCACCTCCTCCCCGGTCCCAGGAAAAAAAATGCCGCCCCCCCCGCTGGAGTACCCCTTTAAGGATGAGAAGAGAGCTCAAATGGTTTTAAATGGATGCCAAATATTTTTTAAAGCGACTAACCCACCCCATCAAACCACTAGTACCATCCGTTTGATGAGAGTAAATACTTACAGGTCGTGTCTGTTAAAATGCGTCTGGTGATTTGGTTAAAGTAAAAAATTATCTTTTAATCTGCAGCGCTGTGTCATACTGGTGTGTCTTTGCCCCAGGTCTGACACGACTCTCCTTCCTGGCAGGAGTTTTCCCATTCATCACTTAACTGCACCTGGGCTGCAGCGACAGATGTGCAGTTCACATGAGCTATAAATAGGGGTCTTCCTATTGATGAGGAGGGGAGAGGAAGGAACAAGAGGTGTCGCAGACCTGGGACACAGACACTCAAGGCCACACCAGTAAGACACAGCGCTGCAGATTAAAAGATCTTTTTTTTTTTGCTCTAACCAAGGCACCGGGCACATTTTAAAAGACACGACCGGTAAAGATTAACTCTCATGAAACAGATGGTGCCAGCGGTTTGGTGGGATGGGTTGGTGGATACAGACTCACTTTAAAGTTAAAGTTACAGAAAGAAGACGCTAAAAGAAGAAATTATACAAAAAAATGTTAAAGGAATAAAAAATTTTAACGGTGGAACAAATGAAACATCGCAAACTGCTCACCATTTATGACCTGGTTTGTAAAGTAGAGAGCATTAGTTACTATGCCCTTGTGGATGGGGCGGATGGCTGTGGTGGGTCACTCTCTAAAAATCTATAAAGAAACTGTTAAAGGAAGAACATTGGGCTGACTCAATGGGTATTTAAATCCTGTGATTAATGGACCAAACCACTGTTAAAAAAAAAAAGGAAAAAAAAAGGTAAGTTCTTAGGTCACCCACCAAGGGAGATAACCGTACTCCCTCTAACTAAATTTACTGTGCCACCTCATATCCTCCCCCTTTTTATCCATCCAGAAATGCACACACATAAACACATTCTTCTTCTGCCCCAGGCGCCTTTGTGCTCCTCCAGGCAGATTCTGTCATATTTCTAATATGTCTCGAGAATGTTTGGCAACTTGCCTAGTGGTCTGCAATCGCTGATCATTTCTAATTTGTCATTCACTCCAAAACATGAAGATCAGATACAGATATTAATTTTTTTTACTCTATTACGGTGCTTACTGCAATGACCTGCTAGAATTACTCTCCCATCTTTAAGTTGCGTCAAAGCTGTCTTAAGGTTAAGAATGCATCTGTAGCACAGATGTCTCCCAGACCGTTACTGTTTCCATATGTATGAAATTAAAGAAAAAAAAAATATATAAAATAATTTGCAGCCGACTATACTAAATTCATTCGGGGTTTTTTTTTTTAAAGCTTTTTTTATACTTCATTGTACAGCACAGTTGAACTAGTTATCATCTCGGAATGATCATACGTCTTAATAATGTGATACTTGCACTTGTAAACGGTATGTTTGAAGATAAAACTCTGGTAAGCTATCCAGATATGTCTGTTTTAGTAAATGCTTGTATTCCCCATGAAATACTTATTCCGGGACATCCTTCCTTATAGTTCTGGGTTGTACCATTCTTTTGTTACCCGTACTAGAAATGTATCACTAGATGGGGTGTCACTAGAGGGGTGTCCCTGCACTGGCAGTATCTGTTGATTGCGTAGGGACACCCCTTAACTGCTAATATCCAGTAAAAAATATTTAAGGACAACGTTGGTATCTTTTTCCCGTTTTCCCGTTAATCAACACGCATTAAGATTATGTTCAGACTGCGTATGACACCGGCTGTTCTGTGACACGGACCTGTCACAAACGGTTGATATCTGTGAAGTTCTTCCTGTACGGTACTGCTGTACCTGCCGGATGAACTTCATTTCTTTAGAATTGGGATCCGAGCACATTCTGTTGCGCACGCATTGCAATTACCCATAGCCGACAATGTAAAGTCCGTCCGGAGCCGCACTTAACTTTGTCTGCCCTGTCAGTTTTTTCTGCGGCCGCAAGGAATCCATAGTAATCAATGTAATCGGCAATATCATTAAATAACCAATGTGTTGGAAAACTGCAACTACGGCTGTTGTTTAACGAAATTATACAAAGTGTCAACTGAGCCTAAAAAGTTCTAGAACCTTGTATTGTGTGTTATTCAGCTGTCTGGAGTTATTCCGCCTCTTCCCAACCCCCCGACCCCCAACCGGCCCCCAGAAGTGAAAGAAAGCTATACAAACCCATTCAATGCTGACCACGTCCTCTTCTCCCGGTGCCATTTTGTGTTGATGTCTGGCCTGGCCTGGTCTTCCTCCTCTTCAGCTTCTTCCACTAGAATGAATGGAAGCCATGTGATGTGCTCCAGCCAATGAAAAGGCTGCGCACTGGTAGCCTTTTCTCTCCCATTCATTACAGAGGAACCCAGGAGTAAAAAAAAAAAAAAAAAGAACCAAGAACGCAGACCGGAGCTGACAGAGACCACGGCCAATGGCCAATGGCGATAGACTCAAGATTGGTGGTGAGTATAAGATCTGTGTCTGTGAATTTATAGTTAGCCATGAATTTCGAGTAATAATTACAGAGGAACCGCACAACACAGATCTATACGTATTATAGATATTATAAAATTATTTTTATGGGAAGACATATTTACTAAAACAGTCCGATCAGGAGAGACCACAGGTCCTCTTGAAGGGGTATTCCAATAATACCCTCACTGACTACATGCCCATTGTTTGATGTCTTGGCCCTGTTAGCACTGAGAGATACCATCCCTGGGATTGAGTTGGCTATGTATAATGAGGCTCTTTCTAATTCTTTATATACGGTCTTTATATACGGTACCCTCACACTGAGGGACAAGTAAATGCATTCTCTTCCTATATTACTAGCAGTCTTCTATGTCTGAAGAAAGAGCTACAAAATAAATAGCACCAAAGCGGTGGACAACAAGTGGAAAACGAAGGTATCTATGCAGGCGGAATAATAATGTTCTTTAACTATAGGTAATATTTGTAAATAGTGCGATTTAGCAAAGTGCATAGTGATGGCAAATAGGACTTTGGGAAAAGGTCACAGTGAACATTAATCCCTTCTCAAAGGCATTCACTAACTACCCGATCAATGGTACGGCCTTCCTCACAAATCCCGCTGAACTGCATGGTATGCACCGGGCTTTGTTTCTGCAATCTGCTTGAATGCACAAATTAGAAGGCGCTTGAGAAAGGGAAAAGCTTTCATGCCCACAGCAATGAATTTTAAGCCTTTATATACTGTAAAGAGCATATTCTCTGTGCGTTATTTCTCAATTATCCGAAACATCTGATTAGCTATTCTGCTGCTCCCGCCGTCTCTGAATTAGATAGCACTCATTACTCTGTGTCTTTTATAATAAACTTTGCCTGAATAAAAATTTTGAGAACACATACTAAGGATGGTGTAATACCCATTTTCCCCTGCGGGGGCAGAGCAGGATAATTGTGAAGAGGATTCTTAGTTCCCACACTGTTTATAACTAATTGTTGAGTGTCCCTGGAGAAGAACATCTTGGGGGGGGGATTTATAAAACGTGGTGTAAAGTGAGACTGGCTCAGTTGCCCCTAGCAACCAATCAGATTCCACTTTTCATTCCTCACAGACTCTTTGGAAAATGAAAGGTGGAATCTGATTGGTTGCTAGGGGCGACTGAGCCAGTTTCACTTTACACCATGATTGATAAATCTTCCCCATTATCTCTACCTTATTGTCGATGGAACCTTGTAACAAATTTTATTTGTCCAAAGCGAGTACTTTTTTAATACTTAAAGATCAGGCTGGAAACACACATGGCAGCTTTTTTTAAAAACTGCCAATGCGGTTTTTGTGCCAAAACCAAAAGTGGATTTAAATGGGACAGAAAATAGTACTTCTCTTTCCTGTTGGATCCTCTTTTGGTTTTGGCAAAAAAAACTGCAGTGACAGTTTAAAAAAAACAAACTGCTGTGTGTTTCCAGCCATTAAGGGGCACTCTGATGAAAATCTTTTTCTTTCAGATCGACCGGTTTCAGAAAGTTATATGGATTTGTAATTTACTTCTATTTAAAAATCTCAAGTCTTCCAGTACTTATGAGCTGCTGTATGTCCGCCAGGAAATGGTGTATTCTTTCCAGTCTGACACAGTGCTCTCTGCTGCCACCTCTGTCCATGTCAGGAACTGTCCAGAGCAGTTGCAAATCCCCATAGAAAAACTTTCCTGCTCTGGACAGTTCCTGGCATTTGACAGAGGTGGCAGCAGAGAGCACTGTGTCAGACTGGAAAGAATACACCACTTCCTGCAGGACATACAGCAGCTCATAAGTACTGGAACACTGGTGATTTTTAAATAAAAGTAAATTACAAATCTATATAACTTTCTGAAACTGGTTGCTTTAAAAGAAAAAGATTTTTGCTGGAGTACCCTTTTAAAAAAAAAAAAAATCTCCAATGACAGGCGATATTAAACCTGTGCAACCCAGGCGTGTAAAATGTACACAAAAATGTACGACCTGTTTGGATTTATTGAGGCACGCACTTCTTTCCCTTATACTAAGGGTACTATTACACCAAGCGATTTTTTTTTTTACGAATAACGATTAACGATAAACGATCTCAAACGACTGCTATGGCAAACGACTTGAAATCGTTCGCCCAATTGTACGGAACGATGATCATTACTTACGATCATTCTTGCGGTCGTTTTTTCGTCGCTATCGCGTACGGTTCAGCTATGACTTCTTATTACGCCAAACGATGTGCGAACGATCGAATGATAAAAATAGGTCCAAATTCTATCAAACGACCAACGATTTCTCGTTGGTCATTTAATCGTTGTCTGCTATTATACAATCGTTTAAATCTGAACGATCTAACGATTTTTCAAACGATAATCGTCCCGTGTAATATGGCCCTTACATATAACAAGCGACTCAAAATTATTATTATGATTATTATTATTATTATTATTATTATTATTATTATTATTATTATTTTCATTATTATCATATAAGGAGGGAGCGCATGGAATAACATCTAGGGAAGGAGCTTTTTCTGATTATTGCTATTGATCTCTGCACATCCTGGTTAGGCTAGGTTCACACTGCGTTTTCAGCATCCGTTTAACGCATCCGTTTTTTGCAAAAAACGCATGAAAAACGGATTGCAAAAAACGGATTCATTTGTGTGCATCCGTTTTTCCATTGACTTCCATTATAAAAAAAAACGGATCCGTTTTTTTTGGCGGACCAAAACGGACCAAAAAACGTTGCTGACCCTATTTTTCTGGACGTTAAAAAAAACGGATCCGTTAAACGGATGCTGAAAACGCAGTGTGAACCTAGCCTTAGATTTATGATACTTAACGTGTTGATTTGCTTGTTATATGACCTTCAGTAAGTAACTTTTAATGCGCTTCCCACACATATTTACTAAGTAAATGAAACATAAGAAAGGATCAAACACATTGTGCGGTCATTCTTCCCATTAGAAAACTGTCTCCCTGCTTCATCAGCAACATTGAAGCCAACAAGAACATGCAACCAATTTCAGAACAGACGGAAATACTGACACGGTATTAAACTACTTTGTCGCGTCATTTTCACTATGTGAATTTAAAAAAAAGTTAAAGGGGAAATCTTTTTCTTTCAAATCAGTGTCAGAAAGTTATATAGTTTTGTAATTTACTTCTATTTAAAAATCTCAAATCTTCCAGTACTTATCAGCTGCTGTATGTCCTGCCGGAAGTGGTGTTTTCTTTTTAGTCTGACACAGTAGTGCTCTCTGCTGCCACCTCTGTCCGTGTCAGTTATATAGATTTGTAGTTTACTTCTATTTAAAAAATCTCAAATCTTCCACTACTTATCAGCTGCTGTATGTCCTGCAGGAAGTGGTGTTTTCTATTCAGTCTGACACAGTGCTCTCTACTGACACCTCTGTCTGAGACAGGAACTGTCCACAATAGTAGTAGCAAATTCCCAAAGAAAAACTTTCCTGCTCTGGACAAAAATCTTAAGTCTTCCAGTACTTATCAGTTGCTGTATGTCGTGCAGGAAGTGGTGTTTTCTTTTCAGTCTTGCACACTGTTCTCTAACGATAAGTACTGATAAGTACTGGAAGACTTAAGATTTTAGTCCAGAGCAGGAACGTTTTTTGGGGGGGAATTTGCTACTACTCTGGACAGGTCCTGTCTCGGACAGAGGTGGCAGCAGAGAGCACTGTGTCAGACTGAATAGAAAACACCACTTCCTGCAGGACATACAGCAGCTGATAGGTCCTGGAAGATTGGAGATTTTTAAATAGAAGTAAATTACAAATCTATATAACTGACATGGACAGAGGTGGCAGCAGAGAGCACTACTGTGTCAGACTGAAAAGAAAACACCACTTCCTGCAGGACATACAGCAGCTGATAAGTACTGGAAGATTTGAGATTTTTAAATAGAAGTAAATTACAAATCTATATAACTTTCTGAAACCGGTTGATTTGAAAGAAAAAGATTTTTGTCAGAGTGCCCCTTTAAGGGGTGAATTGAAGAAGACCATCTATGGCGGTGAAAAAAATCACAAACCTGGTGGGGAAAAAGACGCTGTACCTACAGTATGTTGTATTTTTACAAAACTGTCCTTTAAAATAAATAAATAAAAATAAAAGGGAGCAAAAAACCATTGTAGGTATAGGATTTCATAGCTCCCTACTGACTCCTAGATAACATCTGGACACAATGTTTTTGCAAAAAAAAAAAAAAAGTCCAGTTTCCCATGGTATTTTTGAGTAAAAATACCAGGTCTGAAACCAACCTTATAGATCAGGGGTAGGGAACCTTGGCTCTCCAGCTGTTGCAAAACTACAACTCCCATCATGCCTGGACAGCCGAAGGCTGTCCAGGCATGATGGGAGTTGTAGTTTTGCAACAGCTGGAGAGCCAAGGTTCCCTGCCCCTGTTATAGATGTAGCTGAGCTGAATTTGTCATATAACTAGTCAGAGACCACTAATGTGCGGTATTTTTACTTCTCTTCAGGTCAGTTTAGACAGCTTTGTTTACAAGGCTTTCTTATTCATATACTTCTCAATAGGAAATGTGAAGAACCAAGCTTGGTTCCATCTTGAAGTGGATGAGGGTTACCCGACCTGTCACTTCATTAATTTACACAGTATGGAAACAATGTCTGAGGGCTCTCAGAGGCCATTCACACCAGGACAACAACAGCCTGTGCTGTAAATGACAAGCCCCCCTACAAAGAAGGTCTGCGGCCTTTGTGGAGACAAGCCGCACACAAGTCCTGGGGACACAAGCCCCTCCGTGCTTTACAGTACACTCACTGACACACTCTCCGCCATTGTGGCAAAACTATTCGGAAAATATTTACCTTCCCATTCAGAGGTCTGACAGCCGAAACAAACAGATGCGACTGGCTGATCTAACGGTCGCAGGTCACATGATCCGATCTCAGAAAGCAGGTTACAAAGTATTCATAAAAATCATTTTGCTGTCTTAGGCTGGGTTCACACTGCATTTTTTAAATCAGTTTTTTTTTTTCTTTTTTTTGCAAAATAACAAGAAAAAAAAACAGATGGAAAAACTGATACATTTTCCATTGGCCTCCATTGTAAAAAAAAACAAAAAAAAAAACGAATCTAAACACATTTTTTTTTAATGTACACAAAAACGTGGTTGTCTGAATTTTTGTGTACGTTAAAAAAAACGGATGCATTTCAATCCAATTTTTTTTTTTTATAATGGAAGTCAAAGGAAAAATGGATTACAAAAACATAGTGTGAACCTGTGAAAGTGCGTTTTTGCAATCCGTTTTTTTCATCCTTTTTTTCAAAAAACGGACAAAAAAAGGATGCGTTTGTGTGCATCCATTTTGATCAATTTTTCCATTAATTTCTATTATAAAATAAAGGATCAAAACAAATTTGTGTTTTTTTTTTTTTAACAGACACAAAAATGAGGTTAACTGCGTTTTTGGAAGTTCATTTAAAAATGGATCACACAAATGCATCTGTTTTTGAAAAAAAAATGGATGAAAAACTGGATTGTAAAAACGCAGTTTAAACCCAGTGTGATCAAAATGCATCAGTTTTTTTTTTTTACGTACAGTACACAAAAATACAGTCGACCGCTTTTTTATGTATGTTAAATAACAGATGCGTTTTGATCCGTTTTTTTTACTTTATAAGGGAAATCAATGGGAAAACGGATCAAAATGGATACACACAAATGCATGTTTTTTTTTTTCTTTAAAAAAAATGGACGAAAAAAACGAATGCATTTTTGTGCATCCGTTTTTATCCGTTTTCCATTGATTTCCCTTATAAAAAAAAAACGATGAAATGCACACAAATGCATCTGTTTTTCCATCCATTTTTTTAATTAGTTTTTTTAAACGAATTGCAAAAACAGTGTGAACCCAGCCTTATCACCTATTATTCTGTATCATTTATAAGTTCTTTTTGACTATTCTTTGTCTGCAAAAAGGTGACGTGCAATGTAACCCTGACCCGGTGACCTGTTGCAGTGACCCGTTTTATCGTGAAAATAAGAAGACTACCCCGCTGCTGTGGCAGAAAGTAACTATTGTGATGCTGCCAGCCAGGCTGCAGATGACAGATGTCTTTAAGTAGCCAAGCTAATATGCAACTGGATCAAGTATATCAGGTCCCTGCCGCTAACCCTCTGCTGGGCTCTTCACACCTTTACAAGGCAGCAGGTGGGCCAGTCTATATTATCTCTGGCACTCCCCATAGAGCAGGCTTTTAGGCTGTACATCTTGGACTGGATAGCTAAAGTCTCTTTAAACGGTTAATTTATTGTTTGTTTTTATTTGTTTCAATTTACATTAACAAAGAGTACAAACAAATAAATACATTGTGTGTCACCTAACGTAAACTAGAGTCTGGCAAAGGGTATACAATATACATATCGTTCCAGTAAAAAGTAACAACATATCCTGGACCCAATATCGTTCACAAATAGAAACAGCGGAGCTTCCACGTGGATGCACAGTCTCCGTCCTGATCGTCCCACACCTGATTCTCAATCCAGCAAAAACGAAGTTTGGAGACAGCCAGGGAGAGTACGCCAGGGAGAAGGCACAAATTTACCCCTTGTCCCTAGCATATGCCTGCCATATCCTTCGCTTGCCCGATGGGCGGGCAGTGGGGCTCGGGAAGTGGGGGGAACGTGGCAAGGAAAGGAGGCGTGACCTCCTCCTGCACCTTATTTATCAAAATTTAGGCTATGTTCACACGGCGTGAGAGACCGGCCGTTCCGTGACCCACGTCCGGTCTCTGCACAGATCATCCGGCCGCAGAGCTCAGAGCTCAGAGCTTCACCCTGCACACTATGGAGCGAGCGGCCGGAGCCGCACGCTTCATACTGTAAACTGACAGGGTTTCCTATGGCGGCGACATGTCAGTTATTTGCGGGGCCGTACGGGATCCCGGCCGGAGCGTATACGATGTGCATACGCTCTGGCCGGGAGCCCATTGAAACTAAGGCATTGTTCCACCCCGCAAAAACTACGGCAACAACAGCCGTAGTTTTACATAGTGTGAACATAGCCTTATGGCGTAAATCACAATCCAAATCTACACCTGTAGATTTGGTATGCCGGGCACAGGTTCGGGCGCTCAACTGGCCACATTCACTAAAAAGCGTGTGTCAGTGAAAAGGAGGCGGGGCCAAATTTTAATCCCCACCACCACCACAGTGTATAAAATGACCAACATTGTCTTTCGCGGACATCAAAATAATGACCATGACAATTATTTTCCGACCGCTTTTGCAAACAACGGACATTTTTTTTTTACCTTTTTATTTTTTCACCGTCCTTTCTCCGTTTTTACTATTACATTCAATGGCGGCCAAACTGCGAAATGACAGGCGTCATTTTTTCTTTTCAAAAACAGAGGGGGAAAAACATAGTGGGAACCTAGCCTATGATATGAGAAATGACTAAACTGAAGGTGTAATGGTAAGCTTTAGATTCATGCAGAAGTCAGAGAACTAATGTGCAGTAAAGGGAGATTGTTATAAAAACAAAAGTGATGGCAGTGCCACTAGAGGGGATCCCTTCCCCGCAGATCCGGAGCATTGTCATGGAAATCAGGGCGTTCTTTACAGATCAGAATACAGTGTTATTGTTTCCCCCGATAGACTTGTGTGCAGTAAACTGTTACCATTGTCCCTTGAAGAATCTGAACCTTCATCATTGTGTCCGGAGAAACCTAAGCGTCTTATAGATGGTTTATAGTAAAGGTTCAGCGTACGATTATATGTAACTAAATAGACCGATCCATAAAAATCCACTTATCGGCTTATAGGAAAAAGAAAAAAAAAACAGATTATAACTTTGCAGAAGAAACTTAGTGATTCCTACTGCATATGTGCTGAGGTTTTTGGGTACTTGGAGATTCTGGTATAGTATTTAATGCCCAATCATATTTTAAAGTGTCACTGTCCTATTTTTATTTTATTTTTTTGCAGAAATCAATAGTCCAGGCGATTTTAAGAAACTTTGTAATTGGGTTTATTAGGCAAATATGCCATTATCTGCATTCAAAAAGACTTTATCCAGCCCCCCCCCCCCCCCACCCCCCCTCTCTCTTATCCACTGCTCATTATCAGGAAATTTCAACTCTTTTACATCAGTCGGGCCCTGTGTAACCTATGGAGGGGGGAGGGGGACGAGGGAGGAGGGAGATTAGGGAGCAGAGAACAAAGGATTACACAGTGGTACCTGTGTGAAAGCCGGTATTCAGAGGTCAGAGAGGTCAGTGCTGACTTCAGAGAAGATAGCCCAGTGATGTAGTTGTAAACTAACTCTTTGTTGTTCTGTTTTGGTGCCTCATCTCCCTCCACCCCTCCCCTCTCCATAAGAGAACCATGAAGACAGAGAGCAGAGCTTCAAACTGTTTTCTTATGATAAAAATGCTAATAAACCCAATTACAAAGTTTCTTAAAATCGCCTGCACTATTGATTTCTGCAAAAAAAATTAAACAACGGTGACACTTTAAGCTCCATTCACTTTAATGGAATGGAGTTACAGAACCTGCACCCAAACTGGAGACAAGAGGGGTGTTGTCTCTGGAAGAAAGTGACCATATTTTTTAGAGCTGGATAACCCCTTTAAGGATTGGAGGTTGAATTATGGGAAGTTACCTCTGGTAGGTGGCACTGTAGCGCAAGTTATTTTGCTTCTGGAACTCGGGCTGAAGAAAACATTTAGTGGTACACATTGTTCTTCTATGGGAGTCAGACATAAACATATGCATAAAAGTATCCCGGCACTCAACAACGTTCGTAGATGCTATTTATTCAGTGTAACATCAAGCAGGTACAAAAAGGATGTGTTTCAGCTAACATACCCTTCATCAGCTATATTAGCCAAAACGCATTCGCCTTGTACCTGCTTAATGTTACACTGAATAAATAGCATCTACGGACGTTGTTGAGTGCCGGGATACTTCTTTACTATTTCTTCTAAAATGTCCTACCTTGTCCACCATTAAGAAATACACAGAGTGCCGTCCTTCTCCTGCATCATATACATATGCACAGACCTATGGCTGCAAATCTCGAGCATACATTTGGCGACGCTTTCAAAAGTTCCAAGCGCAATGTAAAATCATCCAAGAATGATTCTCCAGGCGAGGAATTAAAGGGGTAGTCCAGCGAAAATATTTTTCTTTCAAATCAACTGATATCAGAAAGTTATATATATTTGTAATTTACTTCTATTAAAGATCTCAAGTCTTCCCATACTTATTAGCGGTTGTATGTCCTGCATTAAATGTTGTTTTATTTTCAGTCTGACACAGTGCTGACATCTCTGGCCGAGACAGGAACTGTCCAGAGCAGGAGAGGTTTTCTATGGGGTTTCATAGAAAACTGAGACAGAGTTCCTGTCTCGGCCAAAAATGTCAGCAGAGAGCACTGAGTCAGACGGAAAATAAAATATTTCCTGCAGGACATACAGCAGCTGATAAGTATAAGAAGACTTGAGATTTTTTTTTAATAGAAGTAAATTGCAAATGTATATAACCTTCTTATATCAGTTGATTTGAAAGAAACATTTTTTGCTGGACAACCCCTTTAAGTTTTCCTTCAGCCTTTTCAAGCTTGACCCTGATCACACATTACAATGATGTAATAACATTGTGCAATTCTGTACCCAAGTATAAATACCCGCTATTAAACACAGAAACTCTCCTCTTCTAATGAAGTTGATGATACCCGATATCTCGAATTTATTGGGCTTCATCGTCCTTTGTTACAAACAGGACTATTACTTTATCCATGTTCTTTTGGGCCTTCTTTGTGCACTTGGCCCTGACCACCAGGACAGAATAGATTGAGCTCAGTCGCTTTTTTTTTGTACTTTTTCAGTTGTTCAAAGGCGTGGTGGCAAGGGGGCAGCTTTTATCAGCTCTCCCTTTGGGTTTATGAACTGAAGGGGGGGATACGTGTGATGCATTTATGACAGAAGACAAAACATGATTGAAGCGGCGGGGTAGCTGCTTTTGAGATATCGGCGTGTCAATCAGAGAGGGCAGCTGTGACTGAGACAATGCTCTGCTGCACTGAAATGAGCTTAATCAGCTTCCTTGTGCTTATGTATGCCGAGCTCGGATGAGATCAGCCTAATGTGTATTAGGATGCAGAGCAAGTAAGGCAATGAGAAAAAGAGGCCTGTCCCGAACGGAGAACCACAGCCGAGAATCATAACCGGAAAAAGAAGTCATGTCACTTTTCTGCCGATTGAGTGCAAGAACTTACTATGTAATATGAGTATTGTAGAATACACCAATGGCCTTGGGATTGTGGCGTTAGATGTATTGATTGTCCTTAGTTATACACAATGTAACCTTTTATAAGTGGGAGCTAACAGTTCAAGAAGAAAAGAAAATAGAGGGGGCACTCACCGTCCGATGCAAGCTTCCTTATTTCATATGACACACAAGCTAAAACATAGCACGTGAGAGTGGTCTGATGAAGCGCGTGCATGCGCGAGAAACAGTTGGAACTGCTTTGTGCCATTTGGCATCCCCCCACCTGCTCTCTATGTTTTAGCTTGTGTGTCATATGAAATAAAGAAGGTTGCATAGGACGGTGAGTGCCCCATCTATTTTCTTTTTTTCTTGCACCGTTACTACTTACGGCACTGTTTAAGAGGGATAAGAGCACCCATCATAAACCGCCAGCTCACTCTCAATACGCTAAGTGTGATTCCCCCATGAACCTCGGCCTGCCGCAGGATAGGCAGTGCCGGCCACTGTATCTAATTCTAGTATACTTTTATAAGTGGGAAACATATAAAATAAAATGCAGCAAATAGACGCAGGTAGCCTGCACTACCGAGAAGACGGACGCCACTAAGGATAGGATCAATTCCTTAAGTGGTGCACGGACATGAAAAGCAGGTATATCCAATTTCAAGGAGAGAGATGAATGAGTCCGACACTCACCATTCAGATATACAGGCAAGTCTTTATTCCATTTCGGATAACATCGGGGAGGGAATGGTATAGGGTGCAGGGTGATTTATACACGGCTATGGCCATTTCAGGTTACTGTCCATCATCTGGCCTAGCCCCGGCCAGGCAGCAGCTGTAGAGAAGTCCCACACCCTTTACCATCCCCTCCCTGATGTTATCCACAATGGAATAAAGACTTGCCTGTATTTTTAAATGGTGAGTGCCGGACTCATTTATCTCTCTTGTTGCATATAAAATAAAATGTTTTATAGTTACTAGTGAGTAACTGTGTGGTTACCAATAACAACCAAAAAATATAGAATTAACAATTTTATTTGTATATTGCCAACTGATTAGGGCCCAGATTTACCTATCTGTATGTTTTAGGGGGAAACTGAGGTAGCCAAGGAAACCCATGCGAACACGGAGAGAGTATACAAATGTTTTGCATATGAAGTCCTTAAGGCCCTATTACAAGAAACAATTATCGGCCATTATGGCCGATAATCGTCTTGTGTAATAGAGGAAAACAATCGGCAGGCAGCAGACCGCTGCTATCTGCTATGGGCTGCCCGGATGATCAATTACTGTCTAGGACAGCTGAGGTCAGTGATTGGCTGAGTGGCTTGTCAGCTCAGACAGGCCGCTCTGAAGCTGCAGCATATGGTGCCGGGACGCATACAGAGTGCAGGAGTAGACCAGGAGTGTGGACAGGAGATGTATTTACTTTTAAGGCAAGGGCTGCACGGACATCGCTAATGATGTCCGTGCAGCCCTTTCTAAACAATTATCAGGCCGTGTAATAAGCTCCGGAAACGAGCGCCAATCTAGCAGATCGGCGCTCATTTACAGTATGGATTGGGCTTCGTCAGCCATGTAAAAGCCATGACATATAAAAGCCACAAATATGCGCCTTTTGCGCAGTGTACACGAAGGGGGCCTCATTGTGCGCCTACAGTCCTATTGGACCAAGACCCTGTGTTCCACCATGCAGCTTCTGCCTATCTAGTTCCGCTGTGTGCACGATGCTTTATGTATAGCAGCAGTCAGGCCTCCTGACTAGAGATGAGCGAACCGGGTTTGGGTTCAAGTCAATCCGAACCCAAGTGTTCGGCATTTGATTAGCTGGGGCTGCTGACCTTGGATAAAGCGCTAAGGTTGTCTGGAAAACATGGATACAGCCAATGACTATATCCATGATTTCCACATAGCCTTAGGGCTTTATCCAAGTTCAGCAGCCCCCGCTAATCAAATGCCGAAAGTTCAGGTTCGGATGGACTCCAGCATGCTCCAGGTTCGCTCATCTCTAGTCCTGACCTGAAGGCAAATGGAAAAGAATGACTGAATTTTATTCTCCATATACTTTTACAATATAAAATATAGAAGCAGACGGTCTTCACCACTGTCTGCTCGCATAAAACAATTTATGAGGGGATTACGCATTCAGTCGCGCGAAATTAATCGGGAAAAACGACACATAAAGAGACATATGAAATGAGAAGAATTACTCGGAGATACACCTGGAGAGTAAGCGAGGGTCTCGCAAGTCATATTAACAACATAAGCTGCTCCTGTAGATCATAGAGCTGCCGTATAATGAGAGTAACATGTGCTAGAGGAGGACGGCAGACACCAGGTGACATCATGAAGCGGTAAGACATCATTCCAGTCCTATGCAGTACCACCACCACCGCTCAGGCCGCCGCCATAAATAAGAAGATGTGAGGTGGAACAAACACGAGATGGAATAGATTTAGGCGCAGTACAATCCTTTTGATCTTTTGCCAGTTCTAGTAAAACAGCCAGATGAAATTCCCCCACACGCAGAGTAATATACTGACCGTCCTCCGTGCCTGTAAAATTATTGTTAACCTTAACACACGTAGTAAGGCTTTAAAAATATTACTGCTGAGCATGCTGGGAGCAGCAGAAAATAGGGAAATTAATAGGAAAAAAGTCCTGCCTTGTGCCTGTCTGTGTCTGGTGTATGCTGGGAGTGGTAGTTAACAAAAACTGAGAAGACAAAAATTACACACAAGCAGCGAGTCTAGATTTACCAAACATGGTGTAAAGTGAAACTGGCTCAGTTGCCCCTAGCAACCAATCAGATTCCACCTTTCATTCCTCACAGACTCTTTGGAAAATGAAAGGTGGAATCTGATTGGTTGCTAGGGGCAACGGAGCCAAATTCACTTTACACCATGTTTGATAAATCTCCCCCTAAGAGTCTATTCACACATCAGTAAATTTTTCACTCCGCAAATTTGAGTCCGCTATTTCTCATCCCCGATTCGCAAAGTTCTATCTGTATTGCACGCATATTTTTTTGCTGATCCGCCTAAAAATGAAAAAGTGTACTTTCAATAATAAACTAATCACTATTTGCGGATTTGTATTTTTTGCAGATCGCATACGCAAAACTACAGATCCGATAGAGTTCTATGGGTGAGTCCGTGGAGGAATTTTAGTCCGCACTAGGGCTTGTCCTTTTTTTTTTTTTTTTTTAATGCGGCATGGATCAGGGCCCTGTACACACATACGGATGTGTAAAGATGTGTAAATGGGGCCATTGAAATACATTGACCCTTTTTTTTCTTCGTAATTGGCTTAGGACAATAAAAAGTTCTATAGAGCATTCCATGAAAGAAATCTTACACATAAAGCATATAGATGCACAGTAACACCATTTATAATTATATGTGCACCATATTACATCTTTGTACAACTTGAGGCCCTATTAATTGTGTAGTGCAAGGCGCCATATAGATTATCAATGGGGTCATCTGGTATTGGCACCACCTTATCAGTGATTGATGGTCTATCCTGTGGAGGAGTCATTAAGTATATGTCTTGAAAACACCTTTAAAGGAGAAGTCCATCGAAAATTTTTATTATAGTATTGTATTGCCCCCCAAAAGCTATACAAATCCCCAATATACATTTATTATAGGAAATGCATATAAAATGCTTTTATCCCTGCACTTACTATTGCATCAAGGCTTCCCTTCCTGGATAACATGGTGATGTCACTTCCTGGATAACATGGTGATGTCACTTCCTGGATAATGTCATGCCCCGACTCCCCGAGTTGTGCGGTCTGTGGCTGCTGGAGAGGATGATGGCAGCTCAGTATCCCTGCAGTGCCCTGTGTCCCTCAGTGTCCCCCTGCCATTATCCTCTCCAGCAGCCACAGCCCGCACAGCTCTGGGAGTCGGGTTGTGACATCACCATGTTATCTAGGAAGTGACATCCCCATGTTATCCAGGAAGTGACATCACTATGTTATCCAGGAAGTGACATGACCATGTTATCCAGGAAGTGACATCACTATGTTATCCAGGAAGTGACATCACCATGTTATCCAGGAAGTGACATCACTACGTTATCCAGGAAGTGACTTCACTATGTTATCCAGGAAGTGACATCACCATGTTATCCAGGAAGTGACATGACCATGTTATCCAGGAAGTGACATCACTATGTTATCCAGGAAGTGACATGACCATGTTATCGAAGAAGTGACATCACCATGTTATCCAGGAAGTGACATCACCATGTTATCCAGGAAGTGAAGCCTTGATGCAGTAGTAAGTGCAGGGAAAAAAAGTACTTTATAAGCATTTCCTGTAATAAGTGTATATTATTGATTTGTATAACTTTTGCGGGGCAATACAATACTTTAATAAAATGTTCGCTAAACTTCTAGTTTAAAACATTTTAGGTTTTTCTTTTTATAGTAAACTATCAAGGGTGCCAGTTTAGATCAACTATTATTTTACTTTAAATGCACCAGAATTTTCAGCCAGATTTTGTCACACAGTATTAGGTTACACCATCTTTTACCTTAAAATGTATACTAATAAACACTAGAGATGAGTGAAGGGATTTGTTTAATCAGTGCTCCGCTCATCAAGTAGGCTTCCTGTCAGTGCTGCTGTCGGGTGACGGGAAAAAAGCTGGACTCAATCCCGGGAAACGTTTCCTGGGATTGGATCCAGCTTTTCCCCGGCACCCGGGTGGAGCGGCAGGGAGTGAAGCAGCACTGACAGGGAGCCAACTTGATGAGCGGAGCACTGATCAAACAAAGCGCTTCACTTTGTGTAGATAAGCGATTCGCTTTGGTTAGAATAGCGCTTCGCTCATCTCTACTACATACTAAAAGTATACTAAATGTGAATAGTCCCATAGGCCACTTTATGGACAGAATTATAGTGCAGACACATAAGTACTCAGGTGTCAAATTTGTGGCCCTCCAACTGTTGCAAAACTACAATTCCCATCATGCCTGGGCAGATGAACCTTCAGCTTTGGCTGTCCAGACATGATGGACTTTGTAGTTTTGGAATAGCTGGAGCTCTGCAAGTATGACACCCCTGCATTAATAGAACTGGGTCAAATATAAACTTATATATCCGTATCTCATATTTGCATATGAATCCATTCTCTTTACTACACTTCACAGCCTGAGGGTAATAATTCATTGATAGCTGCTAAAAAAAAAAAAAAAAGATCTTAGGGATCAGTCTGAAAAAGAAGAGATTAGAAATAGCATATTGACACTGCCGACTGCTGGAATAACCAATGGCTTTAGGGCAGTTTTTTAATCCCTAAATTAAAACCTAATCCAATTATCCTAGTATCCAAGTATTTGGTATTTCCTATTGTCCAATAATAAAAAAAAATTGAAAATTTCACCACAATGACATAATTGTCACCTGTACTATGAATAATAGTATATTTCTGAAAAAAAAAAAAAATCTATTGTAACTCGTAGACTTGAACTGTTCTAATAGGGCCAACCTATGTGCATAAAAAATACATTCCCTCCCCCTTTATCTCTTGCGGTAGCAATTGCAAAATATTTTGGGGGCATTTATACCATGTGAAATATTGAAATTAATTGAAATTGATGTTCTACTTCTAAAATGAACTCGGGATAAGACCCTTCTCTGGAGCATGTGGCTCTGCAAGATACTGGAGAAAATCCACCATGAAAAATTGAAACTTTCCAAATATGATTCATCCTGCAGGGGAATTCATCTTTTTATGTAAATGATATTAAAAGATAGATTAAAGGAGAGACTGTAAATATATTAAGAGTCATCGCAATGTGGATTAACTATTTCCAGGCTGAGAATATAAAGTTATTATGGAGTAACCAATAAATAGTTCTCATTTCTAAGGATTGGAGAATGTAGTTCTGTCTCTTTAAAAGACTCTAAGGCTATGTTCGCACAACATTTTTTGGAAAAGAAAAAAAAAATACGTCCGTGATTTTGGGGTCTGGCTGCCCGTCAGTGCAATGACAGCTGCTAGTACATTAGTCTAGGTCAGGTGGACTGATCGCCCTTTGGATGCGTCTTTAATTGAAGATTCCATTGAATTAGTAAAAACAGCGAAAGGACGGTGATAAAAGAAAAACTCTGAGTGATCAACTAAAAAATAGCGTCCGGTGTTTGTAAAAGACGTCTGGAAATAACTAACATGATCATTATTTTTACGTCTGCGCAGACATCGTCGGTCGTTTAATACACTGTGTGCATTGCATGTCTGTCATTCCATTGACTTTAAAGGGGTTGTCCAGCGAAAATCTTTTTCTTTCAAATCAACTGGTACCAGAAAGTTATATAGTTTTGTAATTTACTGCTATTAAAAAATCTAAAGTCTTCCCATACTTATTAGCTACTGTATGTCATGCAGGAAATGTTATATTTCCAGTCTGACACAGTGCTCTCTGCTGACATCTCTGGCCGAGACAGGAACTGTCCAGAGTAGGAGAGGTTTTTTATGGGGATTCAAAGAAAACCGAGACAAAGTTCCTGTCTTGGCCAGAGATGGCAGCAGAGAGCACTGTGTAAGACTGAAAATAAAACATTTCCTGCAGAACATACAGCAGCTAATAAGTATGGGAAGACTTGAGATTTTTTTAATAGAAGTAAATTACAAATTTATATAAATTTCTGGTACTAGTTGATTTGAAATAAAAAGAGTTTTCGCTGAATATCCCCTTTAATGCAATTAAATCACTGATGTCTTTTTAAATAGAAAAAGTGGACGCCTTTTCTGTTTTTTGTACATCGTGTGAACATAGCCTATATGTGTAAACCTGATGTAACAAACTAATTAAAAGAATCTGCTTTCACCTATATTGTTCTCCAGGGATCTGATTTGCGTGTTCAATGTTCATTCACCGGTCCGTTGTCGGTTTCACTCCGACAAGCGTGTACATATAAAAAGCTGCACTAAACATGAAAATATTTCATTCCTAAATTGTGTTTTGATTGATAAGAAAATATTTAGAACTCAGAACCCAAATATTTTGCAGACAGAATGCCGTGTTTATTTTAACTCTCTTATTCCTGTTTAATATTAGGCTAAACAAAGTCAATGGTGAGGATGTACACAGTGGTGAAGAACCCACAGCAAAAAACAAAATAGGGAACCAACCTGGTGGTTGGTCCTTGTCCCCAATATCATGACATGAGTGGGGCAGATTACCCATCCTATTTCTCTTATAAAGGTTACTACTGGAGAGAGGGATTCCTGCTTAGGTTCCCACCACCCATGCACAAAGGGAAAAGGGCCCAATTAAGATGCCCCCTCCATTTATGCTAACCATATTAGGGTTGCCTTTGGTTAAAGTTAATGGCTAAAAATTAAGTAACATATTTTCTGACGTATAAGACGACCCCCGACTTTCAAGAAGAATGTCAGGGCCTTATACGCCGGAAAATGTTAATCCCTGCCTGACCAGGTAGAGGTTAACTACAGCTAAATTAAAAAAAAAAACACTTAACTCACCTGGGGCCCATTCACGGCATCGGCGCACCTCTTGTACCGTTCCCGAGGAAGGGAGTGTGGCGTACAGGACCTGCGCCTGACATCACCGAATCTCTCCCCGACAGCAAAGAGTCTCCTCGGAGAGGCTCAGAGATGCTTGGCTGCTGGAAGAATGAGAAAGGCTTCGGGAACTTCCGGCATCTCCCTCAATCTCTCGAAGCTTTCCCGGCAGCCGAGCGTCTCTGAGCCTCTCCGATGAGACGCTCAGCTGCCCGGGAGAGGTTCGGGATCTCCATCTCTGGTAACATTACAGGAGGTGCGCTGATGCCGGGAACGTGCCCCAGGTGAATTAAGTGTTTATTTTTGTTATAGTGGTCGCCCCATACGCTGGGGATGAGGCCATTTTTTAGCCCTTCCCACCGTATGGGGCGACCATACCAGGCATATAAGACAACCCCTGACTTCTAAGAAGATTTTTCGGGGTTAAAAATCATCTTATACGCCGGAAAATACTGTATACATTGCAAGCTGCTCTGTACTTAAATTATACTGTAGTTGACGTGTTCAAAACACACAAACATGGTAAATTCCATTTAAAAAGTCACCAGATCTACAGACCCTATTACATGGAGCAATTATCGTAAAAAAAAAAAAAAAAGATTATCGTTTAAAATGAACGATTATCTGCCCGTGTAACACCACCAAACGGTCAAAAGCCAAAGAAAAAATTGTTAATCCTTGTCTTTCAACATGTCGAAAACTTATCATTGGTAGCTGGCCGATCTTACGCAAATCTGTTCGTAATTCGCAGATAAAATATGCTTTGTCTTGAGGAATGATTAACGTCCTTCAGATAGCTGTTTTTATTCCAAGATCTGTCCTGGGGTCCGTTCAGCAGGCAATGCAGTTATTGTCCTAAAAAACTACTTTTAAACTGTCAGCCCTGTGTCCACATTGGCGTGGCCTAGAGTACCCCTGCCCTAGGCATTGCGACGCTTGTCTGTCCCTCCCTCCTCCCCGCCCCCCTCATCATTAGGAATGCCCCAGGCAGGATTTTTCCTATTCATCACTGGTCTAAACGGCGTACATGTGTTGGATCTTTAAGGCCCATGTGCACAGTGCTGAATAG
The DNA here is from genome assembly GCF_027789765.1 of Dendropsophus ebraccatus. Taxonomy (NCBI): domain Eukaryota; kingdom Metazoa; phylum Chordata; class Amphibia; order Anura; family Hylidae; genus Dendropsophus; species Dendropsophus ebraccatus. The sequence continues at coordinate 136,691,774 of NC_091460.1, read as the reverse complement.
GAGAAATCCTGCCCAGGGGAGAAGCTGTGCAGGCCTAGGGCACACACACTCAGGCCAGGCCAATTTGACACAGACAAGTTTAAAAGTTGTTTTTTAGGACAATAACTGCATCACCTGCCGAACGGACCCTAGGACAGATCTTGGATTAAAAGCAGTAATCCAACACTACAATCTGTTTGGGGGGTCAGATATGGGTACAGAGTCACTTTAAGACTATGGATTTGTTAAGATTTTCCGCAACTAATCAAAAAATGAAACGCCAGCAATTTGCACATTCTGCTTGCCCAACTCAGTCCACTAATGTTGGTTCAAAGTTCTTTGTAGTCTGTAGATACTGACCATAATGAATACTTCTTCATAGCTAAATCCACAAATATGTAGTAAACAAGAATGTCGCAACAATATCTCTGATGTTACATGTATGAAGGAACCATCATTTTATCAGCTGACAGACAACACCACTTTGCTGGCTCGTACATATAAACAGGACATGGAAAAAAATCTTTTTCTTTCAAATCAACTGGTTTCAGAAAGTCCCATAGGGGGACATTTATTAAGGAGTCTAATGTGTGCAACTATTGGTGTGTATTTTGTTCCAATAGCTTGTGATTGATTCATTAAAATATAGCACTGCCATAGTAAATGTATCTAAGTAAAAAGTTGCAAATATAAAAAAAAAAAATGTCCAGTTATATTCACCCGGTACTGACCAGACGTAAGTCTGTTTGTGCGACTTTTTAAAATGCCGCAAATGATAAATTGGGCGCTAATCCCGGATTATACGAACTTTTGGGTGAATACTCAAAACAGGCAGATTAAAAAAAAGTTGCATCTAAAAAATATTCGCCTGTCGAATACTGGTTCATAAATAGAACTTAGACCAAAAATGGATGAAAAATCCAATTATTCACCTAGAAATAGGCGCAAAACCCTTGATAAATTTCCCCCAAAGATTTGTAATTTACTTCTATTTAGAAATCTCAATGCTTCCCATACTTGTCAGCTGCTGTATGTCCTGCAGTAATGTTTCCAGTCTGACACAGTGCTCACTCCTGACATTTCTGTCTAAGGATGTTATTACACGGGCCGATGGGGGCCCAATAATAACTGTAAACGAGCGTCGATCTGCTAGATCGGCGCTCGTTTACTGGGACTATTCCATGGCCCGATCGTTTAACAAGGGCTGTATGGACATCGTTACCGATGTCCTTGCAGCCCTTGCTTAAACTTTATACATTACCTATCCAGGCTGCAGGGCTCCTCTTACGGTCTTCTTCTCTCCAGGTCCCGCACGCTGCAGCTTCTGAGCAGCCTGTCTCAGCTGACAGGCCGCTAAGCCAATCACTGGCCATGGCGGTCCCGGCCAGTGATTGGCTGAGTGGCCTGTCAGCTCGGACAGGCTGCTCTGAAGCTGAAGCGTGCCGGACCTAGGGAGAAGAAGACCACAAGAGGAGTCCTGCAGCCTGGATAGGTAATGTAAATCATAAGTCTCCGGCCGCGCACCGCTATTACATGTAGCAATGCGTGATCGGCGCCCGAAAATTATAGGTTCAAACCTATATCAATGATCAGCCGCTGATCACTGTATTTATTCCACGGAGCCAATTTGGCCGATTATTGCTCCCTGGAATAGGCCCCTTAGACAAGAACAGTCCAGAGCAGGAGAGGTTTTCCATGGGGATTTGCTCCTGCTTTGGACAGTTCCTGACATGGACAGAGGTGGCAGCAGAGAGCACTGTGTCAGACTGGAAAGAATACACCACTTCCTGCAGGATATACAGCAGCTGATAAGTACTGGACGACTTGAGATTTTTAAATAGAAGTAAATTACAAATCTATATAACTTTCTGAAACCAGTTGATTTGAAAGAAAAACATTTTAGCTGGAGTACCAGCTAAACAAAATACACTTTCTGGTAAGCGTAAACCGTCATGGAGGGATCTCAGCAGAAACTATTTAATGATCAATTCTTTCCATTGCTAAACAAGGCGGTGGGTATTCTTAAACTGAGATCTTCAGTGAGCAGGAGCAAATTACAGATTTGCTAATATAACCGCTCTGGTAAAACTTTTATGACTCTTAACAAGCTGAAAATTTATATACATCAGCGTCATAAATCCGAGCAGACTGGATACTATGTTTACTTACCCTTTCCCGGAGCCCCACATGGAGAGACAAAACAGGCTGGGAGTAAACCAGTCCTCGCTGGGATCACTGGCTAATGCTTTATAGACTTTAGGAACACAAGTCCTACACATAGCCGGGCACTATACCTCTTTGGGTGTTCCCCGTATCCCTGGACTTACATCTTGTTTTATTTTTCTACAATTTGGGGATTTGACTCTACATAGATAATCTCTACAATGTTCTCGGTAATATAAACCATGTATGTTGATGACTGTAAAGACCAACACAAGGCCACCAGGGGAGTACACAGCTATCGACTAGTCCAACAAATGAAGAAAAATGCCTTGACAGTCCCTTGGATCTAGTAGGAAAAAAAAGAGAATGGTTCCCAGGGGCGCTGCACAGCTGGAGCCAGCTGGAGATGTTATTCTAGAGACATCCTGCATTGTAAATGAACCAACACACTAAGGTATTCAGGTTATAGGTGTCAGATATTCATTAATGGTATTAGAAAGAAAGGTGAGCGAGATTATACATATATATATATATATATATATATATATATATATATATATATATATATAGTAGAGCATGGGTCTCCATACTGCGGCCCTCCGGCTGTTGCAATGCTACATTTCCTATTATGCCTGCTGAGCCAAATCCAAGGCTTTTGCTGTCCGGGCATGATAGGAATAGGGGTTTTGCAAAAGCTGGAGGGCCGCAGTTTGGAGACCCATGTAGTAGAGGGACATTCTCATCCCAAATAACATAATTAAACCTAAAATAAATATTTTCCCAATTAAATTAATTTAGCAAATTTGCCTCCGTCTCCCATTGTTGACAGCTCATTGTGTAGGGTACCGACAACCACTCTACTCTAAACCATATATTGTATGTATGTATAATAGAATAATAATGATGATAATTTAATTTTATATAAAATAAATAAATTAAAAAAAAACATATATATATATATATATATATATATATATATATATATATATAATTATTATTATTATTATTATTATTATTATTATTATTTTATTGATTTTTCAAATCAAATGGAGTCAGAATGTGCCAGAGATTTGTAATTGGCCTCTATTTAAAAAAAGATGGAGAGTCTTTCAGTACTTATCAGCTGCTGTATGTCCTGCAGGAAGTGGTGTATTCTCTCCAGTCTGACACAGTGCTCTCTGCTGCCACCTCTGTCCATGTCAAGAACTGTCCAGAGCAGTAGCAAATCCCCATAGAAAACCTCTCCTGCTCTCCAGACTGGAAAGAATACACCACTTCCTGTAGGACATACAGCAGCTGATAAGTATTGGAAGATTTGATATTTTTTATTTTTTAATAGAAGTAAATTACAAATCACTGGCACCAGTAGATGAGAAAGAAAAAAAAAAGAAAAAAAAGTGCATGAACAACCCTTATTTAATATATATATATATATATATATATATATATATATATATATAATGTTTATTTTTTACATTTATATATTTGCATTATTATATATTATGATTATATATATATATATATATATATATATATATATATATATATATTAGAAGAAAACAAGTTTCAGGACGGCACTGTGCAGGCTCAGGGCTCAGGTGGGTGCACAACCTCTGGTAGCCAGACCTAGGCTACCGGATCCACAACAAAGGTAATATGAGGCGGCACTCCAGGTATAAAGTGAATGAAAAAAGGTTTTATTCACCCATATACGTGCAACGTTTCGATCTCTCCATGAGATCTTTTTCAAGCAAAGATCTCATGGAGAGATCGAAACGTTGCACATATATGGGTGAATAAAACCTTTTTTCATTTACTTTATACCTGGAGTGCCGCCTCATATTACCTTTGTTTTATATATATATATCTGCAATTGTTGGTGGCAGCAGAGGGCCCATGTCCCCCCTTACTGATGTCACTCAATGGAAATTGATGTATAAACCAAAAAAGTATACACTTATTTAAACAAGCTTATATAACATAGTTAGTATGGTTGAAAAAGTTTCTGAAAGCAATGTATTTTTTTTTTTTTTATTGCCACTCTCCGCGGTAGCCCTTCACCATACAGTGTATAGGGCAGTGGAGGTCACAAAAGTCTACTAAATTTACTACTGGATTTCTCATTCTGGTAGACAAGGGATCTCTTATTGCATATAAAGAGATAGATGTTTGTCCAATTCCCTGGTGCTTAAAGTGGTTGTCCAGCGGAAATCTTTTTCTTTCAAATCAACTGCTGACAGAAAGTTATATAGATTTGTAATTTACTTCTATTTAAAAATCTCAAGTCTTCCCATACTTATCAGCTGCTGTATGTCATGCAGGAAATGTTGTTTTCTTTCATTCAAACACAGTGACATCTCTGGCCGAGACAGGAACTGTCCAAAGTAGGAGAGGTTTTCTATAGGGATTCATAAAAAAACCGAGACAGAGTTCCTGTCTCGGCCAGAGATGGCAGCAGAGAGCACTGTCTCTGACTGAAAGAAAACAACATTTCCTGCAGCACATACAGCAGCTGATAAGTACTGGGAGACTTGAGATTTTTAAATAGAAGTAAATTACAAATCTAAATAACTTTCTGCAACCAGTTGATTTTCGCTGGACAACCCCTTTAAGGTCCCCCGAAGGTGATCCATTCTGCATATAAGTGACCTTAGCATTGCTGGTGGGTGCAGGTGCATAGCCGGAGCATGAGCAGCCTCCTGCTTCCATTTCATTTCTACCTTTAGCTGCAATTAACACCGGTGTTCTTCCCCTGGCCTCAGCTTCAAAGCAAATGTATAAAGCAATGTGCATTAAAAACAAACATTCACCATAAACCCAAGGGGGGACAAAAAAATGCAGATTTATATTTCAACTCCTAGGGATATTATTAAACTTTAAAAAGGCAATAAACATTTTTTGGGGGGTGGGTTAAGTGATTTAAGCCTTGCTCTAATACATTCTTGGCAAGAAATACTTGGCTTAAGACCAAGAGTTCAGGGAAAGATATTGAACAATGAGAGTTATAAATAGAAAGCAGGGTTAAAAAAAAAAAGAGAGAGAACAATGTAAGTAAAAAGCAGCCTGAACTCTACCACACATCGGAAAGATGCCGAAACACACATGAACTTATAGTAAAGTGTGAAGGTTAAGGCGCAATTCACATATTTTATTATTAAAATGATTAACTTTATTCTCAATCGTTAACTGTTTCAGGTCTGGAACAGGACGACTGCTGATTCTTCGTTGATGTATGCTGCAGACTATGGCCAAAACTGAAAGCGAATGGACCACTAGGTATAACGATTTGGGCCCTATTACACGGGACAATTATCGTGCAAAAAATCGTTATATCGTTTGAGTTTAAACGATAATCGTTCTGTCTAATTGCAGGCAACGATCGAAAAATCGTTTGTATGTCGTTGATTTAGATCTGAACCTAAAATCATCGTTAATCGTTGGCTGTAATTCCACATCCGTTCGCTCAAGTTCTGCGTTTGTTCACTAATCGTTCAGTGTAATTGCACTGTGTTCATTGTTTTCCTGGGATCAGATGGAGTAATGGTGCGTTTACACGAAACGATTATCGTTCAAATTTTCGCAATAACGATCGCATTTGAGCGATAATTGGTTTGTGTAAGCACAGCAGACGATCAAGCGACGAGCGAGAAATCATTAATTTTGATCTTTCAACATGTTCCCAAATCGTCGTTGGTCGTTCGCTAAAAATTCGCAGATCGCTTCGTATAAACAGTCTTTTAAAGATTCACCCTATGTGTGAGATGGGCTTAAGCGATCTTAAAAACGATCACAATAACGATTTTTCTAATGATTTATTCGTCTAAAGGACGATCGTTGTAAAAAACAAATCGTTGCTTCAAAATCGTTAAACGATCGATTGGGCAAATTATCGCTTCGTGTAAACGGACCATAAACGATCATAATAACGATCGCAATAACGATCATAGTAACGATCTTAACTAACGACCATCAATCTGTGTAATATGGTGAAAGATTTCAGGTTAACGATAAACAATCTCCTTTGCAATCGTTTATCACTAGTCGTTAAAAATCGCTCCGTGTAATAGGACCCATTCGTGTTTTTTTACATGAACAGACCGGCGAGGGCCCACCATGAAGTACTGGAGGTGGGTCCGCTGGCCCCACCCCAGTGTGATCTCCCCTCCTCTCTGTGACGCCATAGGACCTCATCCAACTTTTTTAGCCACCAGTAATCAAATGTCGAGAGTTGGGGTCAACGTACTCAAAGTTCACTCATTTCTACTCATGGACCATCCAATTCAATCTCAAACTCCGGAACAAGTCATACACCTGCTAATGTTGCCAACACTTGTGGTCTACAAGGGGGGTAAATTCTGATGCCTTAAAGGGCAATAATACTTGCACATATGACTCCTGGTCGAGCTATATATTGGTCAGATGTTGGATTGTAAGACCCACGGGGTGAAGATTGGGAGGGATTATAACCAGACTAGTGCAGAAAATGTTGGCACTATAGAAGTATATACATAAATAATGATATTTCTTTGAAGAGAATTCACTAATGATTATAACTATAACTATCCCCCTTTATATCATACTTATTAATTGTAACATAGTAAATAAGGTTAAAAGAAGACAAGAGTCTATCAGGTTCAACCTAGAGAAACCCTATTGTGTTGATCCAGAGTAAGGCAGAGAAAACCCCCATGAGGCAGATGACAATTGCCCCATCACCGGGAAAAAATTCCTTCCTGACTCCAATGGCGACCAGAATAATCCCTGGATCAACGTATCACCGGAAATCTAATGCCCATAACTTGTAATATTATATTTTTCATGATAATTGTAACTGAAGAAGTAGTAAAGGAAGGGTGCTTAAAGAAGGAAAAGTCCCATGGAAGGACAAAAACTGCAGGCAGGCTGGTGGGGGCAGGAGAGTTAACCCGATAGATACTGCGGTCAGCACGATCACAGCATCTATAGGGCTCCTGACAGAGAATTCTCCCTCTACAGAGGGAGAATTCTCTGTCCGGTGTCTGTCAGGGCTCTGCAAAGTGATCGCATGGCCCCAATGGTAGCCATGGAAACCGAAACCCTGACTACGGAGGCCGGCGGGGGGAGGGAGAGAAGGCAGGGCACGCGCCGGGCTCACGGCCGTGCTCTCTGCCCCCTCCCCTCTCTCCCCTGCCACTGTCACAAGATTGTAAAAGTGGCAGGGGACAGAGAAGAGGGGGCAGACATAGGGACATCAGCTTATGGGATCATTATGATCCTATAAGCTGATGTCCAAAAACAACCTGGACATTATGGAATCAATAACCCATGGTCTTGAAAGGGTTAAAAAAAGCTTTATTGCAACAAAGGGTCCTGCAGAGCAGGAGAGGATGCTAGAGCATGGGCACAAGTACCGGTAGCAGGCTATCTGTGTCTGAGCGGTGGCGTCCTCTCCTGCTCTGCAGACATGTTGGACTGTTTGTCTTTTCCTTAGGATCAAGTGATTCGCCTCCGTTTACCACTTCTTGAAGTTACGTTGTATAAATCGTTGCGAATATTCTTCCGCTCTAGGCTCCATGAGAAATGCTGCCACCTTACACAGACACCTGTTGTTTTTTTATACATTTACCATAAGTAGCAGGGTGTCACGTAACATCTGTCATAAGGCGAGACGCAATGTACAAAACACTTGTCAGTAAAAGACATCCATTACTGACTCAATATCATTTCCTTATCTCAGAGCCGGTGCATTTATCTGCTTCCATGGAAAGGTTGAAGTCATGGATGGAAAGAATAAGAAAAGACAAGCTTCACGATGGATGAGAAAAGTAGAGGCAGTTATAATCGGATGACGACTTTGGTTAAGAACGTCCATTATAGACTGACGGGTTGTTGGCATGACTCATGATGGAGGTAACTAGTCAGTTGTCTCTATGTCTATGGTGGACTTTATACTTGTGTTTTGTTTTTCTTCTTGCAATGGTGCTATTCTTGCCAAGGGGCCTTATTCTGACCTGCAAACAGTCAATTGCATTCATCTCATCTCCGTTACTTCACCTATTAGTGCTACAGCATTGGAAATGTGAATACAAGTAGATCACCATAAATCCACTGCCGCAGTGGAGACCAGATGAGCCCCCCCACTGATTTTATGCTTATTTTCTACAAAAACGGTTTATGTAGTTATCTTCCTGCTGCTTTATTGCCTGTGTGTATCGGTATGTATCTCCTCTATTGTCACTTTTTTTTTTTAAATCTATATATATAGTCAGGAAGGAAATAATAATGAACGTATATTTTCTATCCAATATCCACATAAAAATAGTTTGCGAAAAGGGATAAAATACGATCAATCTTTGTTGTCAATATCTGATGTGTTGCCCCATAGCAAAAAAAACTGTATTGGGGCCCCATGATTCTGGTGCGGGGTTGTCTGTAGGGAAGGGGGTGGGGGGGTAATTGGTGCTGTCACTTCCTGGGGTGGTGGTGGTGCTGCAATAGGGAGGGGGCTCTGAGAGTGGCGTACCATGATGGCAAAACCCACTTTGTCGAGGCCTTTACCATCCGGACCCTGTAGCAGCTGCGTGGTCTGCCTTCAAGGTAGCTACGCCACTAGTGTAGTCCTTTATGGAATCAGATGTCTTCTTCGGTATCTGCCTGGGGGCCATCCTGCTACGGTTTTTGGCCAATTGCTCAATAGATTTTCTTTGTGAATAAAATGTCCGACAACAGAGAAGCAAAGGAAAAAGGTAGCGGGTGGTGTGTTTTACAAATCCCCCAAGATACCATTAAAACAAAGGCAAGATGGTTTCTTTGATGAAGCTGAAAACAGAAGTGCATGAAGTCATTGCTGAGCTCTCTGGAGAGTGACATAAAGCAGCTACCACTGACGTCCAACACCTTTATGACAGGAGACCAGGGCCGCAGTAAAGAACGTTTCCTTTTGTAAACACTTTGAACATTTTCATGGATCTTAGGAAATGTGTAGATTGTAGCAAGTTTCTCATAATTTATTACATTAACTTCAAGGAGGTAATCTTTCCTCAAAAGGCAATGGGAACAACGGCCGCTGTTCACACAATGTATTGAACAATGGCTGTTGCTCCCTACGACCACACAAATAATTGACTTGTCAATTATTTGCTACTGCTAAAGCAGGAACAACGGCCGTTTTTCCTGCTTCGTTCGCACAATGTATGGCTGTTCTGACGGCCGTACGTTGCATAGACTTATACGGTTAATTGGATCGCTTTCCAATTAAGTAAAAATGATGTCTCTGCGGCCAATATGGTAATATCAGTAACAGGAACATGTCAACGTGACAACAGCCTTGTTAAACAATGGCCATCATTTATACATAGTGTGAACATAGCCTTAGGCTATGTTCACACAATGTACTATTTTTTAAAAGAACGGCTGTTGTTTTCCAGTTAAACAAGGGCCGTTCTTTTCATACTGCAATGAAATGCATTAAAACGCAGAGGAACATTGCAATGGTCATTGTTCAATGCATTGTGTGAAAACAACGGCCGTTAAATTGATTTCAGTGCATATCATGGCAGTAAGAAAAGAACGGCTGATGTTTTAATGGAAATCAATGGCTGTTCTTTGAAAAAATAGTACGTTGTGTGAACATAGCCTACAGGTTAGAACACACAGCCAAAATCTATGGCAAAATCTAAGTCCCCTTCCTTGGTTGGGTGGGTGGGAACAGCATGGCATGGACATGCTGGATGACAAGGAAATAAAGACTTTAGATAATACGGATACGGATACTTATTTTTTTATGAAATGTTACCATCAATAGTTTAGAGCGGTCCTATCAAACTGTTTGGGTTAGGCAAAGGCTCAGCATTTGATTTCCCGAGGCTACCTTTCAAGGCTGTCAGAAATCACTACCCCTAAATCCCTCTTTTCTGAAGTCTTTTCCATCACATTGGCAGCACTGTGTTGGAAAAGACTTCAGAAGAGAAGGATTTAGGGGTAGTGATTTTTGACAGCCTTAAAATGAGTCACCAGTGCAAGCAGGCAGTGGGGAAAGCAAATCGCATGCTGGGCTGTATAGCTGGAGGTATAACCAGTAGGAAAAGAGAGATTGTGATCCTGCTGTATAGAGCTCCAGTGACATCACATCTGGAATAGCGCGTCCAGTTCTGGAGACCTCACCTAAAAAAGGATATTGATAAAATAGAACGGGTCCAAAGATGGACCACAAAAATAGTGGAGGGTGTGAGGCATAAACCATATCAGGAAAGACTTAAGGATTTGAATCTGTATAGTCTGGAGGAAAGAAGAGAAAGGGGGAACATGATGGAAACCTTCATATATGTTACAGGACTAAGTAGGGTTCAGGAGGGAAGAACAAGAGGACACAGTGAGAGGTTATCTGGGAGAAAGATCAAAAGCAACGTGAGAAAATATCACTTTACTGAAAGAGTAGTAGATGCTTGGAACAAACTTCCAGCAGATATATATATATATATATATATATATATATATATATATATATATATATATCTCCTAAGATAAGAAAGAAAATACTAAAAGGGCAGACTAGATGGACCCAGTGGTCTTCTTCTGCCGACAATCTTCTATGTTTCTATGCAGAATTTGGATGCCATAGGCTGTATCTATGTGTTCCAAGACTTCCTAGGGTCACATCCAACTTCTGCAGCCGTGGGGAATTAAATGCAGAGTGTTCAGGTTCAGAGAACTTTGATGAACCTGAACAGTTTGACAGAAACTGCACAACACTACTCATCAGAAAATAGCGCTACCTATGTATGAGGTCTTCCTGCATTAGATGTAATGATGAGAAACCAATAAAACTAGGGGAATGAGCTCTGGATCCACTTCAGCGAGAAGCTCATGTAAACATCAGTCAGTGTTCGCTTTTCTCATGAACTGTGTAAATGAAATGTTATCAGGTAATTCTTGTCCTTTCCTCTTAACCTTTTAGACAAATGGCGCTATCATCATCATCACTCATACTGAGGACCAGAGAGAAGGGCTCTGAATAAACAGCAGGAATGATAGAATATTATCACAAAAAGATTAGGTGAAATGTAAAAACAGCATAAAAATAATAATGATCTAGGAAACAAGGGAGAGGCATTGCTCATCTCATAGAACGGCAGCCAGCTACAATTAGTAACGGTACAATGACACTATCAGGAAATTAAAGGGGTAGTTCACCAAAAAAAAAAGTCAACTGGTGCCAAAAAGTGTCAGAGATTTGTAATTTATTTCTATAAAAAATTTCAAGTCTTTCAGTACTTATCAGCTGCTGTATGTCCTGCAGGAAGTGGTGTTTTCTTTCCAGTCTGACACAGTGCTCTCTGCTGCCACCTCTGTCCATGTCAGGAACTGTCCAGAGCAGCAACAAATTCCCATAGAACACCTCTCCTGCTCTGGACAGTTTCTGACATGGACAGAGGTGGCAGCAGAGAGCACTGTGTCAAACTGAAGATAATACACCACCTCCTGCAGGACATACAGCAGATGATAAGTATGGGAAAACTGGATAGAAGTAAATTACAAATCTACATAACTGTCTAAAACCAGTTAATTTGAAAGAAAACGATTTTCGCGGCGTACCCCTTTAAATCAAATGATCAATGTATACTCCATCAATCTAGGTCCTCCCAAAAATTCTGATGTCACGGGAGTTCATTATTTCCAAATATGGTCGTCCAGTCCTATTCCTGTGCTCCAATGACACAATGCCGGAGGAATTTCTAGTAAAATCTACGGCATCATGCATATGAAAAAAATGTATCCAGTTAGTATAAGGTCTATCATTTCATTGTAAAGCTCCCGTCCAGTTAATAGCTTTCCCCTCTGTGCAGAGCTGTGAATCAATAAAGATTTCCAAACTGAACAAACCCTTTCTTCTTCTGAGACCTTTAAGCATTCTGCCTCCCCCAAATTTTTAGGTTTCACAGCTACCATGTCTGTGTCTTTTATTAATCAGAGAGGGGGTGGGGGATGGGCGGTGGGGGGGGGGGGGGGTCTTAGCCTAGAAACAATTCCTGTGCCATGTCTGCCATTCAAGGGGGAAAAAAAGAATAATCCCTCTCCTGCTGATGCAATGGGAACAGGGGAGGGGGTTAACACGAAAATCAAGGGAGGACCCCAACCCTGTCATAAAGGCAAGGAACAGGGAGGCCATAAAGGAGCAACATGATACCAGCCAGGAGTCGCTCATACAGCCAGTAATGTGCTCTTTGGAGGGGAAGTGAATTTCCTGGAGACACTTCAAATTGTCAGCTAGATTTCAACAGTGGAAAAAAAGAGTCTCGCTCCTCTTTAAAGTGAAATCATCCAGGACCAGACAGATCTGAACTATGCCGCTCAACATGGAGGAGCAGAAACCTTGCTGACATCGTCCATCAGCAAAGGTCGTATGTAAGGCGGCAGAAAATCGGATCGGTGAATGAAAAATTTTTTCATAATTTTCTTAAGGTCTATTACCTGAAAAGTCTTTCCTTGAATCATAAATATTCTATGTCAGTCGATTTAGGCCGCCCCAAACTAACATCAAGCCTTAAAAGGGTACTTCGTCGACAAATCTTTTACTTTCAAAATTGACTGGTGTCAGAAAGGTATATAGATTTGTAATTTACTTCTATTTTAAAATCTCAAGCCTTCACATACTTATCAGCTGCTGTATGTCCTGCAGGAAGTGGTGTATTCTCTCCAGTCATACACAGTGCTCTCTGCTGCCACCTCTGTCCGAGAGAGGGACTGTTTAGAGAAGTAGCAAATCTCCATAGAAAATCTCTCCTGCTCTGGACAGTTCCTGATATGGACAGGGGTGGCAGAAGAGAGCACTGTGTCAGACTGGAAATAATACACCACTTCCTGCAGGACATACAGCAGTTGATAAGTACTGGAAGACTTGATATTTTTTAATACAAGTTAATTACAAATCTGTATAACTTTCTGAAACCAGTTGATTTGAAAGGAAAAAAAATTGCCGGAGTACCCCTTTGACAGGCTTCCTCATCATTGACTCTGAAATACTATGGCACTTCAGAGAAAAATTAAACGATGGTACAGGAGAAGTATCCAGAAGGCGTTTACTGTATACTGTGTAAGTGACGACAAGTATATCACCAAAAAGCACATTTCCCAAAATACAAAAATTAGTCGAAACTAAATAATTTGTGACACCATCTGGCGTAATAAACGTACATCTACGATTCGGTAACTCATAGGGTGTTACTGTGTAGATCAATAAGCTGGTTTGGCCACGCTCCACTGTTTTTATTTGAGAAATGTCACTGTCATGTCCTAGAGACACATCAAACATTACTGATTATAGTCAGAGTATTCACACCCCGGTGAACAAGGGCAGTGGTACATTTTATTCCCTGACTCTCAATGATCTCCGTCTTGCAACTGCACTATAAGTCTATGGAGTCTATGGGGAGGCTTGATAGAGATGATGAACACCGGGAAAGGCTCCTTTTGGGGTCTCTGCTGCAGAATACATCCAAATGATGTATTCCTGGTATAACTTAAAAACACCAGGACATCTAATCTTGGGTTGGGTTACCAAACACTTGTCAGTACGGACATGACAGCTGTTTCGCGCACATGTGTGCTTCATCAGAATAATGTTTGTTTTGTGACAGGTATGTATTTGCATTGTATACAAAACTCTAATGTCAGCAAACGCTAGCAGCGGCATTTGTAATAAATGTCATAATCATCATTACAATAGGCACTGAAACTGTACACCATATAGCTAGCACACAGCTATAACAAAAAGAGAAAAAACAAGCCCTTCAAATAATCAAGAGGTCCTTACACTTCTTTCAGCCGAAACGCAAAGTGGGAGATTTATCAAACGTGGTGTAAAGTGAAACTGGCTCGGTTGCCCCTAGCAACCAATCAGATTCCACCTTTCATTCCTCACAGACTCTTTGGAAAATGAAAGGTGGAATCTGATTGGTTGCTAGGGGCAACTGAGCCAGTTTCACTTTACACCATGTTTGATAAATCTCCCCCTTACTGTATACGCAAATGCCATAAAATGCCAATATTTGCCTCAATGGTCTATGAAGAGGCCGAGCAGGCCGGGCCCACAAAACATCCCTCATCTGTATATGACCCCTATTGTTTCCGCTATCAATGATGTTATATGTTCCTTTCACACATTAGTAATAACCATGTCCGAAGCGTCAGAGATTCTTTGCCTTTTCTTTAATCTTCTTACTATCGGGAAGGTTTGGCGGCGGCGGCGGCTTTTGCTCACAGCTTGCTATTTCATCAATTGCAAAAGAAAACATTTATGAGTCAGAGAGCATACAAAGTCTTGTTTGTGTATAGAAAGCAGTTGTTAATGAGAATTCCTTCCCTCTCCGAGTCTCAGACCTTCAAGTGATTTATTTACTCCGAACACTGTGGTCTAAACCATACTGGATCTGGTATAGCTCAACCTAGTGGACATACACAGCTTCTAGGCCATTAAAACTTCCAAAAACATCCAAGCTAAGAGACAGTAAACAATACTTATTGTATACATTTAATATTTAGAAATAAGTACAAAAGGAAATATATCAAACATATTCTATCAAAGTCTCCAGCCTTGCTGGCAGCAGAGAGCACTGTGTCAGACTGGAAAGAATACACCACTTCCTGCAGGACATACAGCAGCTGATAAGTACTGGAATACTGGAGATTTTTTTTTTTTTTTTAAAAGAAGTAAATTACAAATCTCTGGCACTTTCTAGCACCAGTTGATTTGAAAGATTTTTTTTTTGTGAACAACCCCTTTAAAGTGCATACAGAAATGTATACTGTTGTATATAAACTATTGCATTCATACACTCATCAGTATATATGTGCCTTTCTATAACTGCAGTTCCTTAGCCCATACTGTACATAGAGATTATCTCACTGGTCAGCCATAGTTCTAAGAAGATCAGACAGAAGAACAATGGCAGTATTTATACATAATAAAACAATTGTGTTTTCCATAGAAACAGTTCTAGGTACAATTTCCTAAAACTTTTCCAAATCAATGTTTTCAGTAAAACCGCAGCAATAACTACAGATAATTCCACTTCTTATATTTTTGTGGTGCAGCAATGGGGTGGCTCTCCGCCATACCATTACCCCATGTCAATCTACGCTAGGCTAAATATTAAAGATACATTCATACAAATAAACCCTTGTTTATAATGTTTACTAAAAACTCACTAAGAAATAATATAATTTTATATCTATTTATCTATCACCTATCTATCTATCTATCTCCTATCTATCTATCTATCTATCTATCTATCTATCTATCTATCTATCTCCTATCTATCTATCTCCTATCTATCTATCTATCATCTATCTATCTCCTATCTATCTATCTATCTCCTATCTATCTCCTATCTATCTATCTCCTATCTATTTATCTATCTATCTATCTATCTATCTATCTATCTATCTATCTCCTATCTATCTATCTATCTATCTATCTATCTATCTATCTATCTCCTATCTCCTATCTATCTATCTATCTATCTATCTATCTCCTATCTATCTATCTATCTATCTATCTATTTCAACAAATTTCCTGCAGCACAATTTGTAGTGAAAAATTCAGTGAAATTTATTTCATCTCAAGGTAGAAAAAACATGAGTGCAGCACAGGAAAAAATATATACAGGTATGATGCAACGTTTCGGTGACCTCCGTCACCCTTTTCTGCTGCTGGATGCTTGAAAAGGGTAACGGAGGTCACCAAAACGTTGCATCATACCTGTATATATTTTTTCCTGTGCTGCACTCATGTTTTTTCTACCTTGAGATGAAATAAATTTCACTGAATTTTTCACTACAAATTGTGCTGCAGGAAATTTGTTGAAATAGCTAATTTTGTACTTCGTTCAAGTACGTTCCTGCTGGCACATAATACTACCAGGAGGTAGTGCCGCTAACATATTGTTGGACTATTTATCTATCTATCTTTGTGTGGAAATATTCAATACACCAGTATAATTATATACTAGGCTTAGGAGCCCAGTGGGCAATCCAATCATTGAGTGACACCGCCCACTAGACTCCTAATCAGGATCAGATATTTAGATATTTCAATAAGGTATTATAAGTTATACTGAATCTTTTCCCACAAAAATATATACCAATATGCTCAGCATATTCTGCTCTATCATATAGGTTGTTATTGGCATAATAGCTCATTACTAGCTTATGACTAGATTTTGCAGAATTTAATATTTCCTCAAATTTTCTCCAATGATTCAAAAATTTTCCTTCAAATCCAGAAATGTATACAAATTTGTGATTGAATTCTATTTAAAAATCTTACGTCTTCCAGTACTTATCAGCTGCTGTATGTCCTGCAAGAAGTGGTGTTTTCTTTTCAGTCTGACACAGTGCTCTCTACTGCCACCGATGTCCATGTCAGGAACTGTCCAGAACAGTAGCAAATCTCTGCTGCTCTGGACAATTCCTGACATGGACAGAGGTGGCAGCAGAGTCAGACTGAAAAGAAAACAACATTTCCTTTTCAAGTACTGGAAGACTTGAGATTTTTAATCAGAAGTAAATTTCAAATCTACATAACTTTCTGAAACCAGTTGATTTGAAAGAAAAAGATTTTCGCCGGAGTACTTCAATCCAAAGTTTTACTGTAACTAATTTATCATATTTACATTGACAGGTAGCAACTGCTTTGTCACTATGGATTACCGGCATCCACACTCAATGATCTCAATCATAGTGTCTATGGCCAGCTGGAACGCTCACGCTATAGTAACTTTCTATGCACATTAGGGAATGTTCAGGTCTGAACTAAAAAATGTTGTTCATGTGAGGTATAGCCGAGAAAGAATAACGTCTAAAAGCAAGTCTTGTGCAGTGTGCGTTTCTAAGGCTAGCCCCCCGGTGCTCTGTTACACTCCTCTTTCCATGTTCTCATTTTCAAGCAGAATTGTTTAATTACAACTCGCCCATCTCTCATGTCAATTTACATAAAAATAACACAAAGAAGGAGGAGAGAGAGGGGAGAAGTGCTTTTATCTGGACGCTAACAAGTATTAGTCAGTCAACTTCAGGACACAAGGGCCACTGTTCCCATTCAGCACTTTGTTTTAAATATTGCCTTGTTTTTTCTCAACAAACCATAGTGCGGCACTACACTGCACTCAGCTCCCAAACCGCAGCTGTCAATAAAGGAACTGTTTACCCTATGAATATGCTGCGCCGAGTCAGTCTTCCCATGAAAATCAAGTCATTGACCTGACTACCAAGCCCCCTTGTGAACCAAAGGGGGACTATAATTTTTCCCCCCTTTAGTTCTCACATGTTGTAAAAGTTCACTTGTTACCTAATACAAAATGCATTAATTCCTCCAATGTGAGCACACCATGAATGATCTAATTGTGAGCGATTAGACATAGTTTTTCTTACTTTCAAGGGGGGAAAAAAATAAAATAACTCTGGCTACGTTAAGAAATGTTTCCCTTAAAGTCTGCCTTAGCTTTATTATCTAATCAAGTGGAAGACAAAAGGTCTTTGTTCCCATTGGCCCATCCAGAGAGCGGCAGTAAAACGTTTTTCAAGATCTTCTCAATCTTTTGTTATCTAAAAAGAAGGGGGGACTCCGCTACGGTGAATGGATGTCACATACAAATATATATCAAAACGACAAAAAGTTTGGAGACAAAGCTTCATCTTTTTTTTTTTTTTTTGTGAAAAAGGAAAAAAAAATGTGTTCGCCGGGAGGAAAGGAATCTGATAACGACATTACACAGTCACTTTGGGAAGATTTGCATCCAAAAAGATTAGACGTAGGTTTGAATTCAAGACTCTTCCCCAGTGACCATAGAAACATTCGAAATGGTCAAAAACTCAGTCCGCTGAACTTCCAATGACTTTATTAAAGTGTCACTAATCAGAATGAAAAGACACAAAGTTTTAGTGTTTGGGCTAACAAAGTGAATAACCTTTAAAAGCCCGATGACCTTCTAAGAGCATTACTTTAAGGAAACCTTGTAGACGGCAAGCTAAAGAAGAAATCCTTCTCCAAAAGATTAATCCCGAACAGATCACACACACTGAGCCGAACTGAGCCGGTGAGAAAGAGTCAAGGAACCCGGACCGTTAATACCGTGTGTAACGTATACAAATGCACCATCCTTTCGGTGTAATGAATCATTATCCTCGGAAAGTTCAGACTTAGCAGAAGCAGATACGAAGCATGGTCTGATGCTATGGAAAAAAACATTAATTCATGACTAAGCCAAGTGTCCACATGGGCCCAGATGAAGTAGGTCAGCGCGAGTACAGCTGGCAACACACGTAGAAGATACATTGGACATATCAAGCTTTTGGCACTCAAAGTCAATTGGCCAACGTAAGGACTCGGCATGGATAAGAGGCTCTATCCAATTGTGTTTGTCATCGGTCCTTATCAATAGCACATACACAGTCTTCTGGAGTCCAGTAGAGCTTCGTACTAGTCTGCCAAGCACAACAATACAACACATTTCCTTGAAACCGACAAAAATCTTTCCTTCTTCTGTTACAAAAAAAGGGATGGAATTCACAGATCCGGGGTCAGAGAAAAGAAAATTGCGTTGTTGGGAAAAGATCCCATCAAATGTGTCATTGATAGTAAAATAACTTTAACCGTTAAGTTTGTGGGCAACAGACCAAATGTTAATGCATAGTGAAGGAAAACTACCGGTGCCAGTAAAGAACACAGTCCCAATGGTATCTATAGAAAACAATGACGTGGGCCCATGCCCATACTCAAACGACAGTTATTAAACTAGGTGATGGCTGGCGGTCTTCTTGGAATCATAGGCTGAAGCGAATGAACCGCTAGATACATCGCTATGGGCTTTTTACATTTACTGTCGCCCGGATGCCAGCGGTGCAGTCCTTTGTTTTTTAACCGGCCAGACGGTGCTCAAGAATAGACCGGTGCTGTGTGTGGAAATCAGGCAGTGGTTAAAAAAAAGGGCTGCGACAACAGCATCAACGCACCAGCGCCAGTCTATTCCCAAGCACTGGCCCCGCATGAAGCACTGGGTCTGGTTATCCCCCAGTGTAATGAAACCCCATCCCCTATGTGACACAGATCCATTAGAATCAATAAATTTCCTTCACAGAAGGGAGATCGCCAGACTGGGGGACGGCGGGCCCGCCCCCAGTGCTCCATGCCGGGCCGGTGCTCGGGAATAGGCCGAAGTCGTGAGTGGGAACCGGGCGACGGTTCAAAAAAAAGGACCATGTCGCCGACATCCCTGCACCAGCGCCAGTCTATTCCCAAGCACCGGCCCATCATGAAGCACTGGGGGCTGCCCCGCTAGCCCCCAGTGTGACGCGGCTCCATTAGAATCAATGGAGCTGCGACACAAAGAGGAGATCATCACACTGGGGGACGGCAGGCCTGCCCCCAGTGCTCCATGCCGGGCCGGTGTTTGGGAATACACCAAAGCCATGAGCGGGAAGCAGGTGGTGGTTAAAAAAAAAAGAGTACTAGCATCCCGACGCTGGTCTGTTAATGTAAAATATCCATAGTAATTTACCTGGGGGTAAATTCACTTTAAAACTAATAGGTTGTCCATGTGCACTCTTAGAAATAGGTAGAAATAGCTTTAATTGAATTGATATTATTTCACTAGATATACTTCAAATCAAAGCAAGTGATTGTCCGTGCCGAGGCTTCTATTACAAACATTTGGTTATTAAACCCTAAAATGATTACAATGTACTGCGAGCCATGGTGTAAAACAATCCAAATCCTCAATCTGCTTCATTTGGAAACATTCATCTGGTATGAAGTTGATTAAGGAGACCTGATACTTATGTTATTGTAAGACCATCACTCTAAGTGCCTCGCTGAGAGACCACTCCCTGAGTGAAGACAGTTTCAAGGACATAGGGAAGAAAGAAAAGCAACGGGTAAGAAAAACAACTTAATTTAGAGAACCACCTGCTTTACTACAGCACTTGCCTTGGTCTAGCAGATGTGCAGATGAGTTGTAGAACCATAATTTAGCTTTAAATATATCACTTATCCAATCTAAAAAGCCTTCTGTTAGATGTTGGAATCTTGAAATATGCAATATAAGACACCTAATAACTAAATAATGAGAGATTTTTTTTATTTATAGCTTTCTGGGAAAAGCTAAAAAGAAAGAAAACAAAATATTTGCACAAGCAGAAACTATATATATATTTGCTAAAATAGCGTCAGTTCGCCAAATTAAAAAATAGACACTTTTCATCTTTTTATAAATAGAAAACCTATAAGATTAAAAATGTAGGTTTCCCAAACCAATTTAGAATTAAAGTCAATGTACCACTAGTGCATTGCTTTGGTTCTTTTTCTATATGAATCGACCGTCACCGGAGAAGGGATGCCGATCTTGCGGTCCTTTTTTTGAACCGCGGCCCAGTTCCCGAGCATGGCGATGGTTTATTCCCAAGCACCGGGCCGGCATGAAGCACAGGGGTCAAGCCCACAAGTCTCCAGTGTGATGATCTCCTTTCCCCTCTGTGACACAGCTCCATTGATTATAATGCTGCACCAAAACATCCCATCCCAGTCCACCCATCAGGTGAGCAGGGCGTACTAAATTACGCACCAGTGGGTCTGCTCAGACATTTGTGACTTTTTGTTGATATATGCCAGGCGGAGAGATGGTAAATTTTAGTAAATAAGCCCAAATGTGTGGGAGCAAAGCCTTAGAATGAATTACTTAAAAACTCAATGACCCTTGGTCCTAAAAAGAGTGAAAGAAAACTACTGGTAAAAGAGCAGTGTCTAGCTGTTACTTATTGGATGATGAAGGCAATGGAGGTCAGACACTGCTATGGTCCGGGGTCGGACCCTGTTATGGCCACTAACTGGCTGAGCGGGCCTGACAAATCATGACCCGGGTTCCTGCTCAGACCAGGATGTGGCCAGGGGACTAGAGCGGGGGACAGCGGATCCTGCACTCTTTTGAAACAAATATCCCACCCTGGACTTCCCCTTTAATAAACTGCAATCTGATTGGTGTTGGATAACCAAAGAATCTATGGGACCCCCTGGTATTCACTAACACTTGGGGGTTTAATACTTTTGAATGAGAAGAGATCATATACCAAACATCTAAACCAAGTAGCAGAAGGTCTTATCCATTCAGGAAATAGGAGACATTAAAACGAGTAGCTGTAATCTGGTACGGGTGGAGTCCTCGGGAACAGGAAAATACACACTGATGAAGCCTGTCTTCCATTCTCTAATAAATGAGTTTGGATGACTTACAGATACTCCTTCATGTCCTTCATTATAACACATACTGAAGAGCAGTGACAAAAAAAAAAAAACTGTTCACGAGATCGGCATGAGTAACGTTTTCAAGGCTTTGTATGATGTGCAAATTATAGTGAACCGAGTCTGAACAGTGACTTAAAGAGCGACGGTCAATGCTTCTCGCGGTAGGAATGAGAACATGCATTCTGAGAATAAGAAAGAGTCTGGTAAAACGATTAATAGGAGGCTTGTAATGCATGGATTTTAGTAGGAAATTAAAGAAAGACAACTTGGATATTGTTCAAATTGGGAGGATTTTTTTCCATTCGATTGAGCCAGATAAGATCCAGCAGCCGAAGCACAAACAGAAGAGGAGCGAATACTGGAGACAAAAGAAGATTTTGCATCTGATACTTTCGAATGATAAATAATCTACCTCAATAATGACCCAGCCAAGCTGTGAAAAAGATCACTTCCTCACACAGAGAAATAGACTTTCTTACGAGTCACAGCGGCAGATGGGTCAAGAAGCGAATACCGATTCTATGCCAATTTAGGGGAACTTCAATAAGACTACAAGTTACACTATGTTTCATCTCTTGTCTTTCAGATGCTTCCCACGAGACGCTACTTCTATGCCAACTCCAAGGTATAATTATTTAACGTGCACCAAGCATTTATGCAGACATATAATTCTTGCAAATTTGGCAAACCGGTACTGGAAATCATGTGGTTTTGGATGCTCTACGGAAAACAAATGCAGATTTTTTAGTCTTTGACGAAAAAATAAAAAAAAAGGCTCCACTCAAATTCTCAACGCGTCTCGAAATATCAGTCATCAACATCATGAATCAATTACAACTTTGACAACACAGCAAGAGTAAAAAAAAAAAATACTTACGAAGGGTCCGAATTTTTCAATGTTATAAAATACCAAAGTAATGCGTTTTTAACAGAGAAATAATAAAGGGAAACATCTGTGAAGCACTAGGGTCACCTGATGGAAAATACAGATACTGCTCTCCATACTACTGTCATGCATATATGTCAGATGTCAACAGAGTATTGAAGACATTAAAGGTGGCCATAGATATTAGAATTTTAGCCAATTTTGGACCACAAACTAATGTAACCCGATTAAATGACCGGCTTACAGGGGAAGTCCGGGGATTTTGAAAATCTGGCAGCCGACAGGGGCGAGGGGAATTTGATAACAAGTACAAACTCGTGTCTCTCTGTGCCCGCGGTGAGCAGCAGGGTCAGCCTTGAGACCCCAGCTGGGCTCCAGGATCTCTGGGGTGTATGCATTATGACCCGGCTGATGGACTGGCCACTTAGCCAGTGACTGGGGCGGAATGCCACTCCGGTCAATGATTGGCTAAGCATTCAGTCCATCAGTCGTGATGTCATCATAACTCAGGGAAAATGACTTCCGGCGGGGGCCCCGAGGCCGGTCCTGCTGCTCAACGCAGGCATGGGAAGAGGTAAGTGCCTACTTGATATCATATCCCCCTCTGCTTCTGCTGGATTTTCAAAATCCCCGGACTTCTCCTTTAGGGTACGTTCACACTTACCGGAACCGCAGCGTATTTTCTGCTGCGGATCCGCAGCAGATTTCATTTAAATAACTGAACACAGCATCAAATCTGCACCATCAAATCTGCTGCTGATCTTGTAGGTGTGAACGCACCCTTAAAGTGCCAGGTAAGCCAGAACCAGAGGTGTCTGGCTACAACTTACTTTCTTCTCCCTGTAAAGAACATTTGCCCACTCAACCAAACCAAGCAGGCATGTATATATGGGTGGGCCTGGCTTACATCTAAGTAATCTTTATTAAAAGTAAGTTTCTTAAAAAAAAAAAAAAAAATAATGTAACTGTGAAACAAGATCATCCTGTTATGCCTGCTAAAAAAATACTTGCTATCTAAGGCCCTTGTGGTGGCAAGATAACTTGACATCTTGCCACCTGCACAGTCAGTCAGCCACAGAGACACAGTGAGTACTTCTGTCTCCATTAAAACTAGACAATAGAGGGGGCCCACTCTAGCCCTGAGGACCACAGGGTAATTCCCCAGCTCCTCTATGGGCCAGTCTGGGCCTACTTGTATACAGTGCTTCCACATTTAACATACGAGTATGCAGTATCCAGTATTAATATTTATCACCTGTGGTCTCATAGGCCAGAGGCCTTAAAAAATTTAATTTGAAAAGCAGATTTTTGCAGAATACACATTTAAAATTAAACCCATGCAATTCTCAGTTCAAAAATGCTTTCTTAAAGTGTCTGGAGAAAACTTTCATTCCTCCTGATCTACTTGTACCTCAGAAGTCTGGGTACTTAAGAGTTGTCTGCAACAGTGCTAACATTTGTACCTAGTCAGTGGTAATACTGGGAATTTTAGTTATTAACAGCTGTGTATAGTGTGTAATATAGGGTCTGGTGTTCATTTTTTCACCTGAAAATCTGCCAAACTATATGCCTGTGTATGTGCTTATATAGGAGGCATCTGCTTAAGCGAACAATAATTAGCGGACGTATTGCCCATAAATACATGGTAACCATGAGCGTTCATGAGAAGGTACTTTCCATCGGAGTGCTAAAAACCTGGTCCATATGTGGTCTCTGCCGTGAAATTGAGAAGGTACCATTAACCATGTATAAGATGAGGAACTAAACATTGCGCAAGAAGGATATGTATGAATATTCTGTAACCAGGGTGGATAGCATACCTTATGTAACATTAGCATTAATCTAGTCAATCTGCAGGGTAACATCAGAGGTTAGGTGACACTTCCAATGTATCAGTTTTTTTCTTTCAGGAACTCATGAAAAACCTTAGGTTTCATAGGAAGGAATTGGTCACACTCCCAGAGCATCTGTAAGGCATCAGACACCAAAGGCCACTTTCACACGGTAGTATATTGTATTAGTATTTGTAACCCAAAACCAAGAGCGGAAACTACAGAGAAAAAGTATTAGGCCTCTCTTACGTTTTTTTTTGTTTTTTTTTACTATGTAGACAATGCTGTTTCATGTCACATGAAAAAACTCACTACTGATTTTCGGCATAAATCTGAGGAAAATGTCAGGAGAGATGTTTAAAAAAGTGTTGTTGTAACCTTAAAACTCTATGGTGAAGGAATATATGTCAGGAGCTGCTGGAACGTACGGCTAGCCTACCACAAGTGTCGATGCCAGAGCATACGCCAGCGCGTACAGCTGGTTGCAAGGAGCACTCCGACGGCGTCCCTGGCGACCCTGGCGACCCTGGACAGTTGCTAGGGACATGGCAGCATCATATCTGTTGCTGCAGCGGCCATGGTTTCACTGCTCCTGGTCGATTGGCCCAGGTATAATGGTTTTTTATTAACTGACTGGCAGATGGCACCGCCAGTCAGCGTTGCATAGAGGTCTGGGGCTGGGACTCCAGCCTCCATAAGTATCCTCCCCGTGTGTCCTTTCTTGCCTGCGATAAAGCCTCAGTACCTGAGTATCCCATGATCTAGCGTTTATCCCGATTGAATTACTGGTTTCCCGAGTCTGGTTTTTGGCTTCCCGATGATCTCTCTGAATTATGACCTTGTACCGCACCCACCGTCTTTGTTTGTCTTGTCTGCATTTTACATGACACCAGTTCAGGTTAGGACTGTCGCCCAGTTATCCGCTGCCACCTAGGGCAGTTGCAGTAAGTAGGCAGAGACAGCGGGGCAGGTGCCAGTACTAGGGCTGCACCTGTCTCGTGTCCTCTAGTTCCGTACCTGACAATATCATTTAGATTAGAACTTGCAACATTTTCGCCCCTTTTTTCAATCTTGCACAGTCTCCCTTTATGCCAATTGCATATAATAAATGTGGCTAAAAAGCATTAAAAAAATATATATTTTTTTTAATCATTCATAGCATCGCAGTCCAAAAAATTGGACAATGACCGAGGGAAAGCACAATATGCATTTTGAGCTAAGCATGTGCTTTGAACTACAATGTATTAAGATAAAGTTTATATTGAATCTATCCTCACAAGTAAAATTTAGTGGAATGATAAAGAAATCCATAAGGATTATAATATTATATAACTAGTTCACCAAATTAAAATGAGATGAAAGCATAAAAAAAAAAAAAAAAAAACAGAAGCCCCTCTAGTGTCTATGCACAGTGAGTACTCATCCATAATACCACGGGCTATTTGCCGGTGCTAATTTTAGAGTAATTGTTGCTACAACAGAGGGTTTTCTTTTTGGCAAAAGTAAAGTGCACTTCATATAATCATCCTTGAACTTACCGCATGTGCTTTGTCAGGACTATAATGGTGACATGCAGAGATTGTTCACTGCCAGTCAAACTCTCTGCTGGGGTTTATTTCACGCAGCGGGTGTGGCTGACAAAGCCAAGTATTCACTTATTTTTTTTTTTATTATGGCAGATGCTAAATGCCTATTGCATATCATATGTCTTTTCATCATGCTCACAAAAGTCTGGTTTGTTAATCAATGAATGATTCATTTTGCTAAATATAAAAAATAGGGAAAACATTTTTGTTTAAAACCTGTAGAAATTTAGTCTATTTTGCATGGAAATGCAACGTGACCTGCACTTTGTATCGAACGTGGTTGACCAGGCAGCGATCATCCCAAAAAGAAAGTGTCAGGGCTATCTATAGGGTGTGAGGCACCTGAGAAGGAGGTGGCAGTGCCATATTTGTGGGCACGGCCATGAAAATGAAAAGCATGGTTATGCAGGTATAGTATTGCAGGATTTGTGAGCTGCAAGTTTAAAGCGACTCTGTAGCCACAATCTACCCACCCTAAACCACTTGTACCATCGGATAGCTGCTTTTACTCCAAGATCTGTCCTGGGGTCCGTGGTGCAGTTATTGTCCTAAAAAACAACTTTTAAACTTGCAGCCCTGTGCCAAACTGGCGTGGCCTAGAGTGTCTGCCCTAGGCCTGCACCACTCCTCCGTCCCTCCTCCTCATGCTCTTCATCATTAGGAATGCCACTGGCAGGATTTTTCCTATTCCTCTGCAGTGAACACTGCACAGGTGCCTTAATGAATCAGCCCATGTGCCGTGTTCACACAGGTGATGAATAGGAGAAATCCTGCAAGTGGCATTCCTAATGATGAAGAGGACGGGGTGGAGGGACAGAGAGGTTGTGCCAGCCTAATGCATACACAATCTAGGCTACGCCAGTTTGGCACAGGGCTGCAAGTTTAAAAGTTGTTTTTACGACAATAACTGCATCACCTGCCGAACAGACCCCAGCTTGGATAAAAAGCAGCTATCCTAGCGCTCCACTGTATGCACTGACAGGGTTTTCTGCAGCTGCTATTCAATGAATAGCGACCGCAGAAAACTGACATGTCAGTTTCTCACGGTCACGCTAGGGATCCCAGTCGGAGTGTATACCATGTGTATACACTCCGGCTGGGATTCCATAGGCGGCAATGGCACGTATATTTTCGTATTAATCATGGCTATTGTTGCAATTGGCAACAATGGTCGCAGTTTTTTACGAAAATATACGTAGTGGGAACATAGCCTAATAGGGGATGTATGGCTGCAAGTGTTGGCAAAAAAAAGGGGTGCAGAAATGATTTAGCAAATATTCAGGGGACTCTCCCTGTGAAATGCTCAAGCCTAAGCTCTGTAAATGAGCGCCAATCTTTGAGACTAGTGCTTGTTTACATTGCGTATTAGGCCCTAAGATTCTGATATAATATGTTGTAAAGAAGAAAAAAAATCTATGAGAAATCCACTTAATTTAGAATTCTAATTCATGATACAGAGCAAAATGTGGTCGATAAGTGTCCATAGCCATCTGTCTAGCCCAAGCGAACGGCGGCCATGATCCAATAGGAGTATACATCAGCTACTGTATTATGCCTGGGCACAACAATAGGCCAGATCTGCAGCATAGGACGTTGCACAGCCGCTTTGTGCCCCTACCAGAAAAGAATATTAAGTTAATAATTAACCCTTCTCCATTACGGGACAGACATGCTAACTGTCCTAATTCATCAGTGTCTATAGAGATCTCCAGAGAGAATTTGCAGCCTTCTTTTCTTCCGTCCCTCGCCCTTCTCTTCCAGTGTCAAGCCTTCATTGTGATCAACTATGCAGATTGCTGCCTCTCTATTCAGCAATGCAAAGTGATTGAACATTGGGAGACTAGCGAAAAGGATTCACACTATTAAAAGATCTGCTTGTGTGAAGCTTTCTAGCATGCGGCACTGCTAAGCAACCGCTCCTTTAATGAGTCTTAAAAGTATATTTATGGATGAGCATTGTACAGGACTGCGCGGAGCGCCGTGGAGACCTCGCCACTATGCGACATTCTATAGGACGCCATCAGTAGTTATTCCACAAGCCGTTGGAGAGGGGGGGGGGGGGTCCCTAAACTTTCTTTATAATATATAAAGCTGATTCCTCACAAAATTAAGATCAATCACTCAATGTAACCTTCTTTCTTTCAGGACTCAATTTTCAGGTCTCTGGATGCAGTCATCAATTAAAACAATGGATGTTTTCATTTTGGTTTCCATGGCTACAGTGCTCGAAAAGAATACAAGTAAATTCCTCTTCTAGCAATTGCCTTATATACCATATTAAAGGGGTTATCCAGTGCGACAAAAACATGGCTGCTTTTCCCCCTCTCTTGTCTCCAGATTGGGTGGGGTTTCAAACTCAGTTCCATTGAAGTAAATGGAGCTTAATTGCAAACCACACCTGAGATGGAGACAAGAGAGGGGGGAAAGTGGCCATGTTTTTGTAGCGCTGGATAACCCCTTTAAGTCTCTATCCCACCAAGCGATTATCGGCCGTAGATGGTAGATCATTAGCCATTACAGACGATAATTGCATGGTGTAATTGCTCCTGGTAAAAGGCAACGATCAGCCGTCATGCACAATAGAATTATAGTGACCGTTGACCGGTGCTCTGTGTAATAGGAGCCACGGCAGTAGAACGCTACTATCTCCTTTGGGCTCTCCGGAGGATCTAAAGATTGTTGGGGAGCCCCTACAGCAGCTGCCTGCACCATCACCCCCCTCCCCCCCCCCCCCCCCCCGCTCTTACCCACTCGCCTGTCTGTGTGTGTAACAGTGCCGGCAGCAAGCGGGGAATAAAGACCAAGCGGGCGCTGACCTGGAAGGTTCTGTGGATAGGGAAAAAGTTGATTTTCTAGGACTACCCCTTTAATTACAGACACAAATGATCATGTCGAAATTGAGCAGATGACGACCGATAATTCAAAACAACAGCGGCTGTTTTAAAATAACGGAAATTATTTGCCAATAAATGGCGGCCATCCACTCAATTTCAACAATGTGTGAACATAGACTTTCTGGGGGAGATTTATCAAACATGGTGTAAAGTGAAACTGGCTCAGTTGCCCCTAGCAACCAATCAGATTCCACCTTTCATTTTCCAAAGAGCCTGTGAGGAATGAGAGGTGGAATCTGATTGGTTGCTAGGGGCAACTGGGCCAGTTTAACTTTACACCATGTTTGATAAATCTCCCTCATAGTGACTGTGTCCTGCCATCGCGGCTATGTGTGATGCATGGCTCTATCTTGTTATTGGAGCCTAAAATAATACATTTTGTATCCCATATTTTATATAAATATATATATAAATATATATATATATATATATATATATATATATATATATAAAACCTCAGTTGACAAAAGTTACAGAAGAGGCCACATACCCAGACTGGAGTGATATAAGAATGGCCAACCAGGATGTATCCCCTCCCATGTAAATAGCACATACTGTGCCTAATAGTTCTATAGAAAACCCGTCTGTTTTTCTGACCTGGCCCAAGAGTCACAATATGAGGCAAATATTTACGTAATAATGGTCTTTGTGAAAACTGATATGCTGATTAATACTTCATTTTCTCAAAGAAATAAATTGTTTATACAAGAACCAGATCCCCTCTCGGCCGCTTTTCCTGCTCTATAGATGTTATGCTAAGAAATTAAATGGTCAGACAAGAATAAGTCTCCTTCTCAGTATATGAGCCCGGGCCGGCTCCTTGTTTTTTCTTCTTACGCACAATCGCAAAGACACTGATGTAGATCCCAGGTTTATGACGGCGCTGGTTCAGTCTATAAACATGGCCGTGCTTAAGGATCTGGACGGCATGTGGAGATCTATCTAATCCTGGGGTTTTAGTGATTCCACTTGTCTTTGTTACTTTGTATCAAAGAATTTTTATATTATGGATTTTTTTTTTATATTCAGCATTTTTTAATCAATCAACACTTTGCAGACATGATTATCTTCAGCACACATATAACGGACATCGCTACCATAATGATAGATCTGCATTGGACTTATAAGACTTCTAGGAGTGGGGAATACAAAGATATCATAACTATAGCACAAAAAAACTGAGTACAAAGGGTAAGGCAACATAGATAAATATGAAGCAGTTAGACTTAGGGTCCTATTACACGGGCCAATCTGCTAGATTGGCGCTCGTTTACTGGGCCTATCACACGGCCCGATAATCGTTTAACAAGGGCTGCATGGACATCATTACAGATGTCCTTGCAGCCCTTGCTTAAACTCTTTACATTACCTATCCATGCTGCAGGGCTCCTCTTGCAGTCTGCTTCTCATTGGGTCCTGTGCGCTGCAGCTTCAGAGCGGCCTGTCTCAGCTAACAGGCTGCTCAGCCAATCACTGGCCGCGGTGGTCCTGGCCTGTGATTGGCTGAGCGGCCTGTCATCACAGACAGGCCGCTCTGAAGCTGGAGTGCTCGGGACCTGGGAAGAAGAAGACCGTAAGAGGAGCCCTGCAGCATGGATAGGTAATGTATACAGTTTGGAAATCGTCAGCCGCCGGCCGCGCACCACTATTACACTTACCGACAATTATAGGTCCAAACCTATATCAATGATCAGTCGATGATCGTTGTCATCGGCTTATTCGTGTGTTTATCACACGGAGGGATAATCGGCCAGATAGGGCCAATTCTGGACGGTTACCGTTCCATGTAATAGGGCCCTTAGTCACAGTATTAGGCTATGTTCACACAATGCACTCAGAAATAACAGCAGTTGTTGCATTGAAAATTGCATTGAAATCAATGCAGAATGGCAGACTATGTTAACTATTGTTTCTGTGTTTTTGTTTTTATGGTCAATAGAAAAGCAGATCAAAACAGATGCACATTTCCATCCCTTTTTAGTCCTGGTTTCTTCTGACCCAAACTAACTTCCAAGTATCAGCTATAGACACCCAGGTCACATTATCTGCATAATGGGGGGGTCATTCGGTTTGTTCCTCCTTCAAGTACCAGCAAAAAACTATTAGTGCTTGAGGTTAGGGGCAAAGCTTTAGGGGTTGTTGAACCCTACCAGAAGCTTTAGGGTGCGTTCACACCTACAGGATCTGCAGCAGATTTGATGGTGCAGATTTGATGCTGTGTTCAGTTATTTAAATTAAATCTGCTGTGGATCTGGTAAGTGTGAACGCACCCTTAGGCTGGGTTCACACTACGTATATTTCAGTCAGTATTGTGGTCCTCATATTGCAACCAAAACCAGGAGTGGATTGAAAACACAGAAAGGCTATGTTCACACAATGTTGAAATTGAGTGGATGGCCGCCATTTAATGGCAAATATTTGCTGTAATTTTAAAACAACGGCTGTTATATTAAAATAATGGCCGTTATTTACTGTTATATGGCGGCCATCCACTCAATTTCAACATTGTGTGAACAGATCCCTTTTGTGTTTTTAATCCATTCCTGGTTTTGGTTGCAATATGAGGACCACAATACTGACTGAAATATACGTAGTGTGAACCCAGCCTTAAAGTGATTCTGTACCCACAATCTCCCTCGCAAACTGCTTGTACCTTTGGATAGCTGCTTTTAATCCAAGATCGGTCCTGGCGTCCGTTCAGCAGGTGATGCAGTTATTGTCCTAAAAAAATACTTTTAAACCTGCAGCCCTGTGTCAAATTTGCGTTTTTTGTGTGTTTCTTAGGCCTGCACCGCCTCTCCATCCCTCCTAACCATTAGGAACACCTCTGGGCAGGATTTCTCCTAATCATCACTTGTCTGAACACTGCACATGAGCTGGGTTGTTATGGCACCTGTGCAGTGTTCAGAAAAGTGATGAATAGGAGAAATCCTGTCTAGAGCAGTAGCAAATCCTTGTCAGAACATACAGCAGCTCATAAGTACTGGAAGAATTGAGATATTTTAATTGAAGTTAATTGCAAATCTATGGCACTTTCTGGCACCAGTTGATTTAAAAGAAGAAAAAAAAAAGAATTGGTGAACAGCCCCTTTAAAAACCTGTCTAAAAAGTTATCTGTCTGGTCCCAGCTAGCTCCCCCCGTGCCCCATCAGGCTTAATTGACAGGTCTGTCCTTATTTGTATATAGTGTATATAGAGAGAGAAATGACTTCTGGTCATGTTGTCACATTTGCATAGGGATATGAATGTATAGATATGAGATACAAGCGTATGATTATGTACATTAGTCAATCACTCCAGGTTCAGGCCTAAATCTCAAATACCATCAGTATTTCTTTAAGGAAATAGATCATTAGCGAATCCCTGGTTGTTTGCTCTCACTCTAGTCCTTCTCATTTTAATTCCCAAAGGGAAATGTTTGGTAACAGACCTGACAAGCGTAAATGATTAGGTGAGGAATTACAGGAAAGAGCTGGAAACCGCCACTGATAATAAATCTTCCACAAACAATAAAAAAAAGCTATACCTTGCCTATGGTTATGCTGTGACTAATTAAGGGTTAAGATTATTTTACAAAAGTAAAAGTACACGTTGTCCCGTTCCTTTATGACCGCAAGTATATTTTACATACTGGGTGGAATTGTAGAATAATATGGGTTTCTTTCGGCAGCAACATACATTTAAAAGGAAGGCAGAAGCAGATTCAGATATAATAGTAGTAAAGAAAAAAAGAATAAAATTGCTAAAAGTTACTTGATTGAGTAACTTACAATAACATAAAATATAACACAGAGAGAGTTTAAGCAGTGAATCAATGTATGTTTATGTATATTAATACCAGCTAAGGAGCTGCAATGTATATGCTGCCACTAGATGGCACTGCAGTGCTCTCAGCATATCCCTCTGCAGCACTGAGCAATAAATATATATATATATATATATATATATATATATATATATATATATATATATTTTACAAGTAAAGGGGTACCAGTACAATTTATGAAAAATAGAAGCATTAACATGGTCCATATTACATGTTCGCGCATAGTATAACAGTATAACAATTGTTATACTGGCCGAACACCAGTGTTTTCCTGCGACCATCAGAGCTCTGACAGCCGCACGAGCATTTATTCCCATGCGGCCCATTCGAGGTGTGTATAAAAAAAAATTAAGCATTGGTTTCCATACGCACCAAGGATGAACAGACTGCATCCGTTTGTGCTCGAACAGTGGCCGTTATAAATTGACATAATCATACTTTTGCATGGCCACACCAAATAACGCCTGTTGTTCGTACGGCATGTGCATGGAATAGGTGGCATTGCATTGATTTCACTGCAATGCCACCCAGGCTGAACAGATTGGCTACTGTTTTTTATTGAAAACAGTGGCCGTTCTTTTCAAAACTAGTACGTTGCATAAGACTGTATTACAGGATTGCATTTAAAGACAATAATGCTTCATTTTATTTTTATTATTATTATTATTATTATTATTATTATTTTATTATTGTTGTTATTATTATTAGGCTGGGTTTACGCTACATTTTTGCAATCCATTTTTGTGTGCACCCGTTTTTTCATTGACTTCCGTTTTTTTAAAGGACACAAAAATTAGGTTGTGTATGTTAAAAAAAACGGATCAAATCTGTTTTTTTTTTTTTCTTATGGAAGTCAATGGAAAAACGGATCAAAACAGATGCACACAAAGGCACGCAAAACGGATTGCAAAAACATAGTGTGAACCCAGCCTTACTTTATTTTTTAATATAGTTTACTTTACATTCCTTCCAGGGAGCAAAATAAGAGTTAATTACCACCGGTGCTCAGCTATAGCAAGGGAATAAAGAAGAAAGAGATATACTTGGGCTCTAGGGTTTACAGTGGTACAAATGACTTAATCCTTTATCCCAGGGGTAGGGAACCTTGGCTCTCAAACTGTTGCAAAACTACAACTCCCATCATGCCCGGACAGCCAAAGCTAAAGCATTGGCTGTCCAGGCATGATGGAAGTTGTAGTTTTGTAACAGCTGAAGAGCCAAGGTTCCCTACCCCTGCTCTTTCCAATATGAAGCCAGAATTAACAACTAGCAATAAAGGATTTTGCATCGGAGCATAGAAGTTCCAAGTTATCCCACTGCTCTCATTCCAGGCTTGCTGTCTGCTGTAATTTTGCAAGTAAGTCTTGTTCACACAAGGCAGTTTCAGGATTGCATGCTTCACCTAGGGCCAGGATTTTGTATTGTGTTCCTCGCTAGGATTGCACAGTACTGAAATAGGGCCCATTCACACTGAGCAAAACAGGCGGAAATTCCAAGCGGAATCCACGCCAGGGAATCAGCTCGGAATCCCGCCTGCCTATTTGTCTCAAAGTGATGTCTCCGACACCTCTGCTCAATAGAATTGTGGAGGGTGGGGGCACGCGAGACATCACCTTAAGACAGATAGGCAGGTGAGATATTGAGCTGATTCTGCATCATAGATTCCGCTTGGAATTTTGCTCAGTGTGAACGGGCCCTAAATCCTAAACAGAATTATACACACTTTTGTTTTTTTGGATAAAAACAATGAATCAAAACTGCGAAATGTAAACAAGGTATACAGTTTTTTTTTCTCCCCCCCCGTACAAAATCCCGACCATTTAAACAGGATCGGATAACTTGCAACATTGTAGAAAGGCTTATGTAATGGATATCGGATGTGTAGTTGACACTCATTTTGTTGAGATATTATCCATCAGTGTCTTCAAAGAGAAGTTTACAATCCATATAATCCGAGTCAAACCATTTTGATTAGAGCGTTTCCTGATTTCTAATGTGCTGATTGGGCAGGAACTGTAGGAAGGTCACAGCAAAGACCGCACTGGGGTCACAGCTAAGACCATACTGGGGTCACAGCAAAGACCGTACTGGGGTCACAGTAAAGACAGCACTGGGGTCACGGGGGTTTCACATGCCCCACTTTAAACTCATTGCAGCGAGTGCGTGACAGCTGTGAAATCCCCCCAAAAATGAGAAGCCCAAAGGAAAGAACAGAATGTCACATGAATAGGTAAAAAAAAATTCCTAATACAACTGCCCAGTGCTATAATTATTGGTTTCGATCCTATGTTTTGGCAACCAATACAGCTATCCCATACAACTAAAGCTTTGGCTGTCCAGGCATGATGGGAGTTGTAGTTTTGCAACAGCTGGAGAGCCAAGGTTCCCTTCCCCTGCCATAGAGTATGTTGATCATGGCCGTAATTACTATGGTACTCACGTAGTGCTGCAGGCTGAGGGAATCCTGGCCGGAGTGTATGCACATAGTATACCCTCCATCCAGGATCCCTAGCGGCGCCGCAAGAAACTGACACGTCAGTCTTCTGCGGCCGCTATTCAGTAAATAGCGGACGCAGAAAACCCTGTGAGTTCACACAATGAAGCGTGCGGCTCCGGTCGCACACTCCATTGTGATCAGTGGGGAAATCAGATGCACACGGATGCACCCGCATCCGAATTCAGGGGCGATAAAGTTCATCCTGCAGTAACGCCCGGGATGATCTTGTCTGACACCGGTCGTTACGTGACTGGTCACGTAACATAGTGTCTTACATAGTGGGAGTGTAGGATCTCCTGCACCCAGCAACTACAGAATAAGGGTATGTTCTCAATGAGAAATAGATGAAGAATTGAAGAGGAAAGTTTTGCGCGAG
This sequence comes from Dendropsophus ebraccatus, assembly GCF_027789765.1. Classification (NCBI taxonomy): domain Eukaryota; kingdom Metazoa; phylum Chordata; class Amphibia; order Anura; family Hylidae; genus Dendropsophus; species Dendropsophus ebraccatus. Next base: position 136,656,462 of record NC_091460.1, on the reverse strand, counting down.
TGGAAGGCGGAATTGGAAGGGGTGGAAGGGGTATTCCGGGAAAAATTAACTGTTCCCCTATCCACAGGATAGGGAAAAAGTAGGAGGTTGCAACCTCTGAACCCCCCTGGCGATCGCTATACCGCACCTCGTCGGCTCTGTTATGAAGAGACCCGACCCGCGCCTCTATTCATTTCTATGGAGTGGCGGAAAGTGCTGAGTATGCCAGAAGAGCACTGTACTCAACATTTTCCGTCACTCCATAGAAATGAATAGAACCACGTCACGTGCCGTACTCACGGCTCTATTCATAACAGAGTCAGCTGGGCCCGAGACAGAGATCGTCAGGGGGGTTCAGAGGTCAGACCCTACGCGACCTCCTACTTTTCCCAGAATACGCCTTTAAAGCCCCAAATAACTATAGGATTTCTCTAGCGGAATCCGACCAAAGAATTGATATGGGATGGAAAGCAGAGCCGTGGGGAATATTTCGCGAGTAAATTTTCCCGTGTAAACAACAGAGTGGAAATCCCATGGAACACAATAGGACATTGCTCTATTCATATTTTACAGACGGAAATTCAAGGGGAATATGTGTAAAATGAACCGTGGATTCCGCTTGAAATTCCTTGCCTATTCCTCGGTGTGGACATTCAGAACATCAGGGTCACATGTGCCTAACTCTTCCAATGAAGGTTGCAGGAGGTAAATATAGGGGGCACAGAGCTAGCAGTAACACCCAGGCCCTGGCACCTGAGGGGGGCGCCAGGCCTATTTAGGACAGAAGACAACACCTTTATTGTAATTGGCACATGGTCAGTATGGGACCTGTTACAGATTTCCCATCAGGATCAGGTACAGGAGCTACAAGTGGCTCCTCTGGCGATGTAACTGGTAATATCTAATGGCAACAAACAGGACAGATTGTGGGAGATTTATCAAACATGGTGTAAAGTGAAACTGGCTCAGTTGCCCCTAGCAACCAATCAGATTCCATCTTTCATTTTCCAAAGAGCCTGTGAGGAAAGAAAGGTGGAATCTGATTGGTTGCTAGGGGCAACTGAGCCAGTTTCACTTTACACCATGTTGAATAAATCCCCCCCTATGTAACTATTTTGCTATGTTCTCTCCCTTGGTATAAATCACTATATTTCTCTATTCTCAGGACTTTTCCAGATGTGAATGAGCTGTGCAGTGATTATTAGGGCTCGTGCACATTGATGAATTACTGATCTGTTTGGTGATACACCATATGGCGGCACATGCAGGGCATATGGTACCATTCTACAGAGCCATATGGACTATGTGAGCTGAGCCGCCGCCGTACAGGCTGTACGCACATGAGACCCGGAGAGGCTGTTTCACACTTTTATGCACTTTATCACAATGGGAATTACAGAAACTGCAGAAATAGAAATGTCCTGATATAATATTCTTCTGTCACAAAGCAGTCCTATATCTGACTACAAGGATGATCAGTGTGACGGCTTTGCTTACACTAAACTATTGGGACCCACATTTTCGGAGGCTGGATAGATTTGTAATTTACTTCTATTTAAAAATCTCCAGTCTTCCCATACTTATCAGCCACTGTATGTCCTGCAGGAAGTGGTGTATTCTTTCCTTTCTGACACAGAGCTCTCTGCTGCCACCTCTGTCCATGTCAGGAGCTGCCCAGAGTAGTAACAAATCCCCATAGAAAACCTCTCCTGCTCTAAACAGTTCCTGACATGGACAGAGGTGGCAGCAGAGAGCACTGTGTTAGACTGGAAAAAAGCACTACTTCCTGCAGGACATACAGCAGCTGATAAGTATGGAAAGACTGGAGATTTTTAAATAGAAGTAAATTAATAATCTATATAACTTCCTGAAACCAGTTGATTTAGAAAAACATTTCCTCTGAGTATGCCTTTAAGTGATCCTGCTGCAGGCAAAATGGTGGTAGAAATGGGCGATTCACTGCTGTGCGGCTGTGTTAATCAGCAGATGGCAACATTGTGACAGTGGCTTGTGACCCCCAGAAAGTGTTCACACAACCCCTAGGGGGTCACGACCCACACTTTGCAAAGCACTGCAGTAAACAATAGACATCAATGGATGGATTTCTAAGATCAAAGGGGTTGTTCAGCGAAAATCTTTTCCTTTCAGATCAACTGGTTTCAGAAAGTTATATAGATTTGTAATTTACTTCTAATAAAAAATCTCCAGTCTTTCAGTACTTATCAGCTGCTGTGTGTCCTGCAGGAAGTGGTGTATTCTTTCCAGTCTGAAACAGTGCTCTCTGCTGCCACCTCTGTCTATGTCAGGAACTGTCCAGAGCAGGAGAGGTTCTAAGGGGATTTGTTACTGCTCTGGACAGTTCTTGACACGGACAGAGGTGGCAGCAGAGAGCACTGTGTCAGACTGGAAAGAATACACCACTTCCTGCGGGACATACAGCAGCTGATAAGTACTGGAAGACTGGAGATTTTAAATAGAAGTAAATTACAAAAAAAAAAAGGACCAGTCTTTAAAAAATATATATTTTTAGTTAAAAAATATAAATTTAAAGATACCACATAGTTCTCTTTAAAATGAACGAAAGTTAAAAAAAATATAATAATAATAGAAGAAGAAACATCTTAAAACTATTTGATGGAAATATAACACCAAGAATCAATATAAAAGTACAATGTAATGTATGTAATATATATATAGCTGGGGAGTACCTTGCGAGCTTCTATTCCCTGGCTTTTGGTATGGTAACCGAATCTCTCTATAACTGGAACAAATCTGCCGAAAGTTAATACTGTAGATGACCATTATTTGGCTGGTGTCCTAGCTGATATTTTTACCAGACATCTTTTACTGAACAGACAAAATAAATAATAAATTATTGCCACAGCAATTGCAGACTATTTTATTAAAGGGGCAGAGTCCTACAACGCCGGGAGATGTTCTACACATGCTGACACCTTAAAAGGAGAAGTCCGGCAAAACTTTTTATTAACTACTGTATTGCCCCCCCAAAAGTTATACAAATCCCCAATATACACTTATTACATGAAATGCTTATAAAGGGCTTTTTACCCTGCACTTACTACTGCATCAAGGCTTCACTTCCTGGATAACATGGTGATGTCACTTTCTGGATAACATGGTGATGTCACTTCCTGGATAACATGGTGATGTCACTTCCTGGATAACATAGTGATGTCACTTCCTGGATAACATGGTGATGTCACTTTCTGGATAACATGGTGATGTCCCTTCCTGGATAACATGGTGATGTCACTTTCTGGATAACATGGTGATGTCACTTCCTGGATAACATGGTGATGTCACTTCCTGGATAACATAGTGATGTCACTTCCTGGATAACATGGTGATGTCACTTTCTGGATAACATGGTGATGTCCCTTCCTGGATAACATGGTGATGTCACTTTCTGGATAACATGGTGATGTCACTTCCTGGATAACATGGTGATGTCACTTCCTGGATAACATGGTGATGTCACTTCCTGGATAACATGGTGATGTCATTTCTTAGATAAAATGGTGATGTCACTTCCTGAATGAAATGGTGATGTCACTTCCTGGATAACATGGTGATGTCATGACCCGACTCCCAGAACTGTCAGGGCTGTGGCTGCTGGAGAGGATGATGGCAGAGGGATTCTCAGTGTCCCTCCAGTGCCCTGTGTCCCTCAGTGTCCCCCTGCCATCATCCTCTCCAGCAGCCACAGCCCGCACAGTTCTGGGAGTCGGGTCATGACATCACCATGTTATCCAGGAAGTGACATCACCATTTTATTCAGGAAGTGACATCACCATTTTATCTAAGAAATGACATCACCATGTTATCCAGGAAGTGACATCACCATGTTATCCAGGAAGTGACATCACCATGTTATCCAGGAAGTGACATCACAATTTTATCCAGAAAGTGACATCACCATGTTATCCAGGAAGTGACATCAACATGTTATTCAGGAAGTGGATCCAGCGGGAGGAACGCCTGGAAAACTGGGATACAGCCTATGGTTATGGCTGTATCCCAGTTTTCCAGGCGGTCCTCCCGCGGGATCCGCCGGCTGCACGGAGCGGGCAGACAGCGGGAATCATTACCGAGGGTTCGGGTTCGTAAGAACCAGAACCGAACTCGGTTCGGACCATCCCTAGTTACCAATATTAAAGTTTTACTGACCATATGGCTAGGAGATGATGCGGTGGAGTGTGCAGAATATGACAGATGACCATGTGCATCAATGGCTGAAGCTGTGTACACCACAATGCGGAAACAAAGAGGGAGAAGTGGAGTAGATGCCCACAGCAATCCATCAGATTGCAGCACTGCCTCCGGCACTCTCCTCTTAAGTGACCTTCTAAGCTGATTAATGACCAGATCAATGGTCATCATAAATCAGCATAGAAGTTTGTTTAGGAGGGTAAAGAGAAGGTCTGGAAGCAGACCTGTCAGGGGGCAGCTTCTCTGAGGGACTTTACTCTGAATGGGAAACCACAGAAGAGTAATCGAGCAAAATTTTAATAAAGACCTATGGAGAAAATATTTTTCTTTCCACCATAAGTAATATAAGCAGAAATAAAAATACACACCCTGACAGCAGAGGGCAGAAGAAAACCAGGAGCGTGGAGAGCTAAAGTATTAACCGTTTGGGCGATCGTCAGCCGCTGGCTGCTGACCGCGCATTTCTACGTGTAATAGGGATGCGTGTTCAGCAGACGATTTAAGTTCTGGGTCTAAAGAAACGATCAGCTCACAATCGTTTCAGCGGCTGATCTTTGTCTCTATTACATAGAGCGATAATTCGCCCAATCGATCGTTTAACGATTTTTTTTTAACGATTAGCGTTTAGACGAATAAATCGTTAGAAAAATTGTTTGAAAATTCGTTAGAAAAATCGTTATTACGATCGTTTTAAGATCGCTTAAGCCCATCTCACACATGGGGTAAATCGGTGAAAGACTGTTTACACGACTCGATCTGCAAATTTTTTCCGAGCGACCAATGACAATTTGAGAATGTGTTCAAAGACGAACGATTTCTAGCTCGTCGCTTGATCATTCGCTATGCAAATGCAATCGGTATAGCGAACATTCGACCGATAATCGTTCCGTTCAAACGCAGCATAATAAGGCCCTGATTTTGAACTCAAAATGGCAGATGTCCTTTAAAAAAATTTCTAAACAGTCAAGAAAAAACGTTGCGTGATCATAGCCCTATACTATACAACCCAGCGCCTATAGTATACTGCAGCTTACGTGCCACCATCCAGCATGGTCCGCAGTATACCGGAAGAGCAGCTCATTCGTGGCAGATAGAATTCTAGTTGGGGGGGGGGGGTGAGATCCCATTTACACTAAACCTACATTGTGGAAATATTTCCCGTATAAGATTTGTAGATAATCTCATAAAAAAAATACTGCCTCCATGTGGTCCGAGCATGCAGGGTATTTATTTTAGACGCGGCCCATTAATTTTACCTTCGTATCATTTAACAGACTAAACCCCAGCGAGCTCCTAATAATCCCAGACAAGTAACTGGGGACTCCAGACGTGATTCACCGTATTCTGTGTATTAAGCAGTTTTTGTTTACCTCATTTACTAAATTGCTGGCTCAGTAGCAAAACAGAAGAAAACACAGATTTTTCACCGCAGCGGGTGGTTAGAAATTGGCGTCAACCGGTGCTAAATTACAGGAAATAATTTATGGCTGTTTAGACCCACATAAGAATTTATTGCCCCGTCTCGCACTTCTGTATTCTCGTTGAATAGTGACCATTCAGGTTTTTTCTGAAGACATAAGAAAAGGGCCTGGGTTTAACCAAGCGGAATCCAAAATGTTTATAAAACTGCACCGAAATGTCATTGGACGGGTAACGTCCACCGTCGTGAATTGCATCTCTCCGATGACATCGCGCAGGGTTATCGAGTCACCAGTCAAGAGCGCTTGCTCTTCTGTTCTTAAGTCTTGCCAGAAATAATTTTACAAGTTTATATGACTTGGGTCTTCCCTAATAAAAATAGTAAGAATCTGACCTGCAAACACTAAGTGTAGGGTAGAATCACACAGCGTAGGAGGAAGCAGCGTCTGGTTGCCAAGTCCTTGCGCTGGACTGAGGGAACACAGATGGCTGCTAGTGATAAAGGTGCAATGTATTGTTCTCTGCACTCAGCGCTAAGAATTCCAGCATCTACCCTTTATTTCCACTACATTAATACAGCTTCAAAGCCAGAGCCATGTCTATAGGAGCTGCTTCTGACTAAGCATTTCCGTTCCCAGCTTCGGCCTCCTGTAAAGCGTTACAGCATAAAGTGCAGATTCTGTGCAGTGCAATACTCTGTTTAGTGCAATAGTGTTTCCCTCTGCCTTTGTACTACTATTAGGCTGGGTTCACACTATGTTTTTGCAATAATAATAATGCTTTTATTTGTATAGCGCACACAGATACCGCAGCACTTTATATAGTTTTTTTTTTTTTTGCCAATTATTGCTCCCTGTCCCCACAATCTAAATTCACCTATCTGTATGTTTTGGGAGGAAACCCCCGCAAACACAGAGAGAACATACAAACTCTTTGCAGATGTTGCCCTTGGTGGGATTTGAACCCAGGACCCCAGCGCTGCAAGGCTACAGTACTAACCATTGTGCTTTTGTGCTTTTTTCATCCGTTTTTTTTCCAAAAAAACGGATGAAAAACTGATTGAAAAAACGGCCACTCAGACTGTCCACTCAGCTAGTCAGTGACTAGGGCAGGATGCTGCTTCAGTCACTGATTGGCTGAGTGGCCCGTCCATCAGCCGGGACAGGCCTTTTTCCTACCGAGTCCTCGGGGGGGGGGGGGGGAGCTAGGATTCACGGGGCCCCATAGCAAAACTTTTTAAGGGGCCCCCCTACGCACAACACAAAGCACTGCGCATATTTATTTTTTTTTGTACTGCTGGTGCACTGATAATCCCTAAACTCTGCATGGTGCTCTGCACATTTTCCTTTCCTACTTTTAAAAAGCTGGAGAACAGAGGTCAGAGGTTATCAGTGCAGTGAAGCAGAGATCTCTGTCTTCTGCTTGTTAACCCTGCTTGTTTTTTGTGTTGCAGCATGTAAGTAAACATTGGGTCACTTACACACTGCAGTACATAAGGGGTTAAGCAGAAGGACACGCGCTCTTACCTTCTCCCCAGGGCCCCCCTCCTGCATGGGCCCCATAGCAACTGCCTTCCCTGCTTCTATGGTAGCTACGCCACTGCGAGTCCTAGATCTACAGAGAGATGCTGGTCCCTGAGGTGGGACCTACATTTAGGGGACATGTATGGCATATCCCGTGACCAGATGGCAATGCCCTTTAAGGCCGCGTCTTGTGCCAGTTTATACAAGATAATTAATTTCAGGAGTTTTGAGATTTTTTTGTCTTTTCTGGATGTAATACAGCTTTAACTTACTGAACTGTATGTTATAATATTTAGTAATAGACTGACTAATGAAAACTGAAGGAATGTGAGTCAAACCTCACCGGTGTCTTAAAGCAGGCGGACCATACGGTATGTATTAAAAAGTTTCATTTGGATTTATCGCAGCAGAATGTGAAATATAAAATACACTGAAAACAAGTCTGCTCTTTGCTATTGGAAACAATAACAGCATAAGAGGCCTATACACATGAGATAGCTGTCGGCTGAAGGCTTATTCAGGGGACAGCGCTATTCCTCCCAACTCAGCCATGAATCTGTATGCTTGGTATGCTTTTCAGGGTGAAAGAGAAAGACACTGAAAGACCCTTTTTGGACAAAAAAAGAGTTTCTACAAAGGTTGTTTTTTTTTATGATGATGCAGCTTTTCATGCTTTTTTTGAACTTTTAGTGTAAACTGCCTGTATTTTGTATTTATTAGCCCAACTTCCTGTCTGTTGTACATTCTGTAACTGACTTCCTGTTCCTGTGTACACTCTAGCTAGGAATTCAGTCAACTCTCTTTCCCTCCCATAAAGTAAGTGTGTGTGTGTGTGGGGGGGGGGGGGGGGGACATAGTAAAGAAGGTGTAATGGGGGAGTGTACAAAGGAAATGGAAGTCCATTATAGGATGTACACTAGACAGAATAGACAAGTTGCACTGAGTGTAAAGCCGCTTACACACATTATATTTACGTTGGCCGATCATGCTGAATTCACTGGGATTGGCCACCCATAAATGTGAGTGGAAGCCTTCTGGTTTGCAGAAATAAATAGTAAAAGCGATTTTAAGAAACTCCTTAAGTTGAATTAGGCAAAGAGCTTCCTTCTGTGCTAACAAGACTGTTTTCCAGCCTCTCCCTCCCCTCAATTCTTATCTAATCATTATCATGGCAAAGTTATCTACATTATAGAGGAGCAAAGTGAAAAGGGGTTTGCTGTGTCCATTATAACCTATGGAAGGGGAAGAGGCCGAGGGGGATGAATGAGCAGGGAGAAGAGAGAGCAAGCCCTGCAATTTGGAGACTGTGTGGCCACAGAAAACCCTGGATTCACAGGTCAGTTCTGGTCTGGGAACTTGGTGAGGTAAGATTGCAGATGTTGCGCTGTGCTGGCTCCTATACTGTAAACTGCAGGGGCTGGTTCTCTCCTGTCCCTCAGCCCCTTTCCCCTCCATAGGTTATAATGGACCCAGCAAACCCATCTTCACTTTGCTTACCTGCAACAGATAAGAAGTGATTGTGGGAGGCTGGAAAACAGCCTTGTCAGTAAAGAAGGAAGCTGTTTTGCCTAATAAAACCTAATACAAAGTTTTTTTTAAATCTCTTGTACTAGCCACAGCTGACAGCTACACTTGGTACGGCTAGCTTCAATACAGATCACAAGAACAATGTCTGTACAAACTTTAAGCCGACGACTTAAGGCCCTATTACACAAAACGATTACCGGCTGATATAGGCCGTTACGACCAATAATCGTCAGGTGTAATAGAAGACAATGATCAGCCGATATGAACATGTTGAAAGAAAAAAACGACTATGATAATGACTATCTGCTGCCGTCGCTCCGTGTAATAGGAGTGGCGGCAGCAGACTGCTGCTATGTTCTATGAGCTTCCTGGACGATCTAGCGATCACCCGGGCACCCTCCCCCCCTGCACTTACCCACTTGCTGCCTGTTCTATGAAGAGGGGAGGGGGGAGGAGAAAGGAGGGAAATTAGTCACCAGCACAGAGCAAAGAACAAAGGATTACACAGCGGGACCTGTGTGAAAGCCGGTATTCAGAGTTCAGAGTTCAGAGAGGTCAGTGCTGACTTCAGTGGAGATAGCCAGGTGATGTAGCTGTAAATTAACTCTTTGATGTCCAGTTTTGATGCCTCATCTCCCTCTACCCCTCCCCTCTCCATAAGAGAACTATGAAGACAGGGGGAAAGCTCCAAACTGCTTTTTCATGATAAAAATGTATTTTTTGGCTAATAAACCCAATGACAACGTTTTTTAAAATCCCCTGTACTATTGATTTCTGCAAAAAAAAATTAAATGACAGTGACACTTTAAGTCCATTAAGTGCGTCTAGCTAATAGTTTATTCATAGGGGAACATAGGAACATACGCTTTAATCCATTGTATAACGCATTATGTATTTTCAGTTTTTGCTACCAACAAGAAAGTCAGTCACATCTCTATGAATATATAAAATCACTGGATTTGTGAGATTTTTTATTTTGTCAGAATCAGCAAAATTCAACCAAGTGAATAATCGCAGCCCAAATGACAGTTTTTGCATGTTTATTGCTTTATCCGACATGCTGTACGGCTGACTTCACACAGCTTCAGCTTAATATAATCCTATTAACTTGCACAGAGCCAGTTCAATATTCAGCAGTGGACGCATCCAAGAGACTTAACAACGGAAATCTAAATATTCAATATGAATCTTTTTTTTTTTTTTTTTTTTTTTATCGCTTTTAGTTGGATTCAGTAACCTTCACAAAAACTCTATTGCACGGGTCACGGTATTGAGGATTGTTGTTTCAGCATTTCAGCATTCTTGGAAAATTCAACAATTCCCACATTGCTTAACAATGACTAAACCTAGAGTTTAATAAAAGGAAACATAGCGATCAGGTGGCGGCTGCAGGATTTATGATGTCATCTATCTCATCACCGATATGTAAACAGATGAAGTCACGTATGAAGTGAAATTTACTGACTCATCAAATATACAGAAAATACGACGTCCCTTGCACATAAGGGTTATGTTCACACAAGGTACTGTTTATGAGAAGAATGGCCGTTGTTTTCATCTATAACAACGGCCATTCTTTCCATAGTGACATAAAAAAATAAAAAAAAATTCCTGGTTATATTTAGATAAGAAGAAGAAGTATTCAGCTAGTGACCATTGTTGTGCAGATCCATAATATGGCTCTCATAGGACTTGAACCATAACAGAGCCATACGCATGAGCAATGAGACCCTAAAGGGATACTCCGGCAAAAATCAACTGGTGTCAGAAAGTTATATAGATTTGTAATTTACTTCTTTACTTCCCATACTTATCAGCTGCTGTATGTCCTGCAGGAAGTGGTGTATTATTTCCAGTCTGACACAGTGCACCTCTGTCCATGTCAGGAACTGCCCAGAACAGTAACAAATCTCCATAGAAAACCTCTCCTGCTCTGGACAGTTCCTTACATGACAGAGGTGGCAGCAGAGAGCGCTGTGTTAGACTGGAAAAAAGCACTACTTCCTGCAGGACATACAGCAGCTGATAAGTATGGAAAGACTTGAGATTTTTTAAATAGAAGTAAATTACAAATCTATGTAACTTTCCAGAACCAGTTGATTTGAAATAAAAATATCGCCAGAGTACCCCATCAAATCTTATCCTAAACTGACTCTACTATAAAGAGACAAGTAATAATGATGATGATAATAATAATAATAATAAATAATAAAAATAATTATAATTATTTATATATATATTATAAAGAGACAAGTAATAATAATAGTAATAATATATATATATATATATATATATATATACACACTATAAAGACAAATAATAATAAAAATAATATATATATATATATATATATATATATATATATATAATATATTATAATTTGACATCATAACAGATGTAAGATAGTTATGTGCCTGCTCACATTACATCCAATGACCTTTGCCGTCACAGTTGTAAAGTGCACATAACTTATGAGGTCATATAAAGTCTCGGCATATGATGCAGCAAATCATCGGCTGAACTGCAGGTCAGCACTTTTGTAACTTTTTTTAATGACCTTTTACAACTGCGGAGTCACTGTGTGTCTGGATGTGGCCTATAGGTCTGTGTGTATTCCATCTGTGTGTCGTCTGTCTGTCTAACTGCCTGTGCACGGGTGACTGAGCCCGCCATGAGAGCCAGAAAGCAAAGCACTGTGGGAAAAACAATAGAAGGGAGATCAAGGAGAAGACACTTATCATTATTAATATTTTCTTAAGGAAGGTCACTGTCTATGATAATGTAGAAAGCTGTTTATATATATACACTATAGATTGTTCTGTATATTATTATTAAAGTGATATCCCGCCTATTTCCTAACCCCAATGCCATAATCTACAGCAGGGCTGCCGCTCCTCAGATTACTCACTGCTTTTTGGCCTTTCAAATGGGCTGAGAGCTCCACAGAGTCTGCTCCATTACTGTATTACTTGGCCTGGGACCTCACAGTACTTAGTGTACAGAATCCTGGTAGGAATCGGCCGTTCACAGACTCCTATCTGTCTGTACTATGATATCATTGTATGATAAGGGACCCTCCCCGACAAGACACGGAAAACTACTCACTTATCTGGTTATGGATGACCATAGAATGCTATGTGAAAACAAATATTAAAGGCTTGGATATGGAAGTGTGAACATCCAGAAATGTACAGAAGAGGGCCTCTTAAAGGGGTCGTACACAATAAAAAAAAAATCATTCCCTTCAACTGCTGCCATAAAGTGCAGAATATTTGTAATGTACTTCTATTAAAAAATCTCCAGTCTTCCAGTACTTATCAGCTGCTGTGTGTCCTGCAGGAAGTAGTGTATTCTCTCCAGTCTGACACAGTATCTCTCTGCTGCCACCTCTGTCTATGTCGGGAACTGTCCAGAGCGGTAGCAAATCCTAATAGGAAACCTCTCCTGCTCTCTAGACTAGAAAGAATACACCACTTCCTGCAGGATATACAGCAACTGATAAGTACTAATGGAAGTAAATTACGAATCTTTGGAACTTTCTGGCACCAGTTGATTTGAAAGACATTATTTTTTTGGTGAACAACTCCTTAAAAAAGGTGAAACTAGAGCTTTGTCGTGTTCATCCTCGGAGAATAATACGATTCAATCCTAAGGGTGCCGGGAGGATTAAAAATGTCTTCCTTCTAATAATCATACTTCAGAGTCAACAAGGGAAAGGGGGCATCAAATGCAACAATTTAAGTATTCAGGCAATGGTGCGTTCAATATAGATCAGGCTCCATAACTTTAAAGGGGAACTATGAGTCCTGAAGTGGCCACTCTTGGCCCAGCACACAGGAGGCTAGAAGTGTCTGCAGAGCTCAGGCCCAGCTGGTGGTGCCTCCCTCTGTCTTACTTGCCCTATACTTTCAGTGCCCCCCCCCCCCTCCCCCCTGTAGCTGATTCCCATGGGTCACGACCTTGTAAGTCCAGTCACTTTCCAGACACAGTGAGTCCAATTACTGATAATAGGCTCAAACAGTGCACAAATGCTCGCCCGCCAGATCAGGACAGGTGGTGCAGACATGATATTTGTAGGGGCTCAGTAACCCTGTTGTAGTAACCCCAGCCGGGGTCATATCTGCTCCTACAAAATACTATGAGCTCTTACAGAAGTTGTACCAACTCCTATAGAAGTCATATCAGTTTGACCTTTGTAGGTGCTGGAATTACATCTGTGCGTGTGTGTGTATGTATGTATCTGTATGTGTGTGTGTGTGTGTGTATGTATCTGTATGTGTGTATATGTGTCTGTGTATGTATGTGTGTATATATGTATGTCTGTATGTATGTGTGTGTGTCTGTGTACATGTGTGTATGTATGTATGTTTGTCTATGTATGTACGTGTGTGTATGTGTGTGTATGTATGTATGTATGTATGTATGTCTGTATGTATGTGTGTGTATGTATGCATGTGTATGTGTAGGTGTGTATATGTATGCATGTTAATGTATAGGTGTGTATGTGTGTAAATGTGTGTATATATATGTGTGTATGTATATATATGTTTGCATGTATAGGTGTGTATGTGTGTATATGTATGTATGTATGCATGTTAATGTATAGGTGTGTATGTGTGTGTGTCTGTGTACATATGTGTGTATGTATGTATGTCTATGTATGTACGTGTGTGTATGTGTGTGTATGTATGCATGTATGTATGTCTGTATGTATGTGTGTGTATGTATGCATGTGTATTTATAGGTGTGTATATGTATGCATGTTAATATATAGGTGTGTATGTGTGTATATGTATGTATGTATGCATGTTAATGTATAGGTGTGTATGTGGGTATGAATGTGTGTGTATGTATGTGTGTGTATGTATGCATGTATGTATGTCTGTATGTATGTGTGTGTATGTATGCATGTGTATGTATAGGTGTGTATGTGTGTATATGTATGCATGTTAATGTATAGGTGTGTATGTGTGTAAATGTGTGTATATGTATGTATGTGTGTATGTATGTATATATATATATACGTTTGTATGTATAGGTGTGTATGTGTGTATATGTATGTATGTATGCATGTTAATGTATAGGTGTGTATGTGTGTATGAATGTGTGTATATGTATGTGTGTGTATGTATGTATGTATGTATGTATACGTTTGTATGTATAGGTGTGTATGTGTGTAAATGTATGTATGTGTGTGTGTATATGTATGTGTAGGTATGTGTGTGTGCATGTGTGTGTATACAATACAGATCAACAGCATACTGCCAGGATTAAGGCAAGGCTCAGAACTGTAAGGAGATCCCTGTCTATCTAGGAGTGGGACACTGGGATTTACGGCACAGAGACGTTGTGGCTCTAGGGCACAGCAGATCTGAGGCCACGCCCATTTGACACATGAATAAACATGCTTATGTAGCCAGAATGAACATACGGACATAATGATCATAGGTATTATCTGTATCCGTTTATTGCACAGTATGTAATATTATTGCTAATTCATAGCCGATTTTGCAGGTGACAGATTTATTTTAAAGGGGGATTCTGGAGAATGAAATGTCTTTTTATTTCATTGTTTTAACAAAGTTATCCATTTTTTTTTAATATAACATAAGGCCCAACACAGGGCCCTCTGCTGCCAACAACATCAAGGGCTGCTCATGCCCTGCCCCCAATCACTCATGCTTGCAATGCAGAACAAACAGGAATACTGATATAGAGCCTCCCCTGGTGTATGGTGTATACTATTATATCGTAGGCTGGCATTAGCCTATACACTAAGGGGCCTATTACACAGGCCAATTATTGGCAAAGAGCGATGCTAGAAAGACTCCTTCGGCCGATAATCGGTCCATGTAAAAGTGTAAGCGATCAGCCAAGGAGCGGGAGAACACCTCAGATGATCCTTGGCTGAATGTTTGTTTTTTTTTTAAACAATGAATTAAAAAAAAAGAATCCCTTTAAAGGAGAAGTCTGGTGAATTTTTATTATTAGTGCTTTTTTCCCTGCACTTATTACTGCATCATGGCTTTACTTCTTGGATAAACATGGTGATGTCACTTCCTGGATAACATGGTGATGTCACTTCCTGGATAACATGGTGATGTAACTTCTTGGATAAACATGGTGATGTCATTTCCTGGATAAAAACTGGTGATGTCACTTCCTGGATAACATGGTGATGTAACTTCTTGGATAAACATGGTGATGTCATTTCCTGGATAAAAACTGGTGATGTCACTTCCTGGATAAACATGGTGATGTCACGTCCTGGATAAAAAAAATGCTGATGTCACTTCCTGGATTAAAAATGGTGATGTCACTTCCTCGATAAACATGGTGATGTCACTTCCTGGATAACATGGTGATGTCACTTCCTGAATAACATGGTGACGTCACAACCCGACTCCCAGAGCTGTGGTTGCTGGAGAGGATGATGGCAGTGGGACACTGAGGGACACAGGGCACTTTAGGGAAACTGAGCATCCCTCTGCCATCATCCTCTCCAGCAGCCACAGCCCGCACAGCTCTGGGAGTCGGGTCGTGACATCACCATGTTATCCAGGAAGTGACATCACCATGTTATCCAGGAAGTGACACCACCATGTTATCCAGGTAGTGACATCACCATGTTATCCAGAAAGTGACATCACCATATTATCCAGAAAGTGACATCACCATGTTATCCAGAAAGTGACATCACCATGTTATCCAGAAAGTGACATCACCATGTTATCCAGAAAGTGACATCACCATGTTATCCAGAAAGTGACATCACCATGTTATCCAGGAAGTGACATCACCATGTTATCCAGGGAGTGACATCACCATGTTATCCAGGAAGTGACATCACCATGTTATCCAGGAAGTGAAGCCTTGATGTAGTAGTAAGTGCAGGGGGGAAAAAAGAAACTTTATAAGCATTTCCCGTAATAAGTGTATATTGGGGATTTGTTTAACTTTTGGGGGGCAATACAATATTTTAATAAAAAATTTTGCCGGACTTCTCCTTTAAGGATTTGTCGTCCTTATGCAATTGAGTGCTAAAGTACTATTGGACCCTGGTGGCATCCGTTGCACTCAGTTGACTAATAATAATAATAATAATAATAGGGCCTATTGGATTCTGTCATAGTGTTCATAGTTTTGTCAGATATTGGATGCATGCTATGCTATTATTATGCTATTTTTCTTATAAACTATGTAAGGACAGCGAGTCGTTATGGTGGTCTGAGCTTAATGGAGAATAAAAGAAAAAAAAAAGAGAATTCATAATCAGAGATGAAGCCACTTATGAGTCAGTGGATTTATAGAGAATCTGGCAGCTTTCCTGACATGTCTGTGAAAGTAATTACTTGCATTCCCTATAAAATATCAATTCTAAAGCATCTTAGAGCACTGTGTTATAATGCTCCTCTGTTATTCTGCCCGCAATTTAAAGGGGTACTCCAGCGAAAATAATTTTCTATCAAATCAACTGGTTTCAAAAAGTTATATAGATTTGTAATTTACTTTTATTTAAAAATCTCCAGTCTTCCAGTACTTATCAGCTGCTGTATGTCCTGCAGGAAGTGGTGTAGTCTTTCCAGTCTGACACAGTGCTCTCTGCTACCACCTCTGTCCATGTCAGGAACTGTCAAGAGCAGGAGAGATTTTCTATGGGGATTTGTTACTGCTCTGGACAGTTCCTGACATGGACAGAGGTGGCAGCAGAGAGCACTGTGTCAGACTGGAAAGAATACACCACTTCCTGCAGGACATGCAGCAGCTGATAAGCACTGGAAGACTTGAGATTTTTAAATAGAAATAAATTACAAATCCATATAAGTTTCTAAAACCGGTTGATTTGAAAGAAAATGCTTTTTGCAGGAGCACCACTTTAATTCCTTAACATATTATGACATATTGGTACCATGAGGGCGTATAAGGGTGTATGGAGCAGGCTCCTGAATTGGGCACATTAGCCCTCACACAGCTTCCTAGGTGAATATATTAAAATTGACCCTTGAATCCTTGGTAAATTAGTATCCTTGCAATTTTTTATTTTTACTTTTGTATCAAATGTATTTATTTTAACAATGAAGAGAAAACAATATGCAGGGGTAGTGGGCATGCAGGTCATTGTAATCAGACCTCCACAAACTTTAATAGAACATATTATTAGACTTGATTCAATTTATTTTAATATATATTATATATATATATATATATATATATATATATATATATATATATATATATATATAAATATATAAATATATATATATATATATATATATTTATTTTTTTATTTTTTTTTTACAAATGCTGCTTTTTAGACCTATTTTACAGCCAATTTTTTTGTTCTCATGTTACAATTTGTGACCCTGGCCTGAAAGTACTGAGGAAAACAATAACCAAGCAGTAAGTATATAGCATGCCTATTGACTGTGGGTATCAGGTAAACTAGTAAGAAGCAATGCACTTAGATTATCAGCTGGCAGATACAGGATGCAATTAATCTACAATGGCATCTCAAGTATGTCCAGCGGGTTTATTAAACTTCACAAAGTAAAGTGGCAACAAGAACTGCAAAGTGGGAAGTAATGAGTCACCTAGCAACGTCACATCAGCCGGACTGGAGGGACGTTCAGCTATACACGGCCAGGGTCCGGCACACTGTACACACAGCCTATGGGGAGACCCAATGCACAAAGTGACCCAAACCAGTAGAATTTTTTATTTAAAAAAATCATATTTTGTCATTATAACAATAAAAATTATTGAACAATTGAACAGGAAGAGGCCGGTTTCCTCTTGTTCTCTATTTTATTACAATAGGAAGCCCTGAGCATTCTCCTGCTGGAGGCCTCCCTGATTTAGAGTCTGCGGCAGGTCTCAGGTTTAGCCAATATAATCTTATGTCTGCCTATAAACAGATGGTTAGGAGAAAAAAATGCACTTTAGGCCCAGACACGAGGTGGTGAGGATCATCCTAAGGAGGAGATTAGAGTTACAGACACCGAGAAATAGACCCTAATAGGCTGCAGGTATACGGGCTTAGCAGGCACCATGCTCACAGAGGGGGCAACCACTGGTGGCTATTCCAGAGCACATTGATAGTTGTGATGTGTGTGGTCCGGACGACCTGCTGTAGCCGCTACATACTGTATACAGCCTGACTAATGCTCCTCTTAGTGTGAGCGAGAGAATGCATCCTATGAGGGTATGTTCACACGGATCACATTCTAATTTCCCTGTTAGAGGGGTAGTTCACAAAAAAAAAAATTATTTCAAATTAACGGGGACCATAAAGTGCCAGAGATTTGTAATTTACTTCTATTAAAAATCTCAAATTATCCAGTGCTTATCAGCTGCTGTATGTCCTGCAGGAAGTGGTGACACAGTCTGACACAATGCTCTCTGCTGCCACCTCTGTCCATGTCAGGAACTTTCCAGAGCAGGAGCAAATCCCCATAGAAAACCTCTCCTGCTCTGGACAGTTCCTGACATGGACAGAGGTGGCAGCAGAGAGCACTGTGCCAGACTGGAAAGAATACACCACTTCCTGCAGCATATACAGCAGCTGGAAAACTGGAGATTTTTAAATAGAAGTAAATTACAAATCTACATAACTTTTTGAAAACAGTTGATTTGAAAAATATTTTCGGCGGAGTACCCCTTTAAAAGATTTAACCATGTATTGTGTAAACAAGGAATGTAAAAAACCTTCCAGCTATGGTCCCATCTACTCTAAGAGATAACACATATAAACAACCCACCAGACACAATGAATCCATTACGGACGGCTATTTAGAGAATGCGATCATGGTGAGTGTCTTCTGCGGAGCTCTTGCAGTGATTATTACAGACTACAAAATTACACTTTAAATCTAATTTGTGTAATGAAATAATCTACGTTCAGTGCCCCAAATTGTCTCTAAAACAGAACGAGGTTACCTTCACCACAAACAATGGGACATAGTACAAAACCTATGTAATAAAAAACAAACATGTGCAAGTAATCCAAGTGCATAAAGCCAAAGATGTCCCTGTCTGTGTAGATATGAAACATGCTGAACATCTTAAAGGGGTCGTCCAGCCAAAATCTTTTTCTTTCAAATCAACTGGTTTCAGAAAGTTATATAGATTTAGTAATAGATTACTTCTATTTAAAAATCTCAAGTCTTCCCATACTTATCAGCTGTTGTATGTCCTGCAGGAAATGTTCTTTACTTTTCAGTCTGACACAGTGCTCTCTGCTGCCACCTCTGTCCATGTCAGGAACTGTCCAGAGTAGTAGACGTTTTCTATGGGAATATGCTGTTGCTCTGCACAGTTCCTGTCTCGGACAGCACAGCTGCTGTATGTCCTGGAAGAAGTTGTATTCTTTCCAGTCTGGAAAGCAGGAAAGGTTTTCTATAAGGATTTGTTACTGCTCTGGACAGTTCCTGACATGAACAGAGGTGGCAGCAGAGAGCACTGTGTCATACTGAAAAGAATACACCACTTCCTGCAGGACATACATCAGCTGATAAGTACTGGAAGACTTGAGATTTTTAAATAGAAGTAAATTACAAATCTATTTAACTTTCTGAAACCATTTAATTGGATAACCACTTTAAACAAATTTAGGTAAAAAGCAGGTAAAAAGAATTTTATTCAACACTTGAAGGGGTAGTGCGGCGCTAAACAATTATTCACTAAATAACACATATTACAAAGTTATACAACTTTGTAATGTATGTTATGTTAGTGAATGGCCCCCTTCCCCGTGTTTCCCCCCACCCACGCTAGACCCAGAAGTGTAGTGTTCTATACAAACCTGCCTCTAGCCGACCCCCGTCCGCCATCTTGTGCCATGATGTCATCTTCAGACGGACGGCCGAACCGCTCCGACCGTCCCTAGTGCCGGCCACCCTCTGCCGCATCATCAGCTGCTCAGCCGCGATTGGCTGAGCATAACTGTGCTCAGCCAATCGCTGCTGAGCAGCTGATGACACGGCAGAGGGTGGCCGGCACTAGGGATGGTCGGAGTGGTTCGGCCGTCCGTCCGAAGATGACATCATGGCACAAGATGGCGGACGGGGGTTGGCTGGTGTGGGTGGGGGGAAACACGGGGAAGGGGGCCATTTACTAACACAACATACATTACAAAGTTGTATAACTTTGTAATGTGTGTTATTTAGTGACTAATTGTTTAGCGCCGCACTACCCCTTTAATAGTAATAATAATAATAATAATTAAAAAAATTATAATAATAATAATAACTAAATAAAAAAAATAATAATAATTTAAAAAAATTTAATTCAGCTGTTCTTCAGAAACAAACATATATTCCATAGTCTTTTAAGGTGAGATCTGGGTCAGCAATAGCAATATTACCATGGTCTGAAATGTCTCAATAACTTACGATCTGCCAGCCAACATGATAGACTTCATAATAAGTAGATTTGTTTTTTGTTGTCAGAATAGCAAAAAAAAAAAAAGTATACATTCTTGAAATTTTTAGTCTAATAGGTCTGTCTGTAATAATGACTGGTAATAATGTGAGCCCCTGCTTGTTCAGGTTCTCCAGGGGGGGAGGGGCTATTATTAATAACATCAGCTCCATCTGTCTAGTGTATTCTGAAATTTGTATGCAGCTCCGATGGAAACTCCCAGTAAAGCTATTACTGGTCTGAAATGTAAGGGAAGAAGCCATGCAAACATCAACTTTACCCTCCGACTGCGGATCTTAAAATGCTTCACTAGTAAAACATTTGTTTTTCATTTGAGGTAAGACTTGTGCTTACCAGTAAAAGCCATAACTCGCATGTAGAAAGGCTCTGTAAGCAAAAGGAAGCGTTCTCAGGCTACTGAGACCAGAAAGACTGCAGCATTGGCCAGAAACCTGAGCCCCTCACTCACAAGAGCTCACTCCACCACTCAAAGCTGCAACCAGACCCTCACTATGTCAGCCAGAGACGTCGAAGGGGTTTCCATTAAGTATAGAGAACCTAATCTTATGTATACCTTAAAGGGGTACTCCAGCGAAAATCTTTTTCTTTCAAATCAACTGGTTTCAGAAAGTTATATAGATTTGTAATTTACTTCTAATAAAAAAATCTCAAGTCTGTCCATACTTATTAGCTGCTGTATGTCCTGCAGGAAATGTTTTTCTTCTTTTCACTCTGACACAGCGCTCTCTGCTGCCACCTCTGTCCATGTCAGGAACTGTCCAGAGCAGGAGCAACAAATCCTCATAGAAAATCTCTCCCGCTCTGGACCGTTCCTGCATGGACAGAGGTGTCAGCAGAGAGCACCGTATAAGTGAATAGAAAACAACATTTTTGCAGGACATACAGCAGCTGATAAGTATGGGACTTGAGATTTTTAAGCAGAAGTAAATTACAAATCTATATAAAAGAGAAAAAATTTCATTGGAGTACCCCTTTAAGGCCACACAACTTTCCTGAAGTTTAAGCAGTGCTTAGGAAGATAGCCGCTCTCACAATGGAATGGAATCTCTGCAAAAAACAGGAATGAAGACCTTAGGTTCAACTGGGCTAATAAATTCAATTATACCTCTAACACGCATAAGGTGATCTCCATCTGCTTAAACCTGGACACGTAAGATTTACACACGCCATAGAGCTGCTGGCATTCAGCATTCTTCTACTCTAACTATAGTAGATTGATGGAACATGGAGAAGACTGTCAGCTATAGAGGGTGCAGGGATAGCAGTGGCTCCTAAGGGGCCCAATATACTTATACCAGATAAGGAGATGCTGGTGTATATACAGCAGGTGGAAGGTAGGGGGCACTGTTACAGATTTTGTATTAGGACTTCACTCTATACCTCTGTGTCGCTGTCAATCTTATAACAAGACATATAGAACCAGCATTAAATACAGTGAAAGACAATAAACAGCAGGAAGTTCAGTGGGAGTCGTCATTCTTTTCAGCTGTCTAGAACGCATCAATTTTACCTTCTACCTACATATACTGTTTAAAGGGGTACTCCGGCGAAAATATTTTTCCTCCAAATCAACTGGTTTCAGAAAGTTTTATAGATTTGTAATTTACTTCTAGTCTTTTAGTACTTATCAGCTGCTGTTTGTCCTGCAGAAAGTGGTGTATTCTTTCCAGTCTGACACTCTGCTCTCTGCTGCCACCTCTGTCCATGTCAGGAACTGTCCAGAGCAGAATTAAATTCACATCGAAAACGTCTACTGCTCTGGACAGTTCCTGACATGGACAGAGGTGGCAGCAGAGAGCACTGTGTCAGACTGGAAAGAAAATTCCACTTACTGCAGGACATACAGCAGCTGATAAGTACTGGAACTCTGGAGATTTTTAAATAGAAGTAAATTACAAATCTATAGAACTTTCTGAAATCAGTTGATTTAAAAGAAAAAGAGTACCCCTTTAAGTTACACTTTAAAATTCAAGATCTCATCTCAATGTCTTAGAAACACACTTGAATAGGCAGAATAAAGTATAGTAACAGTCTATATATACAATGATTCCACTAACATGAGATTCAAGAACATTTATAATGCATTTGCACAATAGCAATATACAATACACAATATGAACAACAAAACTCTTACCTCTGCTTTCTGAGTCCTGGGGAAATTGCTTTCTTTCTCGATAGCATACACATCCAGCAGGTAGAGCTTTGCTCCACGCTCCCTGTCCAGAACTGCAGCGGTTTGGATGACACCTGTATTGCGTCCAATGGTGAATAAACGGCCAACAGTTCTTCCTTCACATTTCACAGAAACAATGAAGTATTCCAGGGTAGTCTCTTGGCCTTGGGCAGTGGAGGCCTCCAGGGATATAACATTTGTACCAACAGGTTCCCCTTCTTTTAGAATGGTTATGTATTTTGGCTGGGTAAAGACTGGGCCATCAGTCCCTTGAAGAATAATGGTCAATTCAGTGGTTGTCCTCTTCCTTTCAAGCCCTAAGTCGGTGGCGGCCACGATAAGGTTGTAGATGAGATGCGATGGAACCATGGCAGACGCCACCCTCAAGTCTCCACTGTAACGGTCCACAATGAATGTCTCGGTGTCTCCATTAACAATTTCATATTCGATCTCCCCATTAGGACCCTCATCTGGGTCAAAAGCTGTAACAGTGGTCAGGACGGAACCAATAACAAGAGAAGGATCTGCCGCAAAGGCGTTCTGGGAAACAAACATGGGAACGTTGTCATTGATATCATTAACTAGTATGGTAACGTTTTTCAGGGCATACCTTCTGGTCTCTACGGGTACAGCTTGGTCACTGGCTCTAACAGTAAGTTCAAAAAGATTGGAGAACTCTCTGTCAATTTCCGCATTGGTGAAAATGATGCCTCGCACCTCGTCGATGACAAAGTGACTGCCCCTTGGTTTTTGGTGGATGATGGCATAGTTGAGTTGTCCATTGATATCAGCGTCAGGATCGGATGCGGTCACCGTCAATATGGACGTCCCAATAGGAACATTCTCAGTTACGGATTTGAAGATGTCTCCGTCTGGGAAGCTGGGAGGGTTGTCATTGAAATCTCTGACTTGTATAACAACCGACATGGTAGACGAGCGGGGTGGCCTGCCATTGTCTTTGGCCGTAATGTTTAGTTTGTATAATGACTGCGTTTCAAAGTCCAGCTTCTTGGCCAGGAAGATGCTTCCAGTGTTGGGACTAATGCTGAAGGTGCCATGGTTATTAGTTCCTGTTATACTATAATGAATATCAGCATTGTCTCCAGAGTCGGAATCGGTTGCTGCAACGGAAGACACCAGCTCTCCAACCCTCATATTTTCTAAAACATCTAAAAACAGAGCCGACCTGGGAAAAGAAGGCGTGTTATCATTCTCATCAAGTACATCAATACTTAAGGTGCAGGTTGACGTTAAGGGGACATTCCCAGAATCCACACCTTGGATGATAAGAGAATAGGCAGCTGTGGCTTCATGATCCAATTTCCCTACCAGAGATACCTGCCCTGTGCTGGTGTCTATCGAAAAGTGATTTTCCTCATTGCCTTTAATAATAGAATAACTTATTAAGCCATTGTTTCCCTCATCGACATCGGACGATGAGACGCGTAACACCGGGGTCATGTTTGCGGCTAATTCGGATATACTGGCTTGGTAGAGCTCTTTGGAGAATTTTGGAGCGTTATCATTGATGTCTTTTATGTAGATCTGCACAGTAGCTTGATCCTTCAGTGGTTTTGGTAGACCTAAGTCGGTTGAGATCACTTTAAAAGTAAACGTTGCCGCTCCCCTTTGTCTCATGAGAGTCTCTCTGTCAAACTGATGCGTGCTGGTTATGTCCCCCGTAATTGTGTTCAATTCAAAGTCAGGTTGCATAGTTTCAAAGGCATACATGATGTCCCCATTAGACCCAAAGTCCCTATCTACAGCAAAGACTCTACCAACAAACGACCCACCTCTTTGTTCCTCTTCAAAGTAGAAAACATAGTTTGTGCTGTTGAACAATGGCCTATTATCATTGACATCCTCAAGAATTATCGTAACGTTTACGGCGGCTCTAAGGGGCTCTACAGCTCTGTCTGAAGCAGTAATAAGCAAAACATAGATATCCTTCACTTCTCTGTCCAGTTCACTCTTTACATATAACTGCCCATCAGGAAATATACCAAAGGCATCCCCCACATTCCCATGTGTAATATGATATGTAATTTCCCCATTGGCCCCGGAATCTTTGTCAGAAGCGTGCACTTTAAAGAACCTCGAATTAACTGGCTCGGACTCTAAGAGAGTAACTTCATATGAAATCTGATCAAAGACAGGTGGGTTGTCATTGACATCGTGAACAGATACAGTTAGTATGAAGCTGGAAGACAACTGAGGAACACCCATGTCTGACGCCAATATTTCTACTTGGTATGATCCAGTACTGACGTCTAGGACTCCAGTTATGCTCACTGCCCCGCTGACCTCGTCCGCTTGAAACAAGCCTAGAGGGTTCTGTTTTAAGCTGTAAGCAATCCTGCCATTTACACCTTCATCTGGATCAATGGCCTTAGCGTGAAATATAACATGACCTGCCTTCCAATTTTCGACCACATTTACACTTTCCACAGCATGGAGAAATCGGGGAGCATTGTCATTCAAGTCCTTGACTGTGATATTAACAATGGCTTCACCAGTTACCTCCCCGCCAGCAGCAACGACCTTAAGGTGGTAAGAGCCCTGTTCTTCTCTATCAACCAATCCAGCTGTCATGATCAGACCACTGTTTTTGTCTATCGTAAAAATCCCTTTTTGGTCCCCTGTCGTTATAAGGTAGGTGATATTTGTATTAAGATCCATAGTGGTTGCTGTGACCATTCCGACATTATATCCCAAAGGCACATTTTCGAACATGACAAAAGTATACGTGTCCTGGGTAAAGGCTGGTGGATTGTCCTGGGTATCTAACACAGTGATGGTGACAATGGCATGATTATGAGACTGTAGGCCTCCTCCATCAGTGGCAAGGATTTTTAGCTGGTAAGCAGTTTTTTCCTCCCTGTCTAATGCAGCTTTGGTAATAATAGCTCCAGTCTCAGCATGGATCTGGAATTTGGAAGAGTCCCCGACTTTAATGGAATATTTGACTGTACCATTTACACCCAAGTCAGGATCAGCTGCCGTCACTGAAACAACAAAGCTTGCTGGTGGTTCATTCTCTTGAATGTTGGCAAAGTACTGCACGGGATAAAAAACAGGACTATTGTCATTCACATCCAATAGAGTAACAGTGATTTTAGCTGAGGAGGAAAGGGGTGGGGATCCGAGATCAGTAGCCAGCACTGCCAAAGTACAGTTTTCTTGATGCTCCCTGTCCAGCTCTGCCCGTGTACTAAGCAGGCCAGACAAAGGGTCCAGACGGAAAAGTGCTTGACATGGGCTTGGGTTATCAGAATCAAGGTAGAAACGAATAGTGCCATTGCTTCCGAGATCACCGTCTGTGGCCTTTAGTGTGATTAGCTCAGTGCCTATAAGGGAATTTTCTGGTATGGAGACCCAGTGCTGGTTATCCCCTTGAAGGCCAGTAAACGTGGGCCTTTGATCATTTACATCCAAGAGATTAACAAGTAAAGTAGCATAACTAGTTTTTGGTTGAGGGCCTTGATCCCGTGCACTGATATTAAGAAGCAACTGTGGCGCTGTTTCACGGTCTAAGGCAGCTATACTGGTCACCAGTCCACTGTTTTCACTGATAGAGAACCATCCAAACTTATTGCCAGATACAATTGAGTATCGCAGGTTGGCATTGAGACCAGTATCCCCATCAGTAGCTGAAACTCCACAGATATAAGATCCAGGTGGTAAGTCCTCATTGATTTCCACTTTACTTTGCGGTTCTTGGAAGACTGGAGGATGATCGTTGATATCATTGACATAGATGACAAGGCTAGCCACAGATGACCTTGGCCTGGGATGACCCTGATCAGACACACTAACAGTCAAGTTGTAGGATGGTATGCGCTCCCTGTCCAGTGCGCTAGCCACTTTGATCAGGCTTAGGTTAGGCACCTTTAACGTCTGCACCTCAAAGTGGCGCTGCTCATTTCCTCCTAGTATAGCTACCGTGACATTTCCATTTGCAGAGGGTGAGTCCGAGTCAGTGACAGTAAGTAGGGCCACCACAGTACCAACCTGTGCATTCTCATCGACTGAGGCATAACGTGAGCTGGCAGGGAAATAGCGGAACTTTACAACTGGATCATTATCATTAACATCAATCAAAGAAACAATGGCTTCAGCACGGCCAGTTAGCGGTGGGGTGCCAAGGTCTTTGGCCTCAATGCTTAGAGTATATTGTTGTTGACTCTCATAGTCCAATGGCTCCCTAATGGTAACAAGTCCACTTTCTGGGTCAATCTGAAAAGGGGTACCTTCTGCCAGTTGGTATACAATCGCAGCATTATCCCCATCGTCTCGGTCGGTGGCCTCTACCTTAAGAACACTTGAACCTACAGGAGCATCTTCTTCAATTCTAGCTCTGTACTGAGAGCTGCTAAACATCGGTGGGTTATCATTGATATCTTGCACCGTCACGTTAACTTGCAAGTGGCCTACTTTTTTGGGTGAACCTTTGTCTTCAACTTCCACCACCAAATAATAACATGGAGCAGTCTCTCTGTCTAATGGACCTTGTGACATCAAATGGAGAAAAGCACCATCTCCACTTGGGTTTACTGTAATTCCCAATTTGAAGCGTCCATCCTGATTTCCCGACACAATACGATAAGAGCGGTGATCTACACCATTGGTACCAGCGTCAGAATCGGTTGCAGTGTCCAGTATGACCTGTCTTCCTCCTTGCGTGTCCTCTTTAAAGGACACCACGATGGAAGGATCAGGAAACACAGGTGAATTGTCATTGATATCCAGGACAGTAATACGAACTTCAGTCGGATATGTTGGTTGACTAGAAAGAACGACCAAATTGATAACATCGCTGGCAAGACTCTCTCTGTCTATAGTTGAGGTGGTGTATATAGAGCCAGAAGAGGAGTTAATGCTGAACAGTGCATGGGATTCACTAAGTCTGTAGGTAAACCCTGGTTTAGTGCTGATGGTGCCTACGTAGGTCCCTGGCGGCTGCTCCTCCAGAACTTGGAATATCTGTCGAGGTTGGGAGCTGCCTAAAGCTCCGGGCAAGGAGAGCAACAAAAAAGACACCAAGAAATGCATCAGTGGAAGTTCATGGGGGTTATCTGTCCTCGCACACAGGGGACTCATGTTGTATATGAAAGTCCATGCAGAATACTACAAAGGTGCTAAAACCATCCACTTACTTTGTTCTAGTGAAAGCAATGAAACCGATTGTTAGCTCCAAAGACTTAGATTGTCGTAGGTGACAGCACCGGTTGTACAAAGTGCAGAAGATGATGGTGATGACGGTTGTATATCCAAGGTCTTGGTCCAGCCACACATCCCGCAGTGCAGTCACACTTCAGACAAGTAGAAGTCAGCACACATCTCAGGATCAGGACTTAGTAGCAGCTTATTGCACTTGAAAAGCATCCACGCACCTTTAGCCGCAAAGAGTCAGTCACTGTAAATCTCCCTTGTTCTCACCAGCAGAAGCCTGGTCCTTACAGATCCACATCAGCCCAGGATAGAGGGATGATGCCCACCACCACACTGCCCAAGAACCTTTAGCTGGTCCTCCTGGCAGATGCTTCTTGCATTGTCTACATAGACGCCCATGCAATCCTCCGCAGCCTGGAGAAGATGCCAAGTCTCCTGCAAATCCTGTTGTTCCCCACTTGTAATCCAGTAAATGAGGGGGGTCTCAGGGTTGCCCCAATAGCATGGCACAGGACATGGAGCTCTGCATAGCTGCGGGTACTGAGCTCCAAGCAGCACAACTGTCTCCTGGTGCCTTCCCTGGAACAAAAAACTTTCTTCTCTCATTGATCCCTGTTCACTTCAGCCCAGCTTCAGCCTCAGCCTCCCCCTCCCTCCAGGTCCTCCTCTGCTCCTCCCAGCCACACGCTTGTCACTTCCAGACCTTCCTCCAGAGCCCACCATTGGGCAGCAGCTACTGGAGGTGCAGCCCCTCACATGCTGCCAGTGCTACCCCCCCTTCTCACCAGTAATAATGCATCTACGAAATGCAGACAACACGCTACACTCAGAAGTATATAGATATACAAAATTCATCAATATACAAGCTTAAAACACAATGCACTGTAAAATATGGAGCATCACTCAATGATAACTTAGTATAAGAATGGATAATTGGATAATTCCTTCCCTCCAATACCCCCCTGTAAAGGGTTAAATACAAAAGTCTGGGTAATAATAGGTCATTATCCCTATAACTGATCCATAATGCAAATATATCTATCACTATGAGGCTATACTGACAAACCTACAAACTAGTAAGACCAAGTCAATAGACAATTAGGACAATAGCATCATTGTTACTATTCACCAGAAGGGAGGGAGTCATGATGATACTATATATCAGGGGCAGGGAACCTTGGCTCTCCAGCTGTTGCAAAACTACAACTCCCATCATGCCTGGACAGCCAAAGCTAAAGCTTTGGCTGTCCAGGCATGATGGGAGTTGTAGTTTTGCAACAGCTGAAGAGCTAAGGTTTCCTACCTGTGTTATATATATGATTCCTAAGTGGAATGATGCATCCTTGCTATAAGTTTTAACATTATAAGTCTTTATTGCCTCTGGATTTTTTTTTTTTTGCACTTTATTTCTATCTTTTTTTCACATTTATGTTATGTCGCTCTGTTAAAGGGATATCCAGCGCTACAAAAACATGGCCGCTTTTCCCTCTCTCTTGTCTCCAGATTGGGTGGGGTTTCAAACTCAGTTCCATTGAAGTAAATGGAGCTTAGTTGCAAACCGCACCTGAACTGGAGACGAGAGAGAGGGAAAAGTGGCCATGTTTTTTGTAGCGCTGGATAACCCCTTTAACAGGGATCAGTAGGGAGAAGTGATCTGTTCTATATACCGAGTACCCCATCCCTTGCTACATATGAAGGATGATGTTCGTTTCCGCACTTTTAAAGATGCTTTTTCTAGTAGGTGTCTATGTGGCTTGGTGTGTGGTGCAACTCTTACTCCACCCATTTGGAACTCTGCTACTACTGTAGGTCGCTTCACTATTAGGCTATGTTCAGACTGCGTATGAGACCGGCCGTTCCCTGACCCGGCCGGGTCACAGAAAGGCCAGTCTCAGAAAAGATCATCCCCAGATGATCTTTATCGCTGCATCCGTGCACACCCGCATCAGAACTCCCTACAGCACACTATGGAGCATGCAGCCAGA
This sequence comes from Dendropsophus ebraccatus, assembly GCF_027789765.1. Classification (NCBI taxonomy): domain Eukaryota; kingdom Metazoa; phylum Chordata; class Amphibia; order Anura; family Hylidae; genus Dendropsophus; species Dendropsophus ebraccatus. The sequence continues at coordinate 136,627,015 of NC_091460.1, read as the reverse complement.
GCCGTGAAACAATGACCGTGATTTCCATGGAACTTTCGTAGTGTGAACATAGCCTTAGAGTGACTGTGCATTTGGATGAGAGTTTGTCTGAATTTCTCCCCCAGCTTTGACGCTGTGCATAGTACAATCTTGACGCTACCCCTTTTTTCAGCTCCGCTACTGCTGCAGGTTGCCCACACTAACAGATATGGGATACTGTGCATAAGGTTAGGGCTACATGGCAATTTTTTGCCACTACAGGGGTAGCTTCATGGTGTTGCATTGAATGGATTGCATTGCATTAATGCACCGACTTGTAACGCAGCAGTCGCAAGTGATCCATCTGGGATTTGTCCGCAATGAGACCCCCATTGTGACCAAAGCCATAGTATGATCTGTATAGTTATATACATGTCTATCAAGTTCAACCAAGGGCGGATGCAGATTAGCCAAAAGCCACCAATGGGGGCAGGGCTAAATCTACTACAATATATGCCTGCTAGCTGGTGTAAATTGTAGTGGAAATCCACACTGTCTTCATGCTGACATTTCTCAAGAGGCTTGTTCCTTTGGAAAAATCCCATGTGATCTTAGTGGGGGTTTACTTAAAGGGAACCTGTCACCCTGGGAGAGTGGGACAAACTTTCTCCCCCCTTGGATAAAACCCCCCATACTTACCCCCCTACTGCCAGTCCCTTTTCCGATGCCAGTCCCTTTACCGTGCTCATTATGCAAATGAGGAGAGATAAGTCCGATGCCCATAAGAAATCATTTGCACAATGAGCACATAGAGGAGCGGTGGCAATTTCCCAGCAAAGGGACCCGCATCGGGAGTGGAACCGGCAGGAGGGGGGTAAGTATGGGGGGCTCTTTTCAGGGGTGGGATGGGCTCGGCCCGCTCTCCCAGAGTGACAGGTTCCCTTTAAGACCAGCATGTGAAACACTGGTCTTAGTAAATTCTTCCATTGTGTTTTAATCTTGCCCTTCGAATATTGAGAATATGGAGGGGTATTATTATGTCTTAGGCCGAGTACATAGTCACTAAGGTGAGCCCACTAAGATATACTCACCAGAAAGGGCCACCAATGTTTTTCCTTACTCCTTCTTGGGATCCAGGTAGAGCGAGGATCAAGGAGAAAGCGTTAAAGGGCATATCCAATGCTACAAAAACATGGCCACTTTCTTTCAGAGATAGCACCACTCTTGTCTCCAGTTCAGGTGTGGTTTGCAATTAAGCTTCATTCGCTTCAATGGAACTGAGCAGCAAAACCCCACCCAATCTGGAGACAAGAGTGGGGCTGTTTTTGAAAGAAAGTGGCCATTTTTTTGTAGCACTGGATAACCCCTTTAAATGTGCAGTAAGGAGGAGAATGGAGGTGCTGGATGGCAAATACCCTGGTTACCCTGGTGCCAGGACACTGATACACACATGTAGGACAGGATCTGGCCAGGTGTCGATCACGGTCCCTGACACCAAAAGGATCCATACAATCAGTTAGAACAGGGGAAGTAAACCTTGGCTCTCCAGCTGTTGCAAAACTACAACTCCCATCATGCCCGGACAGCCAAAGCTTTGATGGGAGTTGTAGTTTTGCAATAGCTGGAGAGCCATGGTTCCCTACCCCTAAGTTAGAAGAAGTGAAGGGACTTAATTTCTCACTGTGATGGGACTGGCGATCCCTCCATTGCATCAGTCGCTGCTAGTGATGAGACATTCCGTAACTTCCTGATACACTGTAACATTCCAGTCCTCACCATTGTTCTTTTACACTTTAACCTAGTAGTGTAGAGCTGGATGAAATGTATACAAATGTATCCAGTACAGACAATGCTCCCAGCCTGACAGTACGCCGCAATGTATCAGTGACATTACAATGCATCAGCATGGAGCGTAGCCTCTATAGGTCACCGAGATATATCCTTTACACTGTACGGCTAAGGTTCACACTATGGCCGTTTTTCATGATAACGTCCGTCATTGTGCCAATATCATCCGTTATTTAAAAAAATTAAGGATATTATTTGTGCAATTTCATTTGTGCATAGTGTGAACCTATCCCTATAGGGGTAAATCCGCTTCTCAGCTGTACAGTGTACATCTATTCACTAACAGCAATCAGAGATACTGAAATAAAATATATTAGAAGGTTCCATACCAGGGGTAGGGAGCCGTAACTCCCCAGCTGTTGCCAAACTACAACTCCCATCATGTCTGGACAGCCAAAGCTTTAGCTTCGGCCGTCCAGGCATGATGGGAGTTGTAGTTTGGCAACAGCTGGAGAGCTAAGGTTCCCTACCCCTGGCCTAGACTGAGGCGTAACCACAGTAAAATGAGATGGGCTCAAGCCAGCAGAAACCGAAACAGCGGCATAAGCAGCAATAGCTACAGGTATGAATAATAGGTCTGTATATAAGAAAGTCCACATAGTAGTACTTCTGTTCATACATTCACCTTTTTATATGTGATTTGTACATTACTTTCTTGGAGGGACAAAAAAAGCCAACTTTTTTTTATAACGTGCACTTTTTAGAAGCAGGAGTAGGTCTGGCACTATATAGTCATATACAGTATACCAGCACTATGGAAGCAGTATGCGCTATAGAGAAACATTTAGTTAACATGTCACACACGTCTCATGGGTCAGCGTGTAACATCTACCCATCGTTTAATTGAGTATTAAAGAGAAAGAGGGATAACATCAAGTACATAATGCAGAGTCTCATGTTTGAAGTGGGATTAAACTTCTGGCAGACCACGGCTGATGCCAATTTCTATAAGCTTTAAATGTGTAAACAGCTCCCTCTAGTGGTATAATATTGGTATTGCTACAGAGCGCTCACACCATTGTGTCTGCAATTGATGGGTTTGCTGCTGAAATTAACGAAATTTATTATATATATATATATATATATATATATATATATATATATATATATATACACACACACACACAAAAAAAAGTTGGACACATGATGGTGGGGAAAATGATATAGAAGATTTAGGGGTTGTTAAGCTCAGGGATAACCCTAAAACCCAGATAGGGATAGTAACTAGGGATGTCATAGGGATAGTAACTTATCCCTGTAACTTACCCAATTTACCAAGAGTTCTAGCCGTCCTCTATGGAAAATGATGGTCAGCCATCACACCCACAGTTATCAGTTTTAGGCTATGTTCACACATAGTATTTCCGTCAGTGTTTTTCCAACCAGAATCAGGCGTGGAACTGACAGGAAAAAATTATAATGGAAAGATCTGCACAGTTTCTGTGTTTTCAGACAACTCCTGGTTTTGCTTGAAAAAAGACTGACAGAAATACTGTGTGTGAACATAGCCTTAACGTGTCACTGTCATTTTTTTTTCTTTTGTTTTGTTTTTGCATAAAAATCAATAGTCCAGGCGATTTTAAGAAACTTTGTAATAGGGTTTATTAGGAAAATATGCCATTATCTGCATTCAAAAAGACTTTCCCCAGGCCCCCCCCTCTCATTCACTGCTCATTATCAGGAAATTGCAACTCTTTTACATCAGTCGGGCCCTGTGTAACCTATGGAGAGGGGAGGGGGGCGGAAGGAGGAGGGAGATTAGTCGCTAGCAGAGAACAAAGGATTACACAGCGGGACCTGTGTGAAAGCTGGTATTCAGAGGTCAGAGAGGTCAGTGCTGACTTCAGAGGAGATAGCCCGATGATGTAGCTGTAAATTAACTCTTTGTTGTCCTGTTTTGGTGCCTCATCTCCCTCCACCCCTCCCCTCTCCATAGAGAACAATGAAGACAGGGGGGAGAGCTTCAAACTGCTTTTTCATGATAAAAATGCATTTTTCGGCTAATAAACCCAATTACAATGTTTCTTAAAATCGCCTGTACTATTCCTTTAATTTATTTTCCATATCTTTTCCATATTTTGGTATTTTTCTATGTCTCGTTCATCCTTTATATCTCCAGAATCAGGGCAACTACGAAATGGAAGTAAAAAAAAAAAAGATCAGTTACTCCTGTTTATTCCCTTATATAACCTCAGCTCTCCTCTCTCATCCAGGCATTTCTCCGGTATTGTGTGAATGACATAACTGAGGCCGGATATGTCCTCTAAATCTATCCCCGACTGACTGGATTTGCTTAGGTCGCTTACCTAATCCTGGTGTTCGGGAATTAGTCTTAAACTGCTATACAAGTCCTAATGGCGTTCCTCATCAGGGTTTATGTCATTACATGGAGAAGCAATAATCATTGTTAGTATGTTGTCTCTCCCTAATATTACTGATTAGTTTGGTCTCCTATTACAGAGATTAATGGACACTTTAAAAATTAAAAAAAAATTGAGATAATTAGTATTCTTAGAACATAAATGTATGGCCTTAAAGACATTCTAATAATAATAATAATAATAGTGATCATAATAATAATAATACTTTTTATTTATATAGCGCCAACAGCTTCTGCACCACTTTACAATTCTGGGGGTAAATACATAGACAAAAATCAGACGTTACAGAGATATACATATAAATATGCATACATGAGGAGTGAGGGTCCTGCTCACAAAAGCTTATAGACTATAAGAGGGGAGCAGAAGGCTGAGGGCAAAGTTCTTCACTGTTACTATGGTCCGGCCATCTTTATAACTAAAGCAGTGCAGGTAAGGTCGGGTGATCCAGTCACTAACCAATGCCTGCATGTTACAGGTCTAAGTGCTTAATGCCTGGGGTGTATGTGTTTGGGGGGGGGGGGGGGGGGCTCAGGTTAGGGAACCTGGTAAGCCTGTTTGAAAAGATGAGATTTGAGGGCCCGTTTGAAGCTCTGGGTATTGGAGGTGAGTCTGACAGTATTGGGTAATGCATTGCATAGAACTAGTGCAGCTCAGGTAAAATCCTGGAGACGGTGCGGATTAAGGAGAATGTTAGGTGAAGGTCATTAGCGGAGTGTAAGGCATGGGTAGGGCGGTAGACAGAGATGAGGGAGGACATGTAATGTATGGAAGTGCAGCACTGTGGAGAGCTTTGTGGGTGAGCAGGAGGAGTTTATATTGTATCCTGTGTTTAATAGGGAAACAATGTAGTGACTGGCAGAGGGAGGAGGCATCGGTATAGTGACTGGCACAGGCAGAGGCATCACTATAGTGACCGGCACACGGGGGAGGCATCGGTATAGTGACTGGCACAGGGGGGAGGCATCGGTATAGTGACCGGCACACGGGGGAGGCATCACTATAGTGACCGGCACACGGGGGAGGCATCACTATAGTGACTGGCACAGGGGGGAGGCATCACTATAGTGACTGGCACAGGGGGGAGGCATCGGTATAGTGACTGGCACAGGGGGGAGGCATCACTATAGTGACCGGCACACGGGGGAGGCATCGGTATAGTGACTGGCACAGGGGGGAGGCATCAGTATAGTGACCGGCACACGGAGGAGGCATCGGTATAGTGACTGGCACAGGGGGGAGGCATCGGTATAGTGACTGGCACAGGGGGGAGGCATCAGTATAGTGACCGGCACACGGAGGAGGCATCGGTATAGTGACTGGCACAGGGGGAGGCATCAGTATAGTGACTGGCACAGGGGGGGCATCGGTATAGTGACCGGCACACGGGGGAGGCATTGGTATAGTGACTGGCACAGGGAGGAGGCATCAGTATAGTGACTGGCACAGGCAGAGGCATCAGTATAGTGACTGGCACAGGCAGAGGCATCAGTATAGTGATCAGCACAGGGGGGAGGCATCGGTATAGTGACTGGAACAGGGGGAGGCATCAGTATAGGGACTGGCACAGGAGGAGGCATCAGTATAGTGACCGGCACGGGGGGAGGCATCGGTATAGTGACCGGCACACGGGGAGGCATCGATATAGTGACTGGCACAGGGGGGAGGCATCGGTATAGTGACTGGCACAGGGGGGAGGCATCAGTATAGTGACCGGCACATGGGGGAGGCATCGGTATAGTGACTGGCACAGGGGGAGGCATCTGTATAGTGACTGGCACAGGGGGAGGCATAGGTATAGTGATTGGCACAGGGGGAGGCATCAGTATAGTGACTGGCACAGGGGGAGGCATAGGTATAGTGATTGGCACAGGGGGAGGCATCAGTATAGTGACTGGCACAGGCAGAGGCATCAGTATTGAGACCAGCACAGGGAGAAGGCATTGGTATAATGACTGGCACAGGGGGGAGGCATCCGTTTAGTGACTGGGACAGGGGGGAGGCATAAGTATAGTGACCGGCACAGGGGGGGAGGCATCAGTATAGTGACTGGCACAGGGGGGAGGCATTGGTATAGTGACTGCCACAGGGGGAGGCATCGGTATAGTGACTGGCACAGGGTGGAGGCATCGGTATAGTGACTGGCACAGGGTGGAGGCATCGGTATAGTGACTGGCACAGGGTGGAGGCATCAGTATAGTCACTGGCACAGGGGGGAGGCATCGGTATAGTGACTGGCACAGGGGGGACATACGTATAGTTACTGGCACAGGGGGGAGGCATCGATATAGTGACTGGCACAGGGGGGAGGCATAAGTATAGTGACTGGCACAGGTATAGCAGCTGGACAAGGAGATCAGCCTGGCTGCTGCATTAAGCATGGACTAGAGAGGGGAGTGTTAAGAGAAGGGAAGACCGATTAGTAAGGAATCGCAGTAGTCTGGACGGGAATGAACAATGAGAGTTTTAATTGATTCAACAGTAAGGAAGGGACGGATTTTAGAAATATTTTAGAGATGCAGGTGACAAGAACGTGAAAGCAATTGAATGTGGGGAGTGAAGAAAGATTTAAGCTCCTGCTGCTATCTGTTTGTTATCAAATAGTAATGTATGGCCTTCCTAACCAGAACAGGTCACCTATAGGCCGCCATGAAGCTGGCAGGAATACTGAGACCATGTTGCAAAGTTTAACATTTTTGCATTAGTTTATATTTCCAATTCTTTTCCTTTTTGCCTTGAAATGTCCCGTCTATTATCCTTGTGTTGCACAGGTTGGAGTTCAAATGGATTTCACTATGGGAATGGCTCAGTTTGAGGTTGATGGTGGGGTGAAATTTAAGTAGATTCTCTCCACGTGCAGTCCAGATTACCAGGATATCATCAATGTAGCGAAGGTAAGTCATAGGTTTGGTGGTGCATGTTGACTGGTATGCTGCTTCCAGTTCTTCCATAAAACACATTTGCATCCTGTGGTTCACATCTTGAATCCACTGATGTTCCCATTTGCTGAAAGTATAGGCCTTCTACAAAAGTAAAATAGTTATGGGTTAACAAGAATTATGTGACTGGTTTTATTCAGATGTCTTGGGAGGTATGAAAGATAATTATCTCTTATATACAATGGATACTTAACTGTCATATCCGATGGATACTTATGTGTCATATCCAATGGATACTTACCGGCCATATCCGATGGATACTTACCTGCCATATCGGATGGATACTTACCTGCCACATCCAATGGATACTTACTGGCCATATCCGATGGATACTTATGTGTCATATCTGATGGATACTTATGTGTCATATCTGATGGATACTTACCAGCTATATCCGAAGGATACTTACCTGCCATATCCAATGGATACTTACCTGCCATATCCAATCGATACTTACCCGCCATATCCGATGGATACTTACCTGCCGCATCCGATGGATACTTACCTGCCACATCCGATGGATACTTACTGGCCATATCCGATGGATACTTATGTGTCATATCTGATGGATACTTATGTGTCATATCTGATGGATACTTACCAGCTATATCCGAAGGATACTTACCTGCCATATCCGAAGAATACTTGCATGTCATATCCGATGGATACTTACCGGCCAAATCCGATGGATACTTATCTGTAGTCATTTCCGATAAATACTTATGTGTCGTATCCGATGGATAGTAAAGAAAAAGAAGTCCTTGTGGCACTCACCAAAATTCACCTTTATTACAAAACCGCATAGCAGTACAAAATGTGGAACACTCCTTCCCTGGCCTTTGTACTGCTATGCGTTTTTTTGTAATAAAGGTGAATTCTGGTGAGTGCCGCAAGGACTTTTTTTACTATTATATTGACTGCAGACATTGCAGAGCCCCACCTACACCGAAGGACTGTTGGGGATAATTGGTCGAGCCTGCTCATTCTAGTAGTGCCGATGTTTCTACTGTTGCTATATCTGATGGAAACTTATGTGTCATATCCGATGGATACTTATCTGCCATATGTGATGGATACTTATTAAAGATGAGCAAACCGGGTTTGGGTTCGAGTCGATCCGAACCCGAACTTTCGGCATTTGATTAGCGGCGGCTGCTGAAGTTGGATAAAGCTCTAAGGTTGTCTGGAAAACATGGAGACAGCCAATGACTATATCCATGATTTCCACATAGCCTTAGGGCTTTATCCAACTTCAGCAGCCACCGCTAATCAAATGTCGAAAGTTCGGGTTCGGATCGACTCGAGCATGCTCCAGGTTCGCTCATCTCTAATACTTATCTGTCATATCCAATGGATACTTATCTGCCATATGTGATGGATACTTATCTGCCATATCTGATGGATTCCCTTTCTGCCATATCCGATGGATACTTATCTGTATTATTATCTCTCATATGTAAATTTTGATTGTCTATGTCACCAGCAGCCCCCAGTGACTATGTCCTACAGATACTGCTGACACAGTGTACAATGTATCTACATTCCCTTTTTTTTTGGCTTGTATTCCTCCAGTTGCAGACAGACCTGTGTCTATCCCATTAATGCCTGCCGGGATATCTACCATTGTTCACCATCAGAGGGATTAAACTACTAAAAGGGCTTTGTTCCTAATTATTTTCTATAGTGTTTGTATGTGTGGGAAAATGTTTGGAAAACTGGGCACATGATAGTTAAGGTCAGAGATAAATTCTTGATGCGACCACAATGAATGATGCATTATAATCATCCGGCCACAGCCTAACATTGGCCTGGCACTGCTGAGGGGGTGTTTAGAGAATGGTGACTAGGACTAAAATAACATTTAGGAAAAACATAAATGTGAATTAGTCTGTGGGTTCAGGCAGTGACTCCATTGCTACTTGTATACACTGTGAGAGCTGTAAAAAGTAATCATGGGGCATTTCAGACATCTTAACCCCTAGCTGCACCAGAACGTTACTGAACGTCCTGGTGCCACTAGGGGAGTTCAGAGGAGGGTCTAAACTGCCGCCATCCTGAGTGCTATATGTCGTGCCCGGGTACGATCACTGTGCCCGCTAATTAAGTATTTAGATGCAGCTGTCAAAGTTGACAGCTGCATCTAAATACTTGATGTTCACCTTACCTGGTGGTCTAGTGGGAGGATCGCCCCCCGCGACACGATCATGGAGGGGCGATCCCCACATCCTCACCCAGCCAGGGTCTGCGCCATAATGGTCCCTGCAGCAGCCGAAAGCAATAGAGCACTTCATAGATCTTAATGAGAGATCAGAGCAGTCATACTAGAAGTCCCCCAGGGGGAATAACCCTAACCCCCAAAATTGTGCATTTTTGGTCGCATTAAATCTCGAAAAATTGTAATAAAAAGCGATCAAAAAGTCGCATATGCACAATCAAGGTACCGATAAAAAGAACACATCATGGCGCAAAAAAGGACACCTGATACAGCCCCATAGACCAAAGGATAAAAGCGCTAGAAGCCTGGGAATAGAGCGATTTTAAGGAACATAAATATTTTTTTAATTTTTTTTAAAGCCATCACATAAAATAAAAGTTATACATGTTACATATCATTGTAATCGTAACAACTTGAGCAACATGAATAACAAGTTAGTTTTACTCCAGGGTGAACGGCGTAAAAATTAAAAAAAAATTGCTTTTTTTTTCAATTTCACCACACATATAATTTTTTTCTGGTTTCATGGCATATTTTAGGCAAAAATTACATCTGCCATTGCAAAGTACAAATAGTGGCGCAAAAATAAGGGCTCATCTGGGTCTCTAGGTGGAAAAATGCAAGTGCTATGGCCCTATACACACGAGGAGGAAAAAACAAAAGCGCAAAAAATGAAAACTGGCGCGGTCCTGTAAGGGTTAATATGATGTATGAGCGCTTTCTTTCCTCACATAGAAATATGTATAATCATTACTATAATATATATATATTTTTTTTTTTCCATCACTTAGGATATACTGTATCAACCAAATGCAGATGAGTGTTTTGGATACATATAGGAAACCACAGTATATATTCCCATGTTTATTTCAATAAAACACCTATAAATGATGCATTTTGGTTAGCAGGGTGGATCTGTAGTTAGCACTGTCATCTTATGGCACTGGGCTCCAACATCTGCATGGAGGTTACACGTTCCCACTGTGTTTGCACAGGATTCTTTTCACAATTCGCAATTTATTTTACAGGGCTCAGACTCAGGGCCGGACTAAGGTTGGTGGAGGCCCTGGACGACAATTTTGTTGGGGGCCCCCCCATTTTTACCCTCCCCTCCAAAATAAACAATACAGAGATCTATACAGGGGGCTACTTATTGTAGGGGACTTAGCACCTACCCCTCCTCACTCTGGGCCGGAGATGTGTTAACCCTACACCTCCCTGGACAGCATGTATTGCAGTGCTGTGTGCAGGCGGTGTTTGTAGATGCTTTTTGTGCAGGACTGGCTCCCAAACACCACTTCCATGTTCGGGCTGGTGGGGGCCCTAAGTGGTTGAGGCCCCTGGGCACGTGCCCCGGGTGCCCCCCCCCCCTTTTATCCGGCCCTGCTCAGACTGAGTTTTTTCCCCCCAATAATTGCCCAATCCCCCATTTCATGTGTTCAAACACTCACCAGGTGATGGTCTGAGTTTATGCTGTAACTCCATATTTCTTCCTGTGTGCCACCCACCTTCCTCATACACATAGACATTATCAGGATCCATATCACATATATCTTTTAAATCAACGGGTCCCAGCAAGTGCCGCAGATTTGTAATTTACTTCTATTAAAAATCTTAAGTCTTCCAGCACTTATCAGCTGCTGTATGTCCTGTAGGAAGTGCTGTTTTCTTTCCAGTCTGACACGGTGCTCTCTGCTGCCCCCTTTGTCCAGGTCAGGAACTGTCCAGAGCAGGAGAGGTTTTCTATGAGGATTTGCTGCTGCTCTGGACAGTTCCTGAGATGGACAGAGGGGGCAGCAGAGAGCACTGTGTCAGACTGAAAAGAAAACAACACTTCCTTCAGGGCATACGGCAGCTGATAAGTACTGGAAGACTGGAGATTTTTAAATAGAGTTAAAGATTGCTGGTGAAAAACGACTGACTTCAATGTATAGATTTTACAGTCTTCTGCTAACCTCGATGATTAAATTAATGGATTATAGGATAAAAAAAACATGGCTGCTGTCTTCCAAAAACAAGAAAGGCTGCTATTCTATAGCTGGTTCATAACAGTCAGCCAAACTCTTTTTTTACTAGAGCTCCGCGGCAAAGCTAGACACAACCTTTGGATAGAACTCTGGAAGAAAGCAGCCATGGTTCTCTAATCCTGTACAACTGGTTAACAAAAACAATCAGGACTTATCCTGAGGTGATGCAGTTTAGCAAAAGTTCGAGTCCTACAGAATTTAGAGTTTATTCTTAGATCTTTTCTTAGATTTTCTTAAAGGGTCGCTGTTGATATAAAAAAAACTTTTGACATGTTAAAAGTTTTGATCGGTCCGAGTCTGAGCGTTCACACCTGTACCGATTGGGAGACGGAGTGGGGAGAAGACCTTGCTGCAGTGCATCCTCTCCCCGCTCTGAGTTAGTAAAAAGAGTCAGGCTCCATATAGCATATAACTCTGAGCAGAGAGTGGACCACGCTGCAGCACGTCTTCTCCTCCCGATTGGTACAGGTCTGCACACTCAGATCCAGACCGATCAAAACTTTCGATCTGTCACATCAAAAGTTTTTTGTAACAAAAGTGACACTTTAAAGGAGAAGTCCGGCAAGACCCATTTTTTTTAATACGTGCTCTTACCTGCTCCAGCACTGGTGGCCGCATTTCACCGCTTTGGAACCCGGGTTCCGGGTCTAAGTGAGGACCTGGGTCGTAACGCGTGAGGTTCACTCAGCCAGGGAGTGGCTGAGGTGGGAGCCCACTACGGCCGCTGATTGACTGAGTAGATCTCACACGTTATGACCCGGGTCCACGCTCAGACCAGGAAGCGGCCGGGGACTTGGGCAATGGAGCGGCAGAATGCGGCCACCTGCGCTGGAGCGGGAGGAGGTAAGAGCACGTAATTTTTTTATCCTCTCCAGCACTTGCTAAAAAAATGGGTATACCCAGACTTCTCCTTTAACCCCTAGATGACCCTGGGCGTACCGGTATGTCCTGTGTTATGAAGTGCAATCAGTAGCCGGGCCCCTCACCATTTATGGCATGATCGCTGCAGCCTGTCATTTACCCCTTAAACGCTGCGATTGCGGCATTTAAGTGTACTTACCGAGTGCACTTACCGATCGGGACCCCCGCAGTGTGGCTGCGGGGGTCCCGATTGCTGTATCGGACCGCCGAAGGTCTCTTAGCTTCCTCCATGTGGTCCGATGGGCGATCTGCTCATTGAGTCTGCCACAGGCAGGCTCAATGAGCCAAGTGGCTATTACACTGATCAATGCTATGCCTATGGCCTAGCAATAGAGATGAGAGAACCGGGTTCGGGTTCGAGTCAATCCGAACCCGAACGTTCGGTATTTGATTAGCGGTGGCTGCTGAACTTGGATAAAGCTCTAAGGTTGTCTGGAAAACATGGATACAGCCAATGACTATATCCATGTTTTCCACATAGCTTTAGGGCTTTATCCAACTTCAGCAGCCACCGCTAATCAAACGCCGAACGTTTGGGTTTGGATCGACTCGAGCATGCTCCAGGTTCGCTCATCTCTACCTAGCAGAGATCAGTGTATGCAATCTAAGTATAATCTCTTGAATAGTCCAAGGGGACTTAAAATGTGTGGAAAAAAAAAAAAAGGAAAAATGTTTTTTTTCAATACCCCAAAGCCCCTCCCTCAATAAATGTTAAAATCACCCCCCTATCCCATAATATAAATAAAACATATAAAAATAATTAAATAAATACACATATTATACACCGTAATTGTCCAATCTATTAAAATATAACAATCGCCATCCCGTACGGTGAACGGCGTAAACAAAAAGAGGGGAAAACACCAGAATTACCGATTTTTTGTTACATTATACTGTATATATATATATATATATATATATTAAAAAAAAAAAAAAAAGTGATCAAAACATCCGATCTACACAAATATGGTATTAATAAAAACTAGAGATCATGGCAGAAAAAATGACACCCCATACAGCCCCGTAGGTGAAAAACTAAAGCCGTTATAAGAGTCACAATAGGCCCATTTTATTAATACTTAATTGCAAAAAACAAAAAATTTCATTAAAAAAAATGTAAAAATCTGTGTAAACCTGCATATGGTTGTGTTCAGACTGACCTATAGAATAATGGTATCATGTCGCTTTTACCATATAGTGCATTACGTAGACACAGGAACCCCATAAAAGTTACCATATTGCATTCTTTTTTATCTTCTCATAAATAATATTTTTGGGGTTCCATCATACATGTTATGGTAGAATGACAAAGTACACCTATTCCTGAAAAAAAACAAGCCCTTACATGGCCCTGTAGATAGAAAAATGAAAGTGCTAGAGCTCTTAGAAGGGGAGGAGGAAAAAACGAAAGCGTAAAAATGAAAATTGGCGCGGTCCACTGGGTCATTTTGGGCCTGGTCCTCAAAGGGTTAAATATTCTTCCACACTCATTCTGTTTATGATGGTGGAAAAAAAAAAATCACAAACTCTTTGGGCTTTGCTGAATCCTAATCCTTGATTTTTTATTTTCTTCCAGTAAGAAAACCAATAGCAGAATGATTGCAGTAAGCGTGTAATTAAATAACATTGATTGCCCGGTGTCTAGAGAGCGAGGCGGGGGAAGCCGCGTATCCGAGCTCACCGCATCAGTGCAGAACATGAGGCTGATCTAGTGGGACAGCTACATCTTGTGGTCAGTGGAGCATAATGCACTTGTGCTAGTGACTGCTCATAATAAACCTCAACCTAAATGAGATTGCTATGAAATGATACGGTCGGTGGTTTGTAAAATGATCTCATGCCGTTCAGGAGGCAGTCAAGGAGAAACGCTCCAGAGTTTTATGTATTCCTTATACTATCATTACTTCATCAGTGCCAGACGGGTGATGATTATGGAATAAAAGTCTCATCACTTTGTTCTATGCATCTATGGAGGATTTGTAAGCCGTACTGTTCCCATCATAAGTGAGTGGTCCCGGGATAGGACTGATTCCATTCTATTGTGTGACTGTATATTTACTTTATCCAGGAATTCACTGGAGATTTAGTAATATCTGAAGCATCTGAAAAATCTGTTTGGGATAAAGTGAAGACCACAGAAACCACAAACTTCTCTGTGTGCTCTCAAGGTTGAGTCAGAGGATTCGAAGGTTTCTCTTTTTCACTTTAAGGTTAACATGATGCTTTCTGCTTTACTTTGTAGACATTTTAAGCTTTCCTGCATTTGCTAACCCCTATAAATACCATATTCCTGGTGCTTCTGGGATATTTTCCTCCAATGATCTATGGGAGAGGGATGCTGGGGGGTATATTAGTAACAGAAGAAAAAAGAACATAGTGAAAAACTAATGAAGTTTTTACATAGTGTGTCTTATAAAAGCAGTTCTGAAAGCCAAAAAATGCATAGCGCCACCAAATTCTGGCAAAGCTTTAAGTATTAAAGTGTCGTTATACCTTATCAAAATCTAAATCGATAGGGGATGCGATATAAAGCAGGTTAGCAATTTTACATTCATTGTTTTATTTTTATCATGCTGTAAAACAAAGCTGAACTTACTTGTATCCAGGTCCAGTCTCCAGAAGGCTGCTATATAACAGCTATACTTGCTGTATCCAGGACCAGTCTGCTGAAGGCTGCTATATAACAGCTATACTTGCTGTATCCAGGTCCAGTCTGCTGAAGGCAGCTATATAACACCTATACTTACTGTATCCAGGTCCAGTCTCTTGAACGCTGCTATATAACAGCTATACTTACTGTATCCAGGTCCAGTCTCCTGAAGGCAGCTATATAACAGCTATACTTACTGTATCCAGGTCCAGTCTCCGGAAGGCTGCTATATAACACCTATACTTACTGTATCCAGGTCCAGTCTCCTGAAGGCAACTATATAACAGCTATACTTACTGTATCCAGGTCCAGTCTCTTGAACGCTGCTATATAACACCTATACTTACTGTATCCAGGTCCAGTCTCCTGAAGGCAGCTATATAACTGCTATACTTACTGTATCCAGGTCCAGTCTCCAGAAGGCAACTATATAACAGCTATACTTACTGTATCCAGGTCCAGTCTCCTGAAGGCAGCTATATAACAGCTATACTTACTGTATCCAAATTCAGTCTCCTGAAGCTTTTTAGTCTTCTGCTGGTTGAAAAAAGAGACTAAACACATGAAGTTCCAGCCAGTACAGAGAGTCTCGGCTCCATGTGTCCATCGATCACATGAGTGCCTGTGTTTAGGCACTCCCCCCCCCCCCCCCCCCAAAAAAAAAAAAAAAAACACACACAAGGTGTTTGCCATAATAGCAAAAAAAAAGCAAAAGGACGCTGGTTGACCTCAGGGAGATCCGCCAAAACACCGCAGAGACACCATCACGTGTCTCAACGTCAGTGTATTCTAAAACATTGCCCCCTGGGAAATCAAATATGCAAAAGAACACTGCAGAGACACCATCACATGTCTCGACGTCAGTGAGCTAGCCAGCCCTTCCCTCTGGGAAGGAACAACCAAGCCAAAGGCGTTCTCCAGTCAAGGAAACCACCTCAGCAAGGTATCCATCCACAGACAGCTGTTTCGGGGTTTCTGCCCCTCATCAGTGTGGAGTAGGTTTCTGGCTAGTGGGAGCAATGACTAGTAAGTGCAGGCAAAAGGACGCTGGTTGACCTCAGGGAGATCAACCAAAACACCGCAGTGTCACTTAGATCCTTCCATGTGGTCACTTTCCAACATGTCAGATTTAAAGGGATTATCCAGGCTTAGAAAAAAACATGGCTACTTTCTTGCAACAATATAGCACCACCCCTGTCCTCAGGTTGTGAGGGGCATTATAACTCCGAATCTGCAAAACCTAAACCAAACTGAGGACAAGAGTGGTGCTGTTTGTGGAAGAAGGCTACCATGTTTTTGAAAGCCTGGATAACCCCTTTAAGTACTTAACCGCTCAACTTTACTATTGGCGCATGTCTTGGGAAAGTTTTGACGCACCAATAAAGAGTGGCTTCAATTAGGTATGAACAAACCAATAACAGAAATGTTATAATACAAGAAAACTACGGTAATATTCCCCACCTACATAATTCTGTTGGATTTTTCTGACTATTTTAAAGAGACTCTATCAGCAGGTTTGGGCTGTCCTATCTCAGGGTAGCATAAACTGGTGACAGAGAAGCTGAACAGAATGATGTATCACTTACATTGTTCTGTGCAGCTGATCCAGAAATATCCACCCAAATAACATGGACAGTAAGTAGTCCTCTCCATTATGTGCATGAGCTCAGTAGTCCTGGATATTCATGAGAAGCAGAAAACTCCGCCCACCAGCTGCTGAGTGGCAGTTTTCTATCCAAGCTGTGTATATGCAGTCAACTGTTAATTAGCAATTGAAGGGAGGACGGGACGGGTGTGGCAAGAATCTTATTCTCCTGCATATTAGGAGAACGGCTGAACAGAATAATGTAAGTAATACACTGATCTGTTCAGCATTTCTATCACTAGTTTATGCTGCCCTCATTTGGGGCAGCGTAAAATTAGTGACAGGTTCCCTTTAAGTTTGAAAAAAAAGCCTTATTGTGTAAGCTTCAATAATAAATCTGTGGTTTCGAGTAAGAACATGTGGACACACCTACTTTATTGGATGAGAAATGCAATTTGTGAGGTTGTTCAGGTTTCTTCTTGTTAGGTTTCGCAACTTGCTAAAATTTTGGTTTGTGTCCCAAAAGCCAACCCTAAACTGAGACATGGATAATAAACCGGGTCATTGTCTCCATTCTGCCTAATATCAGAACTACTTTTACCAGTCTATACGGGTTTGCAAGGAGTTAACGCACCCTTAACATATCAAATGTAACACCAATCCCAAGCCAGAAAGCATATCCTGAGAAGACCACTTCTCCATTTTGTTCCTGGATTGCCTCCGCTTTCCTTTATGACATTTGGCAATAAGGTCGGGATTACTTTTGATGAAGTTTAAGTTTTTGGTCATACGGTTTGTATTACTTGAGATTATTTTTTAAGGCTTTTGGCTATTGAACCTGGATTACTTTTGATGGTTTTTATAGTATTTGGCAATTGAGCGTGGATTACTTTCTGTGGTATTTATTGTATTTACTTTTACTGCTGTCACTGGATTACATTTTGGGGTATTACTTTTAATAACAAATGAAGGCTATCAACTGTAGTTTATTTAGAGGAACCTCAAGGAAGCAAATAATAATCCAACAATATATGACATAGGAGAAATTATCCGCAACGCCAACTCATTTACAGCAAGTCATCTCTCCTAAATCTCACCTTCACCTACCAAGATTAAGCTCGGCCTTGCTCAGTGGTTTGAATTTGGTATAAGATATATAATGTAAATGTATACATCTGTGGTCAGCAGCAGGGACGTTTTACTACAAGTACTCTCAAGCTCAGGAGCATTGCTACCATCCAAAAAGTTTAGACTGCATAGCTAGAAAACATCTTTTACATCATGATAGGCTCAAATATATCAAATATGTCCCTGGATATTAGTATATTTTTGCATTATAAGATGCACCTGACTATAAGATGCAAATGACAGGGTCAATTTAACAGTCTCCATGACACTACATTATACTCATACATACACAGCTCTGCTGCATCATACACACCCAGGTATGATACATCAAGATATGCATACACACAGCTCGGCTACATAAACATACCTACATACACACACAGTGTTACTACATCCATATACAGACACAAACACCTCTGCTACATCACGATATAGAAACAGCTCTGCTAAATAAACATATTCACAGGCACACATCTGTGCTATATACAGAGATAGATAGATAGATAGATAGATAGATAGATAGATAGATAGATAGATAGATAATGTCCACAATAGAGCGCACTCCCAGTTTCAGTGCTGGAGTGCCTAGCAACGGAGATTGGATTAAATCTCCAACTAAATAAATCCAAAAATTTTGCGGCACATCCGTATAGTGAAAAAAGTTGTGGTATTTATTGGTACATCAAAAAGCAAGTGCAACGTTTCAGTCTCATCTCGAGACCTTTCTCAAGCGAAAGGACTCGAGATGAGACTGAAACATTGCACTTGCTTTTTGATGTACCAATAAATACCACAACTTTTTTCACTATACGGATGTGCCGCAAAATTCTTGGATTGATTTAGATAGATAGATAGATAGATAGATAGATAGATAGGGCAGGGGCAACATCTGCAAAGAGTTTGTATGTTCTCTCCGTGTTTACGTCTGTTTCCTCCAGGTACTCCGGTTTCCTCCCACACCCAAAAACATACGGACTGGTGAATTTAGATTGTGAGCCCTAATGGGGACAGGGAGCAATAATTTGCAAACTATGTAAAGTGCTGTGGAATCTGTGTGTGCTATACAAATAAAAAAAATAGATAGAAAGATAGATAGATACCAGATAGATAGATAGGAGATAGATAGATAGATAGATAGATAGATAGATAGATAGATAGATAGGAGATAGATAGATAGATAGATAGATAGATAGATAGATAGATAGGAGATAGATAGATAGGAGATAGATAGATAGGAGATAGATAGATAGATAGATAGATAGATAGATAGATAGATAGATAGATACCAGATAGGAGATAGATAGATAGGAGATAGATAGATAGGAGATAGATAGATAGATACCAGATAGATAAATAGATAGATAGATAGATAGATAGATAGATAGATAGATAGATAGATAGATATGCTTTTAACTATAATTACTCATAATAAGTGCTTTTAGTTAAACAGTGCACCGACAAGGCAAGAAACCATTGGCTCCCTGCTCTGACAATACCTCTTGTGGCTGCAGGCAGTATTCTGCCTCTGGCCACAAGAGGCCGTTCTCCTGAGGCCTGTTTCAGGCAGGTGTGTATCTATTGGGGGGGGGGGGGGCTACTACTACCCCTGCTGTCACTTCTCTTATTACTCTGCTGTCACTACTACTACTACCACCATTGCTGCTGTTACTACTACTACCAGACCTGCTGTCATTACTACTACTAGCCCTGCTGTCACCCCTACTACTACCACCGTTGCTGCTGTTACTACTACTACTACCACCCCTGCTGTCACTACTACTAATAGCCCTGATGTAACTACTACCACCACCATGTTTAGGGGAACCACAAATCTCAGCATGTGCTATCACAGAATAATGTTACAGGGCTAGTTGAGTATACAGCTATAGTGCAGCATTATTACACCCCCTTCTGCCACACACAGTGAGGTAAAGGCATAGCAAGAAAATCCAAAAATGTTCTGACCTGTATTTCTGTACAGTGTGAACAGAGTCCGAGTACACACAGCAGAAGGATGTATGGTATGGGCAGACAGGACATGCAGCCTCCAGCACACACCACCCTCTAGCTCAGCAGGCTTGCAGAGCATTGCACCCAAACACTTACCTATGCCATACTGAAAAGTTTGATCTCTCTGTGCAGAGATCTGGGGTCACCGGGCTCTACTACAGGATCAGTCTTGAGCTTGTCCGTCCCTTTTCTATGGTGGTCGATTGTCGTATTCTGTTAGTATGTCTTTGGTGTATACAAGGGTTGAGATCCCCTTTAGGACAGATAGTTGGACAGCTTGTTGTTAGGAACCGCTATACACGTCCTGCCTGGCCTGTAAACAGGCGCTAACTGACTAAAGGAAGTGGTTACTAGAGAGAGAGAGAAGTGTATGTGTGTAGCTAGACCTAGTGTTATCTGCAGCTGTGCTGTGAGAGTGTGACATCTAGTGGTTAGAGTAAGGAACAGCGGCCTCCTGTCCTAACCTGTGACACTAGACTTGACTAGTGTCACAGGCTATGACAGGAGGCCGCTGTTCCTTACTCCAACCACTAGATGTCACACTCTCACAGCACAGCTGCAGATGACACTAGATCTAGCTACACACATAGGGGGAGATTTATCAAACATGGTGTAAAGTGAAATTGGCTCAGTTACCCCTAGCAACCAATCAGATTCCATCTTTCATTTTCCAAAGAGTCTGTGAGGAATGAAAGGTGGAATCTGATTGGTTGCTAGGGGCAACTGAGCCAGTTTCACTTTACACCAGGGGTGGGGAACCTCCGGCCCGCGGGCCGCATCCGGCCCCTGAGACCTCCCGATGCGGCCCGCGGCCCGCGGCTCCCCTGTGACACGCGCTGCTTTGGAGGAGGAAGGAGCCGGCGCACACAGCATCCTCTGTGACAGCTGCCGTGCTGTCTGTGTCGGCTCCTTCCTCCTCCAAAGCGGCGCGTGTCTTCAGTCTCCTGCGGGCCGTGCGCGATGACGTCATTTCATCGCGCGCCGCCTGCAGGAGAAGACCGGCACAGAGGACCTGGGAGAGAAGAGGACCTGGACAGCGTGGGAACGGAGGAAAGGTGAGAGGGATGTTTATTTTTTTTTATTTGGGGGTTAAATAGGCTACCAGGGACATGCCTGATGGGGGGGGGATAACTAGGCTACCAGGGACATGACTGATGTGGGGGGGGATAACTAGGCTACCAGGGACATGACTGATGGGGGGGGGGGGATAACTAGGCTACCAGGGACATGACTGATGGGGGGGGGGGGGATAACTAGGCTACCAGGGACATGACTGATGGGGGGGGATAACTAGGCTACCAGGGACATGACTGATGGGGGGGGGGGGGATAACTAGGCAACCAGGGACATGACTGATGGGGGGGGATAACTAGGCTACCAGGGACATGACTGATGGGGGGGGGGGGGATAACTAGGCTACTAGGGACAAGACTGTTGGGGGTTAACTGGTCCACCAGGGACATGACTGTTGGGTGTTTACTGGTCCACCAGGCATATGACTGTTGGGGGTTAACTGGTCCACCAGGGACATGACTGTTGGGGGGGGGGGATAACTAGGCCACCAGGGACAAGACTGTTGGGGGTTAACTGGTCCACCAGGGACATGACTGTTGGGGGTTAACTGGTCCACCAGGCATATGACTGTTGGGGGTTAACTGGTCCACCAGGGACATGACTGTTGGGGGTTAACTAGGCTACCAGGGACATGACTGTTGGGGGTTAACTAGGCTACCAGGGACATGACTGTTGGGGGTTAACTAGGCCACCAGGGACATGACTAATGGGGGTTAACTAGACCACCAGGGACAGGCCTGATGGGGGGTTAACTAGGCTACCAGGGACATGCCTGATGGGGGGTTAACTAGGCTACCAGGGACATGACTGAGGGATTAACTAGGCTACCAGGGACATGACTGATAGGGATTAACTAGGCTACCAGGGACATGACTGATGTGGGTTAACTAGGCTATCAGGGATATGCCTGATGGGGGTTAAATAGGCCACCAGGGACATGCCTGATGAGGGTTAACTAGGCTACCAGGGACATGACTGATGTGGGTTAACTAGGCTACCAGGGACATGCCTGATGGGGGTTAACTGGTCCACCAGGGACAGGCCTGATGGGGGTTAGCTAGGCCACCAGGGACATGACTGTTGGGGTTAACTAGGCCACCAGGGACATGACTAATGGGGGTTAACTAGGCTACCAGGGACAGGCCTGATGGGGGGTTAACTAGGCTACCAGGGACATGACTGATGTGGGTTAATTAGGCTACCAGGGACATGCCTGATGGGGGTTAACTAGGCCACCAGGGACATGCCTGATGGGGGTTAACTAGGCTACCAGGGACATGCCTGATGGGGGGTAACTAGGCTACCAGGGACATGCCTGATGGGGGTTAACTAGGCTACCAGGGACATGCCTGATGGGGGTTAACTAGGCTACCAGGGACAAGACTGATGGGGGTTTACTAGGCTACCAGGGACATGCCTGATGGGGGTTAACTAGGCTACCAGGGACATGCCTGATGGGGGTTAACTAGTCCACCAGGGACAAGACTGATGCGGGTTAACTAGGCTACCAGGGACATGACTGATGGGGGTTAACTAGTCCACCAGGGACATGACTGATGGGGGTTAACTAGGCTACCAGGGGCATGACTGATGGGGGTTAACTAGGCTACCAGGGACATGCCTGATGGGGGTTAACTAGGCTACCAGGGACATGACTGATGGGGGTTAACTAGTCCACCAGGGACATGACTGATGGGGGTTAACTAGGCTACCAGGGGCATGACTGATGGGGGTTAACTAGGCTACCAGGGACATGCCTGATGGGGGTTAACTAGGCCACCAGGGACAGGCCTGATGGGGGTTAACTAGGCTACCAGGGACATGCCTGATGGGGGTTAACTAGGCTACCAGGGACATGGCTGGGGGTTAACTACAATAGCAGGGGCACTAGGCGAACAATACCTTGCCTTGCCCTGGGTGCTGCAAACCCCCGCTACTAACTGCCGCGCACGGTATGCGGCCCTCGAATGATTTTATAAATGCCCGACTGGCCCTCGACATGGAAAAGGTTCCCCACCCCTGCTTTACACCATGTTTGATAAATCTCCCCCTTAGTGGGACACTACAAATGTACTGCATTATCTACAGTGTATACCTCCTGCCAGACAAACTGCAGACATCTATTACAGAGAGGGCAGGAACAGAGCTTAGTATAGGGACATGTGGCAGACCCCATAGACAGTGCCATAAATCCAGGACTGCCTCACAGGGTCCAGAACCATTAGGACATGTGCACTTAGGCTTACTGTGGCGATTTTGAAGGCATTGTTGCTGCCGTTTATGGTTAAAACAGTGGATTGTAAGCTCAGGCCAGTGTGTATATGTTTGTAGCGTGCACATTTTGTGTGTGCGTTCATTTCAGGGCTGTGTGTGTACAATGCAGAGCTGTGTAGGTGTGTGTACTAGTGATGCACATTGCACTGAAATATTGATACTCAGTGCTTTTAAACAATATGAAACCTGATACTGTATGTTAAGCTGTGCAATAGCCAGGGGTGTAACTACCACCATAGCGGCTGCTACAGGGTCCGTTGCATTAGGGGGCCCGATGAGCCTTCATTTGCAGCACCAGGTGGCCGAATGAGCCTTCTGGGTGCTGTCAATGTTTCTTTAAGGATAGAAACCCACTTGCCGGATTTGCAGCGAGTCTCGCTGCGGATCCTGTCCCTATACTTTCAATGGCAGACAAACACTCAGCAGGGATGTACATCCCTGCTGCGAGTTTGTCCACAGCCCGCCCTGTTAACCCCCCAGGCCGCCGGAGCCGATACTTTACCTGATACCTGCTCCGGCTTGCTTCGGCGGTTCCCGGTGTCTTCAGCAAGCCGGAGTGGGAACCAGGTGAAGTATATGCTCCAGACACCCGCCCGCAGCCCCTTTAACACCTCCTGCAGCCCCGGCTGCCCGATCGCCCCCCCCCCCCCCCCTGCAGCCCCGATTGCCCCAGGGGGGCGATCGGGGCTGCAGGGGGGCAAGCGAGGCTGTGGGGGAGCGATCGGGCGGCCTAGGCTGCGGGAGGTATTAAAGGGGCTGTGGGCAGGCGGCTGGAGCATATACTTCACCTGATCCCCGCTCCAGCTTGCTGAAGACACCGGGAACCGCCGAAGCAAGCCAGAGCCGGGATCAAGTAAAGTATCAGCTCCGGCAGCCGGGGGGGGGTAACGGGGCGGGCTGCAGACAAACTCGCAGCAGGGATGTACATCCCTGCTGCAAGTTTGTCTGCCATTGAAAGTATAGGGACAGGATCCGCAGCGTGTCTCGCTGCAAATACGCAATGAGGGGCAGATGTGGGCACAGTATAGCAGCACTCTCTGTCCTGGGAGAGAGGGGTTACAGCTATGAGGAGATTACCTTCACAGTCCTGTCCCCTGATGTCAGCCTGAAGTGTGTGTGTATATATATATATATATATATATATATACATATATATATATATATATATATATATATATATAGAGAGAGAGAGAGAGAGAGAGAGAGAGAGATAGATAGAGATAAATAGACAGTATATAGACAACAGACGTACTCACAACTTAGCCCCCCTCCCCTGCCCACAGAATGTGTCTGCAGACGTTCACTGGGGTGGGGGTCCTAATAGGTGAGCAAGGGGACACAGCAAGGTGGGGAGCAGGCAGGGCTTCATCCTGTGTCTGATTTATTATGATTTATTCGAGGTGATAATGCACACTACCTCAGACCTTGTGTAGATTTTTAAGGCTGCCACACAAAAGAGGGGACTCTGCTCTCTTCTATCTATATTGTACACCTGAAGCAGCAGGGAGGTGAGCATTACAGAGCAGTACTAAGCAGTATAAGCCATGAATCAGCTCCTTCCTCCAATATCCTATTCATAGACGTGTACAGACGGCAGGTGAGTCCATCTTGTAGACACACAAGACATGTTTTTTTTTTTAGAGTGAATGATAAGGTTAGGAAGGGGGCAGGCAAAGAGCCTGATAATCTATGATAATATCTATTACAAAGTCCCTAGCCAGACCTCATAGTCTTTATCACATATTACAGCTCCTATTCCTGTTCTCACCCATATTTCCCTGATTCCTCTACGACAAGTCTCTCTATGTATGCGGAGAAACTTAAAGGGGTTGTTTGGCAAAAAATAATTTATTTCAAATCAACTGGTGCCATAAAGTGCCAGAGATTTGGAATGTACTTCTATTAAAAAAAACCTTCAGTCTTCCAGTACTTATCAGCTGCTGTATGTCCTGCAGGAAGTGGTGTATTCTTTCCGGTCCTGAGGGCAGGAGAGGTTTTCTATAGGGATTTGTATTGCTCTGGACAGTTCCTGACATGGACAGAGGTGGCAGCAGAGAGCACTGTGTCAGACTGTAAAGAATACACCACTTACACACCCACTGAACATAAAGCAGCTGATAAGTACTGGAAGACTGGAGATTTTTAATAGAAGAAAATTACAAATCTCTGGCATTTTCTGGCACCAATTGATTTAAAAGACAACCTTTTTGTGTTTGCTGAGTAACCCCTTTAAGCAAGAGTGTACATCTGTAGAACTTAGCTGATTTACCATTTGGAAAAGAATGAAAATGTATCTAAAATATTTTGTAATATATGTAATAACAGTAAAGCGAATGGAAATTAGGATTTTTGAATTAACAAATGCTATATCCTTTTAGAAAACTGCAGTCTGTCAATCAACCCATGTATTTGTTGGGAGCTGGAGAAAGACAATGATGTAATGGATGATTTCTCCACAAGAGGTCAGTATTGTAATGGTAACGTATGCATATGCCGAGCAGATCTCTAGTATGGAATGGATTTAAGAGCACCCAACTGGGAATCATATATAATCACACATATGTCATGCCGGCCTTGCCAACTCTACTGTATACAGGTGCAGTTATATACTGTATTATCACTGCCTCCTTTCAACAAGCAGGAAAAAAATAGCTGTATTCAATTTCCATGTGATGCAACATTTTGCCATGTCACACACTGAGGCTAGGAGGCCAATGAACAGGAGATTGAAAATGTTGTTAACTTCTATTAAATGTGTGTGTGTGTGTGTGTGTGTGAGTGTGTAAGAGAGAGAGAGATAGATAGATATGCTGCGTTTACACTAAGCGATAATTCGCCCAATCGATCGTTTAACGATTTTGAAGCAACGATTTGGTTTTTATAACGATCAATGTTTAGACAAACAAAATCGTTAGAAAAATCATTAGAAAATTTGTAATAAAAATGGTTATTGAGATAGTTTTTAAGATTGCTTAAGCCCTTCTCACAGAGAAGGGGAGATCTTCTATATACAGAGAAGGGGAGAGCTCCTATATACAGAGAAGGGGAGATCTCCTATATACAGAGAAGGGGAGATCTCCTATATACAGAGAAGGGGAGATCTCCTATATACAGAGAAGGGGAGATCTCCTATATACAGAGAAGGGGAGATCTCCTATATACAGAGAAGGGGAGATCTCCTATATACAGAGAAGGGGAGATCTCCTATATACAGAGAAGGGGAGATCTCCTATATACAGAGAAGGGGAGATCTCCTATATACAGAGAAGGGGAGATCTCTTATATACAGAGAAGGGGAGATCTCCTATATACAGAGAAGAGCAAGCAAATCCCCCAGACAAACTATACTCACCCCTCCCCATTCCTGCAGCCTCTGTTTTTTTACTCAGTCGAATACGACTAATTGTACAAACTTTTCATAAATTTGTGAATAGAATATTCTCAAAAAAATCACAGAACAATCGCAGAATGTTCGTAAAAATTGCACAAACATATTCCCTAGGTACTGACCAGAGGAAGTGTTAAAACAGCTTGGACAGAAATATAAAGGGAACACACAATTTTCAGAAATAAACAGTTTTCAGATGTAAGACCGTCATCTTTACAAACGTGTTCTAAATTTTGCAAAAAACCCCCAGGTGGTTATTTTTGTCAGTATTAGATGGATCCTGCATGCCCAGAGCATAGGTGTATTACATGCCATGGAGAGGCCATAGTACAGTGTAGGTTATGACGCCACCTTAAAGTGGTGAGATGGTTCACACTATTTGCAAATGGCGAGAACCATCTCACTCAGGATGGACCCTACACTGTACTTTGGCCTCTCTGATTATTTTTTTGGAGATCTGTCTACAGTATCAAGCACCATATTTATGAAGCTGGGTAACCTTAGTCCTTGTTCAGTGAGTTTCATCCTCATCCATCTTTTTAACTAGAAAAGTGTTGGTAAAAGGGCATCCTGGTGCTTTACCCTAAGCCAGACTCATCACTTGGGTGGGCACCCTATTGATAAATATGTTACGTGTTGCACAGGGAAGAGACACTGGCGTACAGTTCACACCATGTATCAGTATTAGCAGAGCTTCTGCTTGTGGGATGATGTCCATACTAAGATTTTCTGTGGGGTCTCTGTTTTCCGATGATACCTCTGATTTACTGTTACCTATCTACTCCATGCACTGGAATGACATAATATAGATGCACTGCATGATTGTCCCCAATGTCATGGCATTGCCAAGCAACCACCAGTACGGAAAAAATTGGAGCTGGTTCGCGCACGCGCACTTCTTCAAAACTTCAGGCCTGAAGAAGTGCGCATGCGCGTGAACCAGCTGTTACCTCGGTTACCTTGGCTTTCTGAAAAACAGCCCAGTATGTCCTGTGTTTTTGATTGAGCACGAAAATAAGGGAGATCACAACTAAGGGTGAGTGCCCTCTCCTACTTCTTCTACTTTTTGATTGTTTAATGATACACTTATTTTTCTAGGGAAAGTGAGCACCAACCAGTGATCATATATATCTGTGCACCCAGAATCGCTGCGAAAATAACCCTCACTTTGTTACGCCTCCTCGAGGTAGTGCCGGTGGCTGTTGCTTTGTAAACATGGATACCGTATGAAAAACCATACATTTATGTAGATGTTAAAGATGATGCCAAAATAACCAAAAGTTTCAGAATGTTACTCGGTATCTATCAAGCCAACCAATATGATTAGTCTGCAAATGCCGACCTCACAAAAACCACTTTGTTTTTACTTTAATGATTAAGACAAGTTCATTGTAAGCTTTGGTTTGGCAGCAGCAGACGACTGTCTTATTATTTACACAAGGAATCTTATTTCTAGGGTTATATGAGGCCATTGCTTCCAAGTGTACAGTTATATTTACACAGCAATGTTGTTGCATATCACATTTTTTATCACTAGAGGAATTTTCACATGGAAAATAGAATGTGTGTGCAAACCTAGACCATTAATAAAACGAAATCTGAGATAAGTATGGATTGTGAGTTGGGAAAGTGATAATATATAGGCTAAAATAGGCTATCAATATGGCTAACAGTTGTAAAGGGAATCTGTCAGCTCCCATGCCCTACCACTGGTGCTGACAGTTTGCTGTAGCTGGCAGTCCCCTAGTGAGCATGGTACCTTTTAGTAATTTGTCCGTGAAGTGGATTATGTGCTATCTCCGATCTCCTACTGTAATGAAGAGTCAAAGAGGAGTTGTGGCTCAGTGTATGTGCTGCACTCCTCATCACTGCTTCCGCCTCCCTTTTCTTTATGAATAATTAATGCTGCCCGGCCTCCTGCTCACTCAGCTGTCAGTTAATATCTGATCTGCAATCAGAAATAGTTGAACCTCCTAGCTTCTGTTGGAGCTAGTGGTAAATCACCTGTGTAAAGACCAGCAGCAGCAGCTCTTTCTTTGGTTCGATTCCCCTGATGGAAATTAGATTGTATTGTTTTTATAAGTGCAAAGAATTCCCAATCAGGTCCAAATTAGTTTAGTTTTTTTAATATCATGATGAGGGAAAAAAAGAATTGATTTTTTTATTTTTCTCATCATTGTATTAAAAACACATTTTAAAACTAATTTGGACCTGATTGGAAATTCTTTACACTAATAAAAATGCAATACAATACAATAATGAAAAAGAAACAAATATAGTTCATTTCCATCAGTGGAATTGAACCAAAGAAAGAACTGCTGCTGGTCTTTACACAGGTGATTTACCCCTAGACCACAGCTCCAACACATTTAGGCTCAGAGACTCAACTATATCTGAGTGTTTCTGTCAGACATAACCTGCCTACAGAGGACTGATCTGCTATCAGAGACACTGACTGACAGCTGAGTAAGTAGGAGGAAACACTGTCTTGAAGGGAAAGCCACCTTCCCAAGTGTCAGAGAGCTATTTTACAATATTCTTCCTTTCTTTGAAATACTACAAAAAGTTGTACCATTTAAACAACCCCCTGTTCAAATAGCGGGTGCCCTGTAGTTGAAATGATCATGGGGGGTGCGATGATTCTTATAGTGATAGGATTGCATAATAACTATTGTGGACAGGGGTTGCACTTGCATCTAAAAGTTGAAGATCCTGAATGAGGAACTCCTTATAAAAGTCTGTCCTCAAGATTGCGTAACTAAATTCTTTTCAACCTTACTAGGGAGGCAAACAGCTTGTAAAGGGTACAACCCTACAGATCACCTCCAATGGATCCAAAGAACGAGTCTAGGGACTGATCAAAATAACCTAATAGTCTTTGTGCTCTAGGGCCCTTCATTGCTGGTGCAGAGGCAACACCTAGATAGAGCCAGGGAGATTAGTCGCCAGCAGAGAGCAGAAAACAAAGGATTACACAGTGGGACCTGTGTGAAAGCTGGTATTCAGAGGTCAAAGAGGTCAGTGCTGACTTCAAAGGAGATAGCCTAGTGATGTAGCTGTAAATTAACTCTTTGTTGTCCTGTTTTGGTGCCTCATCTCCCTCCACCCCTCCCCTCTCCGTAAGAGAACCATGAAGACAGGAGGGAGAGCTTCAAACTGCTTTTTCATGATAAAAATGCATTTTTCGCTAATAAACCCAATAACAAAGTTTCTGAAGATCACCTGGACTATTGATTTCTGCAAAAAAATTTAAATGACAGTGACACTTTAAGAGATTGAGGGGGGTCTGAACACACAGTCAAAACCGTTGACATGCCCTTACAACAAGTCAAAAGTTGTTGTTGTTTTTTTGTTTTGTTTTTTTTTGTTTTTTTTATATGATGACACATATGCTTGAAGTTAAATATAAATTCAATGTGTGTTGAATGGAACTACCACCACATAGAATAAACCACATATTCACGTAAATGATACAACCTAAGCAGTAAACTGTATAGTGTATAGCAATAAATATAGCCCATGCGTTTAAAAAAAAAAAAGGTATCTCAGGTAAGCAATGTTTCCCTGATGAATGAGCACAGAAGTTATCACCTGTTTCAATTGGCACAATTATTCTTATTTTGGAAGGGGGACAAATTGGTTGTTTAGGAAGTTAATCCTCTGCAAGCTCTCAGCTAAACTGTGATGACATCATGACCTCGGCCTCTGGAGGTTACATCAAAGCAGCTGCTTACATCCAGGCTGCTTTACATCAAGAAGCAAATCCCCACTTTACTGCCCATTTGATGTGGCGGCTTTGATGCTTTAATTTAGGGGTGCAGGTGCGGGGCCAGACGTGCACACCATGCTGGGACATTGCACATGAAATGTGTCTCCCATGGAACAATTAGTACAGACAGGTCCAATACTGTGGAAAGCAAAGAATCAGGGAATACAAATATATTGCATTCCGGCTATGGGACGACTGCAGGAAGAGGAAGTTGGACGTTCAATACATTTTTTTTTATTATTACATGTAGGCCATGTTTGCACTTCCTTATAGGAGAAGTCCGGACATTTTTCAAATCTGGCAGCCAGCAGGGGCAGGGGAAATTTAATCAGGAGTAAGCACTTACCTCTCCCCGTGCCAGCAGTGAGCGGCGAGCCCAGCCTTGGGACCCCCGCTGGAAGGCATTTTCCCCCGAGTTGTGATGACGTCACGAATCGGGGGAAAAAGCCTTTCCTGGCTGATGGAGTGGCCGTTCCGCCAATCAGTAACTGGAGTGGCGTCCTACCCCAGTCCATCAGCTGGGTCTTGACATGTCAGATCCCGGAGCCCAACGGGGGTCCTGAGGCCGGTCCCGTGGCTCACTGCGGCAACAGGGAGAGGTAAGTTCATACTCCTGATCAAGTCCCCCCCGACGGCTATTGTATTTAAAAAATGACCTGGCTTCTCCTTTAACGTATTGGCCAAGTGTTTGGGGGAGTTATTTAAGTAGGTACATGGCGGAATATTTTAAGGAACATAAAGTCTTCCTCACTGAACTACATGCTTAAAATTATTCAGACTAAAATTGTTTATAAATTACTCACCTCTAAAATTGTACCGTAGTCGGTGCGGTAAGAATTCTGAGTCTCCGAGATGTGGGGAGAAAGAAGCTATTTTTTTTTTCATATGGTTTGGGATTGTTCTAGGATCCAGGCGTTTGGCAATTGTAGAATTATATCAGGGGTACCCTGGGGTTAGATCTGGGGTGGGGGTAATGGAATCACTATCTGCTTGGGAACGTAGTAATAGCCAGAAGGTGGTTTAGTAGGAAGACCCCAATTTTTAAACAATGAGAGGCTTTGGTTGAGAAGATTAAGGAGAAGTCTGGCGGATGATAAAATCCAGCAGTTGGCAGGGGCAGGGCGAAATTCGATCAGGAGTATGAACTTACCTGTCCTCATGCCCACGGTGAGAGATGAGACCGGCCTCGGGACCCCCACTGGAAGTAATTTCCCCCGAGTTGTGATGACTGTCCCGGCTGATGGGCTGTAAGCCCAGGCCATCAGTGACTGGAGCAGCGTCTCGCCCAAGTCACTGACTAGCTGACAGGCCAGTCCATCAGCCGGAGATCCTGGAGCCTGGCGGGGGTCCCAAAACCAGTCCTGCCGCTCACTACAGACATGGGGAAAGGTAAGTTCCTATTCTTGATCAAATTCCCCCCTGCCTCTGCTGACTGACTGATTTTAAAAATCCACAGATATCTCCCTTAAGTTTTAATAGGGATGCATGGCTAAGAAGGAAGGCATCAGGTAAACTATCACTAAACATAAAAAGTTGTGGTCCTCCTGGAAATAAGGGCCTTAAAGGAGAAGTCCGGCGAATTTTTTTTTTAAAGTATTGCATTGCCCCCCAAAAGTTATACAAATCTCCAATATACACTTAAAAAGCGCTTTTTCCCTGCACTTACTACTGCATCAAGGCTTCACTTCCTGGATAACATGGTGATGTCACTTCCTGGATAACATGGTGATGTCACTTTCTGAATAACTTGGTGATGTCACTTCCTGGATAACATGGTGATGTCACTTCCTGGATAACATGGTGATGTCAACTCCCGGAGCTTTGTGGGCTGTGGCTGCTGGAGAGGATGATGGCAGGGGGACACTGAGGGACACAGGGAACTGGAGGGACACTGAGCATCCGTCTGCCATCATCCTCTCCAGCAGCCACAGCCCGCACAGCTCTGGGAGTCGGGTTGTGACATCACCATGTTATCCAGGAAGTGACATCACCATGTTATCCAGGAAGTGACATCACCATGTTATCCAGGAAGTGACATCACCATGTTATCCAGGAAGTGAAGCCTTGATGCAGTAGTTAGTGCAGGGAAAAAGCACTTTTTAAGTGTATATTGGAGATATTGGAGTTTTTTTCTACAGGGTGGGGGGGTGATCGTTTTAGCATTTGGATTAATAATGTGAATTTATGTGTTGGAAAGCAATAAAAATAAATTACAAATAAAAACTATATAATGAGATGGTCGCCTTTGCCCAATATGTTTTCGCAGTGGGAACACACTGTAGCCTAAATCTGTTTTATTGCATTTCATTGATTCTGACTACAAATGTGAATAGAATTTAAGAACAAAGAAAAAGCCACTTACTACATAAAACGAGCATTGTACAACTTTCTAAAGACACAATACATTACGCATCACGCAGCCCGGCAGACAAGTACAAATGATGATTCTCCTTTAGAAACCAAAGTAACTTTACAGACTGTGCTTGTAATTCACAATATATAATTTTTGCTACACCAATGTATTCCTATGTCAGACAAGTTTGCAAAAGATCGGTCCGGTGATTCATTGCCGTTCTATTACAGTAATGATTCATTTACCATTGAAGAAACCTGAATGTTTTCTAAGCTGTCAAAAAGTGTTCAAGAAATGAACAATGGGCCTGTAAGAAACATTAAAACTAATGTCTGTACTTTCATAATGCATTGCCGCCGCAAATCATTTACTATGTGGATTAGTTTTGGGAGAACACAATGATCTTTTAGAAAAGATAGAGAGATAGATAGATAGATAGATAGATAGACAGACAGACAGATAGGAGATAGATAGATAGATAGATAGATAGATAGATAGATAGATAGATAGATAGATAGATAGATGATAGATAGGTAGGTCGATTGATAATACAGATAGATAGATAGATAGATAATAGATAGATAGATAGATAGATAGATAGATAGATAGATAATAGGATAGATAGATAGGAGATAGATAGATAGATAGATAGATAGATAGATAAATAAAATCAAGCAATGAATGCAGCACTCTTGAAGACTTGTCTGTAGGTGCCAGCGAAAAGCATTCCTGTGACCAATAGTGCTCCAATGTATATCTATCTATCTATTATCTATCTATCTATCTTAATAATTCGGCAATACATCCATATCCATCAGTCATATTCCTCCCCGGCACAACCTATTAACATGGAACCACCCTTCCATCAACCGTGTTGACCGCGGGTGTCAGAAGGGCTGGCACAGTACGGAACACACCACGACACCCCGATAAGGGAGCCTGTGTATTCCGCACGTGCCCAAACCATGGGGGCCAAGGTTAGGAAATGTAGAAAATTGTGCTGATTGTGCGGGGAGGAATATGACTGATGGATATGGATGTATTGCCGAATTATTATCCCCTTAAAGTTTACGGTTATTTATATGCTTATACAGTTCTTACACATGGTCTATACAACACCTAGAATCTATGAATGACTAATGTTTACACGAAAGCCTACTGGAGTGTGCCCCGTCATGTATGATGTCAGCAGTAGACGGTGATTGGCTACCTGGGTGGACATGCGCAGTCATGCTCTAGGGACGCCATCTGAAGACCGACACTGCATATCGATTTGATTATACATGAATCACATGTTTTCTATGAACCATCTCTTTGGTGAGTGAGCCCATTACACCCGCACAGGTGTCAGATTTTGACACTTAGTATCAATTTAATAGACTTTGATATATTTTACACTTGTACACTATCTACTGTTTTATACACACAGCCTATATGAATGCTATTTTGTTTCACTAATCTGCTACTAGCGGTAGCAGTCGATGTTTATGCACTGTAAATACACACTATGTATATTTTATATTTGGTTGTGTGATTAATCAACACTGATTGAGAATTGATGTGAACACGTATAAATATTGGCACTTTGTACATGCATGATGCACTGAAAATGGCTCAATTGTAGAGCCAAAACGTCGCGGTTTTTTGAGTAAATAAAAGACACTTTTCTTCACGTTATTTCGGAGTGCTGCAATTATCTACAAGGTAGATAGATAGATGATAGATAGGAGATAGATAGATAGGAGATAGATAGATAGGAGATAGATAGATAGATAGATAGATAGATAGATAGATAGGAGATAGGAGATAGGAGATAGATAGATAATAGATAGATAGATAGGAGATAGATAGGAGATAGATAGATAGATAGATAGGAGATAGATAGATAGATAGATAGATAGATAGATAGGAAATAGATAGATAGATGATAGATAGATAGATAGATAGATAGATAGATAGATAGATAGATAGGAGATAGATAGATAGATAGATAGATAGATAGATAGATAGGAGATAGATAGATAGATAGATAGATAGATAGATAGATAGATAGGAGATAGATAGATAGATAGGAGATAGATAGATAGGAGATAGATAGGAGATAGATAGATAGATATTCTGACTTCTGGCCTTTGATGTGCCGACCACACAATGAATCCATCTTGTACTGTAGAAGTATATAATTAGGATGTGTAGTACACAACTCCAGCATCACATGAATCGGAAATCTGGTGCCAAAATGCATTAAACTAAAATGTTTATTTCAGTATCCAAAAGGACTGTGGTGTAAAGCAACACGTATGGCCTGTGCACAGCACCGAGCCAGGATATCAGCTCTACATATGCAGGAAGGCAATGCAAGCAGTGCTGCTTCCTGATTGGATGACAGATCACTGCTCAAATCACATGATCTGCTTTTCCCTTTGAGTGAAATTTTGAGTGTCACTTAGGCGGGGCTTCACGGCAGTTGGGCCCTATTTCCTGGCTGGGGGATTTACTGGACTAAGC
The DNA here is from genome assembly GCF_027789765.1 of Dendropsophus ebraccatus. Lineage (NCBI taxonomy): Eukaryota > Metazoa > Chordata > Amphibia > Anura > Hylidae > Dendropsophus > Dendropsophus ebraccatus. The sequence continues at coordinate 136,591,987 of NC_091460.1, read as the reverse complement.
ACCAATAAATCTATAATAAAGTAAGGTGTGAAAACTGCTGAATTTAGGCTTTACAGCTGTGTAGGGAAGTCCTCATACAGAAAGGGGGAAAAGTATAAATTTCAACAGTGTGAGAACATAACCTTTCTGTGTTTTCAATCCACTCCTGGTTTTGGTGGCAAAATACGGAGCAAAAATACTGTGTGTGAACATATCCCTGATTGGGGCCCGGGAATTTCAAGGGTCAAACACAGAAATTTAATAGCAAGCAAGGGCTTCAGTACCATAGAAAAAACATTAGTGTGAGACTATAAGTATGCTTCACAGATATTTAGGTTTTTGGACATTTCTAACTATTACATCAGCCAATAAAACGTACGTTATATATACAATTTTATAATCCAGCCCAGTCCCTGACGTGTATATACCTTATACAACACTCCAGGCTATGCTCTAAATGTCCTTATGTGAAACTAGTTTAAATCTTTTCCCTATCCCTGTATGCTTAAAGCGAATATAAATCTGCTCAAATTAATCTATTTAAAAATCTACCAAGATTTATAAAAACAGAATCCAGATGTAGAAGCCGTCTCCGACTAATGTTATGCTAGCGGCACAGCCCTTTATACTGTATACACTTTCCTGTTCATTTCCTCTTCTGACACTATAGAGAACTCCGTTATCCTTTTACACTTTGCTAGACGTAAACATAGCACATAAAGAATAAAATACGATAGAGAGGATTTAAAATTGGCCATTTTCAAGTGTCACTTGAAAATGGCGGGAGCACCAACGAAACGTTGTGCGATTTTTGCTGTGTTGCATTATGTTACTGCTTAATTCATATTAAATTTGGTTTTCCTCACTGATCTGGAGTGCCGTGGATCATTATATATATATATATATATATATATATATATATATATATATGTCCTATTAGGCTGCATTCACACTTAGTATTTCCATCAGTCTTTTATCAACCAAAAACAGGAGTGGTTTAAAAACACAAAGGCTGTGTAAATGATCTTTCCCTTTTCCTAATTTTGGCTACAAATACTGACCAAAATACTAACAGAAACACTGACCAAAATACTAACAGAAAGGCTATGTTCACACAACGTCTTTTCATCTCTGTTTAAAATGACGTCCGTCATTTTGAGTCCAAAATAACAGATGTTATTTAGCAGCCTGACCTCCCCTTAGTGCACTGATGGGTGTTTGTACATTATACTAGTTTGGTTACTAATTGGACTTTGGATGCGGCTTAATTGAAAAGTCCATTGAATTTAACAGTAAAAACGGAGACAGAACGGTGACAAAAGGAAAACTGTGTGTGAACAACTAATAAAAAACATCCGCTGTTTGCAAAAGACGTCCAAAAATAATAATCTTGTTCATTATTTTGACGCCGGCGACAAAAACGTCCGTTATTCTATACGCTGTGTGCATTGGACGTCTGTCTTCCCATTGACTTCAAAGCATTGCATTGCAGTCAGTTAAATCTCGGCAAAAATGGACGTTATTTTAAATATGAAAATCGTCCTCCTTTTTAATATTTTTGACGTTGTGTGAACATAGCCAAACACTGACCAAAATAGTAACAGAAACACTGACCAAAATACTAACAGAAACACTGACCAAAATACTAACAGAAATATGGACCAAAATACTAACAGAAACACTGACCAAAATAGTAACAGAAATATGGACCAAAATACTAACAGAAACACTGACCAAAATAGTAACAGAAACACTGACCAAAATACTAACAGAAACACTGACCAAAATACTAACAGAAATATGGACCAAAATACTAACAGAAACACTGACCAAAATAGTAACAGAAACACTGACCAAAATACTAACAGAAACACTGACCAAAATACTAACAGAAATATGGACCAAAATACTAACAGAAACACTGACCAAAATACTAACAGAAACACTGACCAAAATACTAACAGAAATATGGACCAAAATACTAACAGAAACACTGACCAAAATAGTAACAGAAACACTGACCAAAATACTAACAGAAACACTGACCAAAATACTAACAGAAACACTGACCAAAATACTAACAGAAATATGGACCAAAATACTAACAGAAACACTGACCAAAATACTATCTGTGAACATACCCTAATAGTGAGATGCAGGTCACGTCAGAATTTACGCCTGCACCTCCCTATTACAGGCTCACAGGTTGTTATGGGTCAGTTCTATTGTTCATTGTTGATCTTTTACTCGCTACAATTCTAAGGAAACAATCCCATTGTAACAATCACTAGCTGGTGTAAACAGGTGTACAGTATATACTATAATGTGATTTTACCACTGTTTATTATTTACTCTAGTTAATAAAAATATTTTTGCATTTAGTCTCCAGCTTGGCTACATTACAATCGCCCATATTGCGGGGTTTATTAATCTCTCAGTGTTGCAGTGTTACCTTTCTAGCTGTCAGTGCTGACAAATGACCAGGTAGCGCATTTTATAGGCCACGGTGAGAGGTTCTGCTAATCTATAGCACACATGGATGCACATGCTGGAATAATGACATGAAAACAAAAGTACAAACGTTATTGATGGCTTTATTGTGAGGATCGTCCAGCCCCCAAGCTGGTAACAGCTGAAAAAACCCTTTAACCGGTGTCCTTGATCTTTATCGTCTTCTATACAGCGAGGGCCGTGGTAGCAAATTACAGGTCATTGTTGTTCTTCGGCTTTCCTTTTCTCCGGGTCTTGGCAATGGTGGCAGCAGATAAAATGGTCGCTCTTCTTTATAGCAGATGCAGCTTTCACGGCTTTTCACTCCAAACATGATTTGCATAAAGGGAATATAAACCTGTTAGATATGGGTCCAAAGCGATCAATAAACTGATTATGGAGGCATTAGGGATGTGAGTTTTTATGACTCTGTTACAGTTGATAAAACGTTGACTAGAGAAGGAAACATAATCATAAAAACTGCTAGAAAAGGCTTTTAAAGGTCTACATGCAACGTAAAGAATTATTATTATTTTTTTTTTTTTTAAAGTGCCAGGATTAGGGTCTATTCACTGTCCGCAATTGCAGGCAAGTGCGGACAGAATTGCAGGCAGAAATTAGGGTAAATGTATTTCAATGGCCCCATTCACACATCCGTACTTGTGTACAGGGCCGTTATCCGTACTGCAAAAAAATAAAAGGACAAGGTTTAGTGCAGACCAAAATTCCTCCATGGACACACCAATAGGAATCCATGGGATCCGTATTTTTGCGGATGCAATCTGCAAAAATGCGTATCTGCAATCCACAAATAGTGTCTAAATTATTATTAAAGGAGAAGTCCGGCCCTCCAAGAGTACAGGTTTGGACGAACCCGAGCGCACTTGAGGTTCACTCATCTCTAGGGGTACAGATCTGAGATAATGTACGGGGAAAGTGTCAGGAGATCAGGTTTTATGTATCTCAGTGATTGCCTGAGCGAGCTGGAGGCAGCTGAAGAGGCAAAAAAGGACACTGGGGGAGTGCAGACAGGTAAGTATAGATTGTTGAGTTTGGTTCCTGAATAGATATGAGCGAACCTGGAGTATACTCGAGTCCATCCGAAACCGAACGTTCGGCATTTGATTAGCGGTGGCTGCTGAAGTTGGATAAAGCCCTAAGGCTATGTGGAAATCAAGGATATAGTCATTGGCTGTATCCATGTTTTCCAGACAACCTTAGAGCTTTATCCAAGTTCAGCAGCCCCAGCTAATCAAATACCGAACGTTCGGGTTCGCTCATCTCTATTCCTGAAGTTCGCAAATTTTGTAAAAATTCACAGACGTTGCAAACCAAATTTTTGATAGATTCGCTCATCTCTAATGCCTATGTTTACCTAATGACTAGCTCAGCACCCATCTTCTTGCATTTAGATGCCTATGAACCTACACTTGGGGAACACCGGGGGAGCATGTACAGTTGAGCAAACCATTATTATCATTATTATTATTATTATTATTTTTACAAATATTGTTAACGAATTTAGCAAAAATTAGGCGGAACAGCCTGTGTCAGAAAAGATCATCCACTGCAGTAACGGCTGGATGATCTTTACCGCCGCTGAATTCGGATAGGGGCGCCCACATCAGAATTCCCCACTTAACACAATGGAGCGTGCAGCCTTAGCTGCACACTCCATTGTGTGAACTGACAGGGTTTTCTGCGGCAGCTGTTCAATGAAGGCCCTATTTAATGCGAGCAGGCGTAAATAATGATAAATGATGTGCGGGAGGAGGCCACGCCACCTTTCCACCTTATTATGCCCCCGCAAGCTCCGCCAGCCCGCCCATCAGGCTAGCGGGGCATATGGGAGGTGTAAGCCAGGGAGAAGGGGCGAATCTGCACCTTCTCCCTGGTGTACGCCTCAGGCGTCTGTTTCATAAACGTCCCCCTTTGTGTATACACTCTGTCCGGGATTCCCTCAGCCTGCAGCACTACGTAAGTACCATAGAAATCACGTCCGTTGTTACAACGGCCGTGATTACTACAGAATTTACGTAGTGGGAACATGGCCTTAGTCGGCATCTTATAATAATGCATGTGCGTCAGAAAAGGGAAAATGGATCCAGGCTCAGTGTGATATCTGCCTAATTTGGCAGACAAGTTCTTCATTGGCCTTTAGTCTCCAGCCCCTCTGGTTGTGAACACATACCTAAGGCCAAATCAGATTTCAGGTTGGATGAACGTTCACTGGAGACAGAGCCAACAAGGAGATGGCCATTGGGATAAAGACTGAATAAAACTGAGAAGATTGCAATGCGTGGCGATACCTGCAAGCTTCAGAAGAAAATCAGAAAAAATTGTAGAAATGTTTTATTCAACATAATAAACAAACAATTGAACAATTCTAGCAAGGGACAGATATGCATTCTACTTCTTTCATTTATGTAGCATAACCCCTCCATGACCCCACGGCCACTATGTGATATAATCTAACCCTAGCTTACTGGCTCTAAAACAAGCCGCCATAAAGCTTCCAATCAGATATGCCTTGTCTAGCATCAAAAGAAAGAAAAAGGGGGGCATGCTTTATCTGTACCTTATCGGAGCACTTGTGCTTCACATTCTAAGCGTTGTATCTGTGTCATGAAATAACATGGGGCTACGTTCCAGTTTATCACATCAAGAAGAGTATTTTCATTTTTGTTACCACTATTTAATTATATTTATATATATATATATATATATATATATATATATATATATAATTATTTTATATACTGAGCTCCGGTTATTCAGCTAAAGGCTAAAAAATATAAAATGTGAGTTAACAAACAATTACAATCTAGATACAATTAGAAAAACAAGTATAAAGTTCCCATACATTTTATAGTTTTGTCAGACATACCGGACATGTTTGGGGCTCTCAGCTGCTGTATGTCCTGCAGGAAGTGGTGTATTCTTTCCAGTCTGGAGAGCAGGAGAGGTTTTCTATGGGGATTTGCTGCTGCTCTGCACAGTTCCTGACATGGACAGAGGTGGCAGCAGAGAGCACTGTGTCAGACTGTAAAGAATACATCACTTCCTGCAGGACATACAGCAGCTAATAAGTACTGGAAGACTTTTAAATAGAAGTAAATTACAAATCTCTGGCACTTTCTGGCACTTTGTGGAAACGGTCGATTTGAAAGAAAAAAGTGAACAACCCCTTTAACATTGGCGAACAAAAGTGGTTCCCAAATATTGTCCAGTGTGAACTTGGCAATGACCATCCAACTAAAAAAGTAATTGCTTGTCGGTACCATATCTCCCATGTAAACAGGGAATATGCTGCTAACAGACAATGTATTGTATGTGCCATCTTAAAGAGGATGTATCATCAGGTACACTCTCTTTAAAATTACACATGAATTGAACGGCGCCGGTACGGGGAAGCGAGTGCCACAATCCTTTTTTTTTTAACCGCGGCCCGGTTCCCACGTACGGCACCGTTCTATTCATGGTTACCGGGCCGGGGGTAAAGCACTGGAGGCAGCCCGGCCCGCCCCCAGTGGGAGGAAACCCCCGACCCTCCATGACGTGGCTCCATTGGTTCTAATGGAGCCGCATCATGGAGAAAATGCCTGTCCCTGCTGCTGACTGCTCAACCAATCAGTGACTGCAGCAGCGTCCCACCCTAATCACTGACTGGCTGAGCGGCCAGTCCATCACCCGGGTCGTGGCGTTGGCCCAGAGCGTCCCTGAAGAGGCGCTGGAAGAGGCGAGTTAGTACTCTTTGGCTGCTTTCTCACATCCCGTAAAATTGTCCATCATCTAAGAACATGTACAATTTTAAAAACCATTTAACTGAATGCAGCCATTCACAGGATTCATGCCGCAATCCACACAGCGAAATAATAACGGAACGAGTCCCCTCCTTTCTTCTTTAGGGTTCCGGAACATCACACTGCCAAGGGTTCTGTTGCTGGATCCACCTTCATTTTGTGCATTATCTCTTTGTTCCCTCAACATCTTTAACGATCGGTAACGATGTCCATGCAGCCCTTGTTAAAGGATTATCGGGCGGTGTAATAGGCCCAGTAAACGAGCACCGATCTAGAAGATCAGCGCTCGTTTACCATTATTATCGGGCCCCCATCGGCCCATGTAATAGTAGCCTAAGTTTGTACTGTCTAGAAGTTTGACAATTTCATCAAATTGCGGCAATTGTTCTCAATCATTTGAAGTAGTTCTCTGGATTAATTTCCCAGCCAACCCCATCCTACCAGGTTCTTACATGTTACTTTCCCCTTTCACACTTCTTTAAATACTCATGGGCCATTTTCCTTCAGGCAATCCTGTCCTATCATTTAAAATGAGCTTTTCCATTCAGCGGCAGTCTATTACAAGCTGTCTCGCAGCGTGCGCTCTTAATTATTTTTCTAGGATGATATAGTATGTCTATTGATGTTTAGACGGAAATCAAACAGCGTGGAGATTGTACGTCGGGGATTTATTCTGCGCTCTGTCTACACTGTCAGATTTTGCTGCTTCGGGCACTAAATGATTCAGGCATTAAGTCGCATTCAATGTTATTCTCCCAGAAATGACAAAATTAAAGAGTTTTATGATATTTGTTGTTACCAATAATATAAACAAACTGCAAAGTAGTCGTATAGTTAGAAGTAGAAATGTTTGGCTTACTAGAGGAAGCCTAGCGCTACTGTCTAGTATGTTTTTTCAAGCTCTCGGCATTCAGTGTGTATTCAATGGAAGTTCCCATGAACTTTACCCAAGTTTTTACAACCCAGCTGACGTTTCACAGGGTAATGCATTACAGTCAGTGAAGGAAAAGAAAAACAGTCTTTGTAAACATTTTCCAGATACGAATTTTTATCATGACACCAGTACCACCAGATGTATGCCGAGCATGGACCACACACTGACCTTGCTTGACCTACACTTGAACCTCTCAGTGCTAGCAAAGCTTTTTAGCTTGGTATAGGACTTGCCAAACCTTACCTCCACAGAACCATGATGATGATAATAATAATAGTATTTAAACAGGTTCTGTGTAACGGTAGGAGTCGTAATTCCACTGAATATGGCGTAAGCTGCACCATGGAGGAGAGTCTAAGGGACTGCTGGTCTTCACCAGTGCCCACCACAAGTTAGGACCGATGTGCTGCGGCAGGTGACCCCCAGGTCGCAACTAGACTTGATCGAACATCGGGAAAAGCTAGGTTCAATTGAACTCGAACCTAGCCGGACCTTCCGCATTTGATTGCTGATGTCTTCACGGTCCATGCGGAAGGAGGAGACATTCTGGGGACCGCCTGGAATTAGGTAATAGGCTGTATCCCGAAATTCCAGGCGGTCCCCGGGATGTCTCCTCCTTCTGCACAGACCGTGAAGGCAACAGCAATTAAATGCGGAAGGTCCGGCTAGGTTCGAGTTCAATCCAACCTAGCTTTTCCCGATGTTCGATCAAGTCTAGTCGCTACCCCTGGCACTCACCAATTGCACAGTCTTCAACCCTTATTCGGTATCTTAACCGTATTGGTGTGAACATAGAGCAGAACGTGTTTCAGCAACTGGCAGTTGACAGAGGAGCTTGACGAAATGGGGTTCTGCTGTATGTTCACACCTGGATACCGGGTAGGGATTGAAGATTATGCAGTCGGTGAGTGCCGGGATCTTCTATTAAATTGTGTGCTAGGATTATATTCCATATTCCATATATTCCATATTTCCATGTGCACCACCTGATCTGAAACGGAGTGCCGCTGTTAACTACCATTATGCTACCCCTGCCTTGGGTTGATAATAGTGGCAGACAAGGTGCAGGAATACAGCAGGGCTCATAGCTGAAACCAGAACAGCAGTAGAGATGATCAAACAGCGGAAAATCTTAGGTTCTATAGAACTCGAACCTTGCCGAACCTTCTGCATTTGATTCCTGATGCCTTCCCGGTCCGTGGGGAAGGAGGAGACAGTCCTGGTACTGCTTGGAATTCCGGGATACAGGTTTTTAGCTAGGCTGAATCCCGGAATTCCAGGTGGTACCCGGACTGTCTCCTCCTTCCCCACGGACCGGGAAGGCATCGGGAATCAAATGCGGAAGGTTCGACAAGGTTCAAGTTCTATAGAACCTAAGATTTTCCGCTGTTTGATCATCTCTAAACAGCAGTCATGCCGGAACCACAGGCGGCAGGAATCATGGGCAGGAATCATGGGTAAGCTGCGACCACACGCTATGGAAATTATGCAGAGGGTCAGGATGGAGGGAGACATTTATAGGGAGTGCTTGGTGTAACTAGCCAATTAAGGGCGTAATGGCCCTTTAAATTTCACAGAGCCAGCAGGTGCGCTCTAGGAAGTGGGGACGAGCGCGACGAGGAGAGCAAGCAGGATTGTGGCAAGGGCGGAGAGCGAGTGGACCTGCATGGCATTCAAAGAAGACAAAGAAAGAGGAGAGCGGGATCGACCACGGCCACAGCATGGTTCACATCTACGTCCGTGACATTCTGCGGTGCAAATATTACATCTATATATCTCACACTCATGAAACTAATGCGTGCAAGTTGGAGTAAATGGCTCTGCACTTATTTGGTTCTATCCAATAGGCCACATAGGCATGGGCTGTGCTGGGATTATACCTGTAAGTTATGTTTAACATGTTTTATCCTAGTTTAATGTGTAACGATTTGATTTGCAGGTCAGGATTATGAAGGTCTAGACACGATGTAGATGATACTCACGATGTCACTCATGATTATGAAGATCTGGACACCTACAAGATGTCACTCAAGGATGCCTGTACGAATGGCAGAAAGAACTCCATTGCAGACAATTGCTTTGTTCTGCAGACAGAATTACAAATCTTTTGCCATTAAAAATACACTTGAATTCTCACAATCTAGATCAGGATCTCAAGATGATTACATTTCATTTCTATACTCCCAATTAAACTTTGTCTGGAACGTACATTTTCCTTGTCCTCTTATAAAGGTCAATAAAATAAATATAGGACTTAGTAATAAAACTGGAGTATGATGGCCGTTATTAGCTAAGTCAGCGGGATACAGTTGCCAGTAGGTGTTAAAATCACATCTAAGTCAACTTATAAGGTTAGAGGAAGGATCAAAGTCAGTAAGTCAGAAGATAAAGTGTAATTGTACCCAAAAGATTTAGGGGGAGATCTATCAAACATGGTGTGAAGTGAAACTGGCTCAGTTGCCTCTAGCAACCAATCAGATTCCACCTTTCATTTTCCAAAGAGTCTGTGAGGAATGAAAGGTGGAATCTGATTGGTTGCTAGGGGCAACTGGGCCAGTGTCACTTTACACCATGTTTAATAAATCTCCCCCTAAGTGTATTTATTTTAAAGGGGTTGTCTGGTTGTCTATGTTTCTGTATGCTTTCAATTTGGCTAAACAGTAAAAAAACAACAACAAAAACAACGTATAGTCATGTGATCTGCCATGTCCATCGTGCTGGTACCTGGTATTCATTGAGCAACACTTCTTGCCTTCAGCTTGAAACACATGAAATCCCTGGTGAGCCATTTATTGCCAATAGTGGTGATGTACCTGGATCTAAAGACAAAAGCATAAAGCAGTGCCAATGCTTCCAGCCACCAGGGGGAGCTCACCACAGCACCCTCGTACAGCACAGCAGGGACAGCGTACAGTATGGCGGCAGGTGACGGGAAAACGGCAGATTGTGTGCAGCTCAACATCTGGTGGTAGGGGACATCGGGGATGGGGGCAGGCACCGGATTCCTTGATGCCTTGCCTGCACATTTACAATTGACGGCTGCGGAAGGGATCGGAATCTCTTTACAGAAAGGGATCTCTTCCTGTAATATTTTACAACCAACCCGAACATACCGGATCAATAATATTAAAGTAGATTCAAACAAAAGAGAAAGAAATCCAGCTTGAAAAAAAAAATAAATCTAACACCTATTCTGCCACACAGCGATTTGTTAGTCTTCCTCTACAGCGCCGTAATCTGAGGTGACTCACCAATATGGATCTGGATATAAAGCCTGCCGGCTCGCCGTTCATCAAGTTTCAATCAGAGAAAGATAAGGTTACTGTGAACCTAGTGAAGTGTTTATTGCTTGCAACATCTGAGGAAGTATTATAGGAAGAAGAGACCAAAAATAGTGTCTGTGTGCGCACGTGTAGGTCAAGTAACACTGCTGAAGAGAGAATCTGCTTTCAGATCCCAAAAGGAAATCTACAGGAAAGAACGGCCCTTATTCTGCACACAGCAGAGGTTCAGGTCTATTGGATATAAACATGACGTATGAAGGATGGTGCTGATCCGGGAGAATAATAGGGTGGCAGGAGGTGAGGTTTGTATTGATGGTTGGCACCAGCCTGATTATCTCTAGTGACTACAGCTGGGTACAGTTCACAGGCATCTATCTGGATTATATGATTTTATAGTAAGTGTTCCTAGTTAAGATAAAAGGGGTAAGTCTTTTTCTTTCAAATCAACTGGTTTCAGAAAGTTATATAGATTTGTAATTGACTTCTATTTAAAAAATATCAAGTCTTCCCGTACTTATCAGCTGCTGTATATCCTGCAGGAAGTGGTGTTTTCTTTCCAGTCTGACACAGTACTCTCTGCTGCCACCTCTGTCCATGTCAGGAACTGTCCAGAGCAGGAGAGTTTTTTTATGGGAATTTTCTACAGCTCTGGGCGTAGGTTCGGGCACCCGGCCAGCCAGATTCACTATGAGACGAGTGCCTCTTAGTGAATTCGACCTGGAAAAAGGGGCGGGGCCTAAGTTAAGAACGGCATACGAGTACGCCGGTCTTCATAAATCCTTATACTAACTCTTGTCCAATACAGAAACCAGATACAATGGTCTCTTGTGCATCCGAACATTGAATCACATTGATGGGCAGCTGTGGCTGCATCACTTACCTGTTAGAGAAATGGCATTTTGAAATTAAAGGAGAAGTATTGTATTGCTCTCCAAAAGTTATACAAATCACCAATATACACTTATTACAGGAAATGCTTATAAAGTTTTTTTTCCCTTGCACTTACTATTGCATCAAGGCTTCACTTCCTGGATAACATGGTGATGTCACTAACTGGATAACATGGTGATGTCACTTCCTGGATAACATGGTGATGTCACTTCTTGGATAACATGGTGATGTCACTTCCTGGATAACATGGTGATGTCACTTCCTGGATAAAATGGTGATGTCACAACCCAACTCCCAGAGCTGTGCGGCTGTGGCTGCTGGAGAGGATGATGAAAGGGGGACACTGAGAGACACAGGGCACTGGAGGGACACTGAGCATCCCCCTGCCATCATCCTTTCCAGTGCCCTGTGTCCCTCAGTATCCCTCTGCCATCCTCCTCTCCAGCAGTCATAGCCCGCACAGCTCTGGGAGTCAGGTTATGACATCACCATGTTATCCAGGAAGTGACATCACCATGTTATCCAGGAAGTGACATCACCATGTTATCCAGGAAGTGACATCACCATGTTATCCAGGAAGTGGTTTTGATGCAGTAGTAAGTGCAGGGAAAAAAGCACTTTATAAGCATTTCCCGTAATAAGCGTATATTGGTGATTTGTATAACTTTTGGGGGGCAATACAATACTTTAATAAAAAATGTTGCCGGACTTATCCTTTAAGTGAAGCCAGTGGATGCATTGTAACACTAGAGGCAATGTTCTGCTAGGAAACCTTGGGTCCTGGCATGTCTGGGAATGGTACTATGACATGTACCCTCTAAAGAAGCATTATGGCAGACCAATTGTCTAGAGCAGCGCTTCTCAAACTTTTTCTACTGGAGCCTCACCCAAGAGACCAAGGCAATGCCAGGGCCTCACCAGACTGACCAAGAGGGTGCCTGGGCCTCATTATCTGTAGTGAAAGTCCATTTAAAAGCTGAAACTAATGCTAGGGCTACTTTTCACCCATCCCCTAAGCTCTATACACTAATAGAGTAAGTACAAAATAAATTAATAATGTTGCTAAAATGGAGATTTTTGCGAACAGTAAAAGGACTGTGCAGATCATAGTTACTTTAGGAAAACTGGCTCCTCAGCTGGGGCTCACCAACAACTAGGGGGCGCCGCACAGGTGAGAAGCACTGCTCTAGGGTGATAGAAAATGGCTTTGATTCTGCCACATATTCACCGATCATCCATAACAATTCTGCCGCTGAAAATGTAGCAGAATGAAAGTCTTTGCCTTTCTCTCTAGACAACCCCGATACAATATGGTTACACCAGCATCACCAGCAGGTCTCAGTAATAGCATACAGCAACAGCAGAGAACCGGTCAGATAGACAAAGAGTTCTCCCTCTGTCACCCCAATGACCCTCGCCATGCTGTGTTGTCAATGGAATCACGCTTAGTAAAGGCTTAGTCTGCCCTGTATAAAAGTTATGGCAGTTGGAGAATGACGAGAGGCTATGTTCACATAATGTACGGACAATGGCCGTTGTTTGGCACTCAAAAATAACGTCCGTTATAGTGTCAAACAAAGGCCGTTGCATTGACTTCTATGCAGAACGTATGGAAATAATTGACATGGCCGTACAGAACAATGGCTGTTGTTTAATATATCGTGTGAACAACGGCCGTTGTTTGCATTGATTTCAATGCAACACATTTTTCTATGACACGAACAGCCGTTGTTTTAATTGCAAACAACGTCCCTTCTTGTAATAAAATATACGTTGTGTGGACATATCCTGAAGGTATTTTTATCATGCAAAAATAGAAAAGCATAAAAACATATTTAGATGTTGCGGCTGCCAAACACATTGTAGTGGTGCGACATTGTGATGTGTCAATAGACAGGGGCCCCTGCTTCTGTATGGACTTTCTGGGGGGGGGAATATGCCAGTCGGGTAGTATAAAACCGAAAAAGAGTTGCACACAACATAATAAATAACTTACATGATAAACAGTAAATTACATAAAACTGCTGATTTTTTTTCCTCTTGTAATGTAAAAAAAAATCATAAAACAGCTACATTAAGAGAAAATAAAAAAATAAAAAAATAGCAGCATTCTGCGCTAAAGAGATTATAAGTGTTCTCCAGAACAAATGGTAACAATTGGATTATGTAAGTAACTAGGAAGAAGCTGCAATGTTTTCTATTATGTAAGATCTAGAAGAATGTGAACATTAATTTGAGGGTTGAGCGCACCACCCTCAAACCCGGGAGGATTCAGCCAAACAGGACTGGTTCTTATTATTTACAGTGTTGCTATAAGCATTTCAGTGGTTTCATAAATACAGATACAACTGGATTCAATTTCATGTCATTTACAAAATGCTCTCTCTCCCTCTCTCTCTCTCTCTCTCTCTCTCTCTCTCTCTCTCTCTCTCTCTTAAAGAGACTCTGTCAGTAGGTTTATGGCGTCCTATCTCAGTGTAGCATAAAGAAGTGGCAGAGAAGCTGAACAGAATGATGTATCACTTACATTGTTCTGTGCAGCTAATCCAGAGATCTCCTCCTGAATAACATGGACAATAAGTAGTCCTCTCCATTATGTGCATGAGCCCAGTAGTCCTGGATATTCATGAGAAGCAGAAAACTCCACCCACCAGCTGCTGATTGGCAGTTATCTATCCATGCTGTGTATAGGCAGTCAACTGTCAATCACCAGCTGGAGGGCGGGGGGAGGGGTGCGGCAAGAATCTTATTCTCCTGCATATTAGGAGAACGGCTGAGCAGAATGATGTAAGTAATAAATTACGGCCGTTTGTTGTTAGATGACGGCTTTCCAATCGACAGTGTATGAATAGTAAGAATGTGGAGTACTGACTAAACTCAAAATCAGCCAAACAGACAGAGGCCACCTCCACTGTGAATATGATAATTCCAGTAGATAGTACTGGGGCGGGCGGACTGCTTTCGGTAACACATAGAATCTCATGAACTTATGTAGTTTGTTAAAAAAAAAAAAAAGTAATTTCTGAACTTCTTAAAGTAATAAAGTAATGACATGGAACAGTCACTTCAGTTCCAGAGACAGCTCCTGCCAAGAGTATGACCACATCCCTCCAAAAAAGAAAAATCCCTCATGAAATATAATGACTGCAGCTCTAATGTACTTTCAGCATCGCTCCAACCACTTGCTCACATGTCTGCTCACTTTTTGTTTCTATACATTTTATGGGCTTTGATTAGTTAATGTTAAAAGGGTTATCTAGCGCTACAAAACATGGCCGCTTTCTTCCAGAGACAGCACCACTCTGCAGTTAAAGGGGAAGTTCACTCCTAAAAAATTCTTTCAAATCAACTGGTGCCAGAAAGTGCCAGAGATTTGTAATTTACATCTATTAAAAAAAAATCTCAAGTCTTTCAGTACTTATCAGCGGCCGTATGTCCTGCAGGAAGTGGTGTATTCTCTCCAGTCTGACACAGTGTTCTCTGCTGCCACCTCTGTCAATGTAAGGAACTGTCCAGAGCAGTAGCAAATCCTCATAGAACACCACCTCTCCTGCTCTACAGACTGGAAAGAATACACCACTTCCTGCAGGACATACAGCAGCTGAGAGGCCCAAACATGTCCGGTATGTCTGACAAAACTATAAAATGTATGGGAACTTTATACTTGTTTTTCTAATTGTATCTAGATTGTAATTGTTTGTTAACTCACATTTTATATTTTTTAGCCTTTAGCTGAATAACCGGAGCTCAGTATACACACCACTTCCCTTCCTGCAGGACATACAGCAGCTGATAAGTACCGGTTGGTTTGAAAGAAAAAAATTTCAGAGAACTTCCCCTTTAATACTGTACATTTCAGTTGATTGTATTTTTTGGTAATGGTTAAAATAATCTCAGATTCTGGGTACATAGAATAATACTAATATAGTATATATATGAATGAATATATATATATATATATATATATATATATATATATATATATATACACACACAGTGGTGCCTTGGATTAATTCGTTCCGGGACCGCGCTTGTAATCCAAATCACTCTTAAACCAAAGCAAAATTTTCCCATAAGGATTCACTAAAATGCAGACAATTGGTTCCACACCCAAATATAATGATTTTTTTCATTCTGAATAACATGTAAAACAAATGAAACAAACAGCAGAATATGTGATATTATAAGTTACTGTACAGTATAGCAATCAGCATGTGGAGTATAATGTATAGTAACTGCATAAATCGGAAAAAAACAGCAGCAGTTTGTAGATACAGGATGGAGCTGCAGATCCTCATAATTCAGTAGCGTAGTACAACAGGCTAGAATAGAGAAGCAGGGCCGCTGTCAGAGGTCTGTGTGGTCACATGACAGCAATGGGGAAGGGGGTGTTCAGCATGGACCAATCAGGAAGTGAGAATCACAGAGCTGTGCAGGAGACAGAAACTTCTCTATACAGCAGTGTGTATAGTTGAGTGTAAGTGCAGGCACATTATAGCAGCAGTGTGTATAGTTGAGTGTGAGTGCAGGCACATTATAGCAGCAGTGTGTATAGTTGAGTGTGAGTGCAGGCACATTATAGCAGAAATAGAGAGGATGGAAAACTCAAGGGCTGACAGAGACTGCAGGGAGCATGAAGGAATGAGCAAGGTATATGTGGGTACATACATGCAGCGCTCTCTGCCCAGGGAGAGAGGGGTTACAGCTATGAAGAGATTACCTCCACAGTCCTGTCCCCTGATGTGAGCCCCAGCCTGAAGTGGATCTGCTATGATTTGGTAGATGAGGGAGAGTTCCTGGGTCAGAGTACAGGGCTGTAGACCCCGCTATACAGACCATGCCCCTCCCCAGCTCCCTCTCGCACCCAGTACAGGGAGCTCTTAAACCAAAGCAATGCTCTTACACCAAGTTACAATTTTGAAAAACTGTGAGCTCTTCTTGCAAAATGCTCTTAATCCAATATATATATATATATATATATATATATAATCTGACATAAGGCTACTGTAGCCCCATTTGCAGTCATCTGTGTGTAGATTTTAGAATTGGCATATTATTGTATTATACCTGAAAGATATATATATATATATATATATATATATATATATATATATATATATATATATATCAGTATTTAGATATATATTCTTTATGATTATACTCATAATAATGACTGGACTATTATCTCATGTGTTGTCCTATATACTGACCACCAAACATGGCACCTATATTCAATCATACTTAATATGAGTGACCCATCTCTAATTCCTGTTCCGTATGTCACCATGACACTTTGCATCCTATGAGCAGGAATTGTAATTGTCCCTTAGGTCCATAGATGCTTATTACATCCTTTATTGATATGTCAGGAATCAGGATCATCATCATTATGGGAACGAGGTGCACAAATGACTAGGAAGCCTGGCACGTCCACATTGTCATTTGATTTTCTCAGCCCTGTAAACCGGTCATATTTGGCGTGCTTTCCCCAATAATGGGGCTAATTACTACGGAGAGTGTATCCAAGCAGCCATTGTAATGGAAGGAGAATGCCGCGTATAATGAGCACCTGTCACAGGCAAAAAAAATTTTTTTTAAACTCAATTACCTTTCCCTCTGTTGAGAATTTGCTAACAGAAGACGCATTTTGACATATTGTGATTCATAATAATACCTTATATTATACACTAATTGCTTTACACCGGCTTCACTTCCTCTTAATATTTTATAGAAATTTATCACATGATACAGTCAGTATGAAACCTATAGTAACCTAACTTTACGTTTTTGCTAGTATTATTTGGATTTTGCATGCCCAGAGCCTAGGATTATTATACGCCATGGAGCGGCCATAGTACAGTGTAGGGTCCACCCCGGCATGAGGCCACCTAATCCTGGTGGGATGGTTCACACTATTTTCAAATTGGAACCAAGAGTCTCATTATTTTTATGGAGATTTCTTTGGGCTGATGGCAGAATCTGCCCGAGCATAGGAGAAGAGTCAAGCGGGTCCATGTAGGGGTGAATGGCGGAATCCGCAAGAATTACTCAGTGTGCATATACCCTAACTCGCCTGTCCCTATTACACAGGGCGATCTCCGGGACCAGCGGACCACCAACCTGTCAGGTCAGTGCTCGCTTGCTCTTCATTTCCCGCTCACTGCCGGCGCTATAACATGTGCCAGGAGGTAAGAGTGGGGGGGGGGGGCACGGGAAGCTGCAAGAGGGGCTCCCTGGATGATCTTTAGATCGTTTGGGCAGCCCATAGATACCAATGGTCTGCTGTCCCTGCTCCTATAACACGGAGAAAGGGCAACAGATCTTGTTACTTTGACTATTCCTGTTTGCCAACTACCATGACCTTTTTGCTTTCCCTTGACTTTGCTATTTGTATATCGTTTTGCACTGCGCTACCTGTTTGTTGCCGACCTGGACTGTTCACTCTGCTTTTCTTGTATTGTTTGTCTTGTCTTCGTTTTGCGTAACACCTACTCAGCATAGGGACTGTCGCCCAGTTGCTCACTGCACTTTAGGGCAGATTGTGGCAGGTAGGCGGAAACAGTGGGCGGGGATGAGCCTAGAGTCCACTGTCTGAGTCTCCTGTTCTACTTTGAGAGTAACTGGTATTGAGAGTTCCACTACAGTAAAATACAAATCCATTGGAAATACTGAAGCACATGAAATAACTTTACTGTCTCTTTAAAAGCCAAAGAGGAGAAAAAATAGCCATTCATAGAAAGTGAAAATACTGGTCTGTTTATCCATGATATATTATCTATTCAGTATGAACTGTATTGCATTTAAGCCCATGTAACAAACAACTTCCCATTGTTTACTCTTTAATAAATTTTCTTATGTCAAAACAAGGAAATCTATAATGATTAGGTATTAGCGGGCCGCCTGCTGTCTGGATCTGATTGTATTTGTGTTATAGATAGGAAGAAAATGGAAGACATTACTGTTTCCTGCTTTGTGACATCTTTCTTTCCTCGCAGTAGGAGAGCAGCAGAACAATTACATAGAATGCACCACAGTGACCATGAACAAAAACAAAGAACGTATTTAATATCCAAGTGAATTGAACAGAAAGAAAATGTATTTTATGGCCTGCTTGAAGGGATTATCAAGCAAAATTGTTTTCTTTCAAATCAATTGGCGATAGAAAGTTATATAGATTTGTAGTTTACTTCTATTTAAAAATCTCAAATCTTTCCATACTTATCAGCTGCTGTGTGTCCTGCAGGAAGTGGTGTATTCTTTCCAGTCTGACACAGTGCTCTCTGCTGCCACCTCTGTCCATATCAGGAACTGTCCAGAGCAGCAGCAAATCCCCATAGAAAACCTCTCCTGCTTTGGACAGTTCCTGTCTTTGAAAGAGATGTCAGCAGAGAGCACTGTGTCAGACTGGAAAGAAATCAAAATTTCATGCAGGACATATATCAGCTGATAAGTATGGAAGACTTTTAAATAGAAGTAAATTGCAAATCTATATAACGTTCTGTAATCAGGTCAGGCAGGACATGTTTGTAGCCTCTGAATGTGACTATCCTAAACACAATGAGTGGTACAGTATAAAATATTCATAAAGTATGATTACACTATATTTTCATAAAACTTAACAACTACTCCAAACCACATAGTACATTGCAGAGTGAAATGTCATTAAAACTGCCCTAGTACGTGTATAATGAGTGCTCGGCCAAACCTGTTCCGGGGAGAACTATAACACATATTTTGGTCGGTGTTTCCGTCAGTATTTGTAGGCAAAATGAGGAGTGGATCGGCCGAGGAAAACTATAATGGAAAGAGTTTTACAGCTTCTGTGTTTTCAATCCACTCCTGGTTTTGGTTGAAAAAAAAAATCTAATTAAAATACTGACAGAAATCCTATGTGTGAATGTGGTTTGTGCTCGACTAGTCACTTGCTAGATGGTACGGTGTGATGCCACTACTGTGGTGGATGGTTGGTGGAGTATAGCTCAGCCAGATGGTAGGTTGTCGTGATGCCAGTGCTTAATCAGCACACAGGTATGAAGGAACACCTGCTTTTAGTAGAAGAAGAGTAGAGAGAGTAGAGAGAGTTGAGAGCAGTGGAGAAGAGTAGGTCATGAAAGTTCAAAGCAGTGGAGAGGAGTCTGTCTTGAGAGTTCCAACCCAATTTGGTACTGTGCTCTGCCGGAACTTCTACTTGTGAAGAATACTTGAGAATAAGAATACTTGTGCCCGTGTTTCGACCTTTGTTGTCGCTGTACCACCTGTTGCCCTACAGTTTCAGGAGACCCATCCTATTAGGGTGACACAAGCCCCAGTCCTAGTTACCTGAGTTGAGCGAAGTGTCCGAGGGTGTCCCGGTGTCACCTGCGTTGCGAGGTAGAGTACGTAGGTTTGTAGCAACTTTGCTCTATCCAGATCAGCTCCTCTGCACTTTTAGAGATGGCAAAACTTATACATGACTTCATCACCTCTTAAACTTGAGGGGTGTTTAGACTAGCAACACCCGTGGGGGGACACCACATGAACACAGACATAATATATATATAAATATATATATATATATATATATATATATATATACACACTATATATATATATATACACACAGCTGGGCCAGACTCACTAAGGGGCATGTTCCTCTTAAGGTCCTATTACACGGAGCAATTATCGGACATTCAGCCAATTATTGGCCATTACGGCCAAGAATCGCTTTGCGTAACCTCCCGCAGGATGGAGCTAGCTTGCTCCAGCTGATCCAGTGTAATAGGAGCTTTAGTTGGGGCAATTGGGGGCAGGGCCTAATTGAAGACCTGTGTACAAGTATTCCGGTCTTGATAAATCCCCCACATTGTTTTATCCATTGGAAGTAAAAAACGAATGTTCCCACGGAATGACCACAAACATAAATATGTAAATCTATAAGGAGTTAATTATAAAAATATATTTAAGATTTTTTTTTTTTTTTTTTTTAAAGCAGAGATTAACATTTATCTGCTGCATTGAGCACACTGTAATATGGTAAAGAAAAGGGCAATAAAACTACAGCCTAGACAGAACTGTTATAGATAATATGACAATCTGAGATACAAATAAGCTCCAGCCTGTTCTCCCCGCTATTACCAATGCAGATTGGAGACATTTACCAATTATACATCTATATCTTTACACTCTGGAAATATACCCTAGTTAGAGATGATGATTTAAAATCTGTGAACACATTAGTCATTGCCATTTCTAGACCGTAAATTATTCGACTTTCCTGATTAGACTATAAATAGATAATGTGCATTCAGCTGCAACGAGATGCACCGGATTTATTCATTGCAAGGAAAAATTAATCCATCTAAAGTTATTATACAAAGCGCTACGTTCACTCAGACAGAAGCATCTCAGCTACTAGTCATAGGCTATCTTCCCGCAACGTCTTTTTTTACGTAAAAGTGTCCGTCTTTATCAAAAGACGAGTGTTTTTCACGTAAAAAGACATTGTGGAACACAGCCCTAGATGGAACTTGCAACGAGAACTGTAACAGCCCCCCCCCCCCCAAACAGTATGTGTCTGTTAAGTTTAAAGTGAATGTACCATCATAATAGGGATATTGAATGGTGCAGCGGATCTGCTTACCTTATTGCCCCTTGGGCTTTGTGCGTTTCACCCTTCAAACAGGTTAGGGGTACCAATGTCAGTGTATTCTGAAGGAAGTTGAATATATATGGGGCTGGGGACATCTAAGGACTGCTAAAGCTGGTTGTATATATAAACGGGATGCTCCCTTTAAGGGGCCCCCCAATCTGGAGACAAGAGCGGGGCAAAAGTGGCCATGTTTCTGTAGCGCTGGATAAACCCTTTAAAGGGGTTATCCAACGCTACAAAAACATGGCCACTTTCCCCCTACTGTTGTCTCCAGATTGGGTGGGGTTTTGAAACTCAGTTCCATTGAAGTAAATGGAGCTTAATTGCAAACTGCACCTGAACTGGAGACAACAGTAGGGGGAAAAGTGGCCATGATTTTGTAGCGCTGGATAACCCCTTTAAGTCTATGACAATCAGAATATTGGTAGGTAGATCTTTTTGGTCATGTGGTCGTCTTTCTCATAGATTCTTATGGATTTTCGCATCTAAAAAGTAATTCTGAACTAATTTCTACTTTGGAGCCGTGAGGATTAATTGAAGGTCTTCAATTCTGAAATCTTGAACTTGAGTTTCTTCGTGTTCGTGATTTGAGGCCAGTACAGATCATGTAGGATTTCTTTGGAGGTGCTTAGGTATTTTTTATCATAAGCCGTCTTTCTTGGAAATCATATTCAAGACTTGTTCTGTAATTTGATTTTAACTCCCGGGATTTGCTGGCAGTCATTTGCCGCTACAGTATAATAGTCTAGAAATTTCTATCCCATATAAACATAATGCAGTAACCAAAAATGTGACCTCCCCCCCCCCCCCCCCCCGCAGTGGGTAATTTAATGATAAGCTAAATTGGTGCGGTTATCAGTGATGCCGGGACATTGCTCTGCGGATACTTGTGTTTATTCATTTTTTCAGATAAAGCCAAAAAATGTTTATATGAAACGGGGAAACATTTAGGCTACACATTTCACTGTCTCATTTTCAAGGATGTGATATGTTGTGTATCGTCTGATGCTTAGTTTCTTATTTAGCTAAAAAACAAATACGGAGGCGAGGACAAACATAGTTGACGGATTATGAAGAGCTGGGAAAAAGAGCCAAGGTGTAATAAGGGAATGTAGGACTGCTACCGTCCTGTCTAACCCCTCTCCATAGGCAGCTGCACTCACTGAATATTATGGTCCGATTACTGGTGGGACCATTACTACAATGGTGCATTCTCAGATTCTTGTTGTCAGGGCTTCGCTGACACCCTGCTTCCTGCCCCCGCTGTTATGGATATATAATGGATATATACAGTGGTACCTTGGTTTAAGAGTAACTTGGATTGAGAGCTCTTTGCAAGAAGAGCTCACAGTTTTTCAAAATAGTAACTTGGTGTAAGAGCATTGCTTTGGTTTAGGAGCTCCCTGTACTGGGTGGGAGGGGGAGTGGGGGAGGGGCATGGTCTGTATAGCGGGGTCTACAGCCCTGTACTCTGACCCAGGAAGTCTCCCTCACCTTCCAAATCATAGCAGATCCACTTCAGGCTGGGGCTCACATCAGGGGACAGGACTGTGGAGGTAATCTCTCCATAGCTGTAACCCCTCAGACAGAGAGTGCTGCAGGTATGTGCCCACATCTGTCCTGCTCATTCCTTCATGCTCTCTGCAGTCTCTGTCAGCCCTTGTGTTTCCCATCCTCTCCATTCCTGCTATATTCTGCCTGCACTTACACTCAGCTATACACACTGCTGCTAAAATGTGCCTGCACTTACACTCAGCTATATCCACTGCTTCTATAATGTGCCTGCACTCCCACTCAGCTATATACACTGCTTCTATAATGTGCCTGCACTCCCACTCAGCTATATACACTACTGCTATAATGTGCCTGCACTCCCACTTAGCTATACACACTGCTGTATAGAAAAGTTTCTGTCACTGTCCTCCTGCACAGCTCATCCTGATTGGTCCAAGCTGAACACACGCCCCTTCCCCATTGTTGTCATGTGACCACACAGACCTCTGACAGCAGCCCTGCTTCTCTATTCTAGCCTGCTGTACTACACTACTGCATTATGGGGAGATGCAGTTCCATCCTGTATCTACAAGCTGCTGCTGTGTTATCAGGTTTATGCACTTACTATACATTATACTCCACATGCTGATTGCAATACTGTACAGTAACTTATAATATGATATATTCAGCTTTCTAAATGTTTGTTTAATTGGTTTTACATATTATTCAGAATAAAAAAAATCATTATTTTTAGGGTTTGGAACCAATTGTCTGCATTTCAGTGATTTCTTATGGGAAAATTTGTTTTGGTTAAAGAGTGGATTTATATTACAAGCACAGTTCCAGAACACATTATGCTCGTAATCCAAGGCCCCACTGTATAAGCTACCCCTACCACCATATCCTACTTAGGGTTGCCCATTCCTTTTGAAAATGGTGCCCTGGCATCTTTGATGGCTAAGTCATTAAAGCAAATGTACCACTAGGTACATCACTAAGGGCTTTTTACATGAACAAACCAGAGGTGCCGGTGGACTTCTGTGGCTAGAGGACACCAGGTGTCACCAAAGATGGGATAGGTATCATTGTCAGACAGGTGAAGGGCCAGGGCAGGCAGCCTCAGAGGCAGGTCAGACAATATGATTAAGCAACAGGAGAGGCAGACGGTACAGGCAAGGGGCCGGGCAGGATGTGTAATCCCGAGAACATACACAGGCCAGTATACATAGAGAATCAGCAAGATCACTGAAATGCAACTTTGCTTAGAATGCACAAATCTAACAATGCTCCGGCAGGGAAAAGAGGGTGGTGCTAGTTTAAATAGGTGCAGATTCCTCTGGATTAGTAGAAGCCACCAGCAGGCGGAGACAAGCTGCTTTTACATATTCAGAAGAAGAGCCTATGGAGCCTCATTGAAGAGTCTCAAAACACAGGACTAGCCAGATTTCCCTCCGGGAAGGACCCAGCCAGGGGGCGGCCCCTGTAGGGAAACCACCATATTAAGTGGCCCTATAAGTCAATGCAATGACAAGGGAAAAACCAAGGCCAGGTATCCATCCACATACAGCTGTTTCGGGGTGTTGACCCTCATCAGTGTGGAGCAGGATTCTAACTAGGTGGGAGCAATGCCTAGTAGAGCCATAAGAGAAACAGATCGCTGATCTCAGGAAGGGAGCAATGCACCTAGGATTTCACTGCAGAATCCTGCTCCACACTGATGAGGGGCAACACCCTGAAACAGCTGTCTATGGATGGATACCTGGCCTTGGTTTTTCCCTTGTCATTACATTGACTTATAAGTCCACTTAATATGGTGGTTTTGGTGTTTTCCTTACAGGAGCCACGCCTTGGCTGGGTCCTTCCCAGAGGGATATCTGGCTAGTCCTGTGTTTCAAGACTCTTTAATGAGGCTCCACAGGCTCTTCTTTAGCATATTCATGTTTCCCAGAGGGCAATGCACCTAGGATTTCACTGCATTGAATGCTTTCACTATCAGCCGACAGTGTTATCGTTTGGCTGGTCTCCCTGAGATCAGCGATCCGTTTCCTTTATATATCCAGGGCACGTGGTCACATACATACCCTAGTGGCCAGAGGTGTCATTGCGGTGGGGACCAGAAGGAGGAAGAAGATGCCGGAAGGCCCAGGATCTCAGGATCAGGATGGAGTACAGCAGAGTGGACAGGGTCAGGGCTTGGATGGCAGCACTGAGGGGAGGTAGCAGATCGCCACTGGGTGGCGGCCTGTGGTGCTACAATTACAACATGTCATAACACACTGCAACCCAGTAGGGGGAGGGGCAATATGTGTTCCTACAGATAAACCCATCCTCTACCCTACGCATTATTATATTATTGGTAAAACCAGTGATAAATACCTGGCACCTGCATCTGGACAGGATTACAGATGGCCCCTATATTTACCCCCCTGACCAATAGGAAGCTGGGAGAGTTTTGCTTTTAATCTCTTATTCAATAGGATCACAATAATACTTCTAAATATTTGATTATTGTATTGTTGTTATTATTTTGCCTATTTACTTATTCGCGTTTGGTAATTGCATTATTTGTGAATTTTGATAAAATAAAGTGGAAGTTCAGTTTCCTGATTTCCTTCCCGCAGCTCGGTGCTTTGCCTCGTGCACTTTTGCTGGTACTTCTTGTAGTCCCTATTTTTTCCACAGCTGTAATTTTAACTCCGTTTTAATGGTTTTATCAATGCCGTTAATTAACAAATGGCAACATTCATTATTCTGCGGGAAGGAAGACATCTGGGGTTATTCTGTCGCTGTACACATGAAAGTCATTCCACGTCACTAAAGGATTTTAATCAGCATGGAATTTGGTGTGATTTTTTTTGGTTTGGGGGTGTTTTTTCTTGTGGCTTTTCATGTGTTTTTTCTGGCTGCCATCGATTTTAATGGGAGCTTTCAAGCACAGTTACTCTCAAAAGTGACATGCCACTTCTGTTTTTCAATGCTGTTTAAAAAAAAAAACAAAAAAAAAACAAAAAAATATTTTTTAAACATTCCCCATTGAGGTCAATGAGA
Source organism: Dendropsophus ebraccatus (assembly GCF_027789765.1). Classification (NCBI taxonomy): domain Eukaryota; kingdom Metazoa; phylum Chordata; class Amphibia; order Anura; family Hylidae; genus Dendropsophus; species Dendropsophus ebraccatus. The sequence continues at coordinate 136,566,436 of NC_091460.1, read as the reverse complement.
GATGGCTATTCTGGTCAGGTCCAGACTAAATACATCCCGGAGGTATACCACTGTATACCTAGCTGTCAGGCAGTGCCACAAGTAAGGGAAAGACAGAAGTACTGTGATAAGGGTTTTCTCCCTGAGCAACAAAAGGTTTGGACACAAGCCACAAATCTTAATACCTATAGGCGTCCCAGCCCCTAATAAAATACCTGCACTGCCCTGTAAACTAACTTAGGGGCCTATTCCACAGAGCGATAATTGGCCGAATCGGCGAGCGACCAAAAATTTCTCAAGCACCATACATTACCTAAGCATGTTGCAGGGCTTCTCCTTCGCTCCTTTTTTCTCCTGGTCCCGTGTGCAGCAGCAGCTTCAGTGCAGCCTGTCTTAGCTGACACACCGCTCAGCCAATCACTAACCAGGACCGCCATGGCCAGTGATTGGCTGAGTGGTCTGTCAGCTCAGACAGGCCGCTCCGAAGCTGCTGCTGCCTGGGGGACCGGGAGGAAGAAGGAGCGCAGGAGAAGCCCTGTATCATACTTAGGTAATGTATGATGTTTAAACAAGGGCTGCAAGGACATCGGTAACAATGTCCCTGCAGCCCTCGCTAAACAATTATCAGGCCGTGGAATAGGCCCAGTAAACGAGCGCCGATCTAGCAGATTCGCGCTCGTTTACATTATTGATCAGGTCCCCATCGGCCCGTTGAATAGGACCCTTAGGCTCTGCTTACATTGTTGTCATGGATTCCATTTATATAGAAGCCATAACATCTTTGCTAAATCACCAGAACCCCTGACGCACGTCAGAAGGTCTCCAATCCCAAGAAGAGACCGCTCAACATCACAGAAAAACTTGGTCCAACAATATCCAGTAGTGAAAGTTATCAACATTTATTCAAGCAACATACACAGTGGCAACGTTTCAACCCAATGGGATCTTTTTCAAAATAGAAAAAGACCCCATTGGGTCGAAAGATTGCCACGGTATATGTTGCTTGAATAAATATTCATAACTTTCACCACTGGATGCTGCTGGACCAAGTTTTTCCATTATAATAGGATGTGTCAGTTTTCAGTTGGGTACTAGTATTTTTGAAAGCAAGGATAAAGGTGTAGGATTTCATATTCTTGCCCTCCAAGGCAACTCGATCTTCCAGAAGCAGCTGGGATACATCAGTGTTGTGACAGGTACTCTCTAATGACAGCTGTTTTGTACTGTTGACCTTAAAGTGTACCTGTCGTTTAATTTTTTAATTTTATTATTATTATTTTTTTTTTCAGAAATCAATAGTACAGGTGATTTTAAGAAACTTTGTGATTGGGTTTATTAGCTGTAAAATGCATTTTTATCATGAGAAAGCAGTTTGAAGCTCTCCCTACTGTCTTTATTGTTCTCTATGGAGAGGGGAGGGGTGGAGGGAGATGAGGCATCAAAACAGGACAACAAAGAGTTAATTTACAGCTACATCACTGGGCTATCTCCTCTCAAGTCAGCACTGATCTCTGACCTCTGAATATGGCTGTCACACAGCTCCCGCTGTGGAATCCTTAGTTCTCTGCTCTCTGCAGCCGACTAATCTCCCTCCTCCCCCCTCCCCTCTCCATAGAACAGACAGGGCATGTCTGATGCAACAAGATGATATTTCCTGATAATGAGCAGTGAATGTGAGAGAGGAGGGGGGGGGGGGAACCTGGGGAAAGTCTTTTTGAATGCAGATAATTTCATATTTGCTTAATAAACCCAATAACAAAGTTTCTTAAAATCGCCGGGACTAAAACAAAAAATAAACGAGAGATTGCTGAGATGCAATACCCTACACTGCCCATAGGAAATAGTGGCGCTGTTTAATGAAAAATACAATCTTCTTCATACAATTGCCAAATTCATACACTATAGGGCAGGTCTTGTTATAAAACTTTTATGACAGCACAACTACTTTTCATTTATGACACGTTGCCCAGTATTACGGCGGAGAATGTATTATGCATGCATTATTCAATACCAGGTTCTCGCTCTGTCTGCCTGTCTCTATCAGGACTTCTCTGCTTTGGTGAATGGAGGTGCTGCCCCTGAAGCTTTTCATGCGAATGCATAAATAGAAAGTGATTTTGAAATGCAAAAAAGGAAGATGAAATAACGTGAGATAGAAGATGAAACATGACAAGGTAGAACGGAGGACGCTGTGATATAGGTGTCAGAACAATGCAATGGAATCAGGGAAGCACAAAGCATGAAAATGACGAGAGCAGAATAGAAGACTGTTGCTTATACAGGAAACCTCCACTCAAAATCTAACCTTGTTTCTGCTGCTTATTCAATTCCTCAGAACAAGAGCCAGGGAGCAGGAGAAAGCAAAGAGAATTGTTAAAGGGGAACTCCGATAAAAGTAAATTTTTTAATGCAAATTAACTGGAGTCAGAAAGGTATACAGATTTGTAATTTACTTCTATTTAAAAATCTTCAGTCTTCCAGTACTTATCAGTTGCTGTATGCCCTGCAGGAAGTGGTGTATGCTTTCTAGTCTGGCATAGTGTTCTCTGCTGCCACCTCTGTCCATGTCAGGAACTGTCCAGAGAAGCAGCAAGAAAACCTCTTCTGCTCCGCACAGTTCCTGAATATGCAAAAGAAGAGCCTGTGGAGCCTCATTGAAGAGTCTCGAAACGCAGGACTAGCCAGATATCCCTCCGGGAAGGACCCAGCCAAGGAGTGACTCCTGTAAGGAAACCACCAAAACCACCATATTAAGTGGCCCTATAAGTCAATGTAATGACAAGGTAAAAACCAAGCCCAGGTTACCATCCACATACAGCTGTTTCAGAGTGTTGCCCCTCATCAGTGTGGAGCAGGGTTCTGGCTAGGTGGGAGCAATGCCTAGTAGAGCCATAAGAGAAACAGATCGCTGATCTCAAGGAGACCAGCCAAACGATAACACTGCCGGCTGCTAGTGAAAGCGCTCAATGCAGTGAAATCCCTGGGGGCAATGCATCTAGGATTTCACTGCATTGAGCGCTTTTACTAGCAGCCAGCAGTGTTATAGTTTGGCTAGTCTACCTGACATCAGCGATCTGTTTCTCTCTGGACAGTGCCTGACAAGGACAAAGGTTACTGTATAGAGCACTGTGTCAGACTAGAAACAATATAACACTTCCTGCAGGACATACAGCAGCTGATATGTACTGGATAAGTACTTCTATTTTCAAATAGAAGTAAATTAAAAATCTATATAACTTTCTTTAGCTGGAGTTCCACTTAAATGGAGTATAAGGGCCCTACTACATGGAGCAATAGTAGGCCGAATCTTTTTTTTTTTTTTTTTTTTTTATTTATAACCAAATTTTAACCTTTTATGCCACTTATTGCAGTTTTCCAGGAATTTTGCTTAATATTCTGGATGTTTTTATGTCTAAAAAGAGTGCCAATCTTTGCTGGCTTCCCTCACTCCCAGTGGCCACTTACACAGTGTGATATCATAAAACTTCACCACATACGGTTACTGTGGTAATAAACAAAAACAACACCAAAAAAACGAAATCCACTGCCCTGTTGGGCCACTAAACAGATGGCATAGCCTAATAAATAAAATATTTAACTATGTAACGCGCTTCTCACAGACAGATCTGCTTATTCCTCCAACTTATAAATAAATTATGTCAGAACTGGAAGCTACATTGTTCTGCTTTTTGCTCATTTATGCTCCGTACTTATAGGATACTGAAATATAAAGTTGAAATTGAAGTTGTCTGCTCCAAATGACCAAACATATTCTAAACTGTAAGGTAATATACTTATACTAAGAGGGGATAAGGTATTAAAAAACATTCCAAAAATGTTTAAAGGGTTAGTTCACCTCCAAAAAATTTTCTTTCAAACTGGTGCCTGAAAGTGCCAGACATTTGTAATTTACTTTTATTAAGAAAAAAAAAATCTCACATTTTCCAGTACTTATCAGCTGCTGTATGTACTGCAGAAAAAGGTGTATTCTCTCCAGTAAGGAGAGCAGGAAACGTTTTCAATGGGGATTTGCTACTGCTCTGGACAGTTCCTGACATGGACAGAGGTGGCAGCAGAGAGCACTGTATCAGACTGGAGAGAATACACCACTTCCTGCAGGACATACAGCAGCTGATAAGTACTGGAAGACCTGAATTTGTTATAATAGAAGTAAATTACAAATGTCTGGTACTTTCTGGATCCAGTCTTGGAAAACTTTCCTAAATAAGGCTCATTATAGTTAAAGGGATACTCCAGCGAAAATCTTCTACTTAAAAAATCTCAAGTCTTCACATACTTATCAGCTGCTGTATGTCCTGCAGGACGTGGTGTATTCTTTCCAGTCTGACACAGTGCTCTCTGCTGCCACCTCTGTCCATGTCAGGAACTGTCCAGAGCAGCGGAAAATCCCCATAGAAGTAAATTACAAAGTTGATTTTTAAAAAAAATTGCAAAATGCAGATAGGAACCAAGCGATTCGCTTTATTCCTACTGTAGATTCACTCATCTCTAGCTGCAAAGATACATAGGGGGAGATCTATCAAACATGGTGTAAAGTGAGACTGGCTCAGTTGCCCCTAGCAACCAATCAGATTCCTCCTTTCATTCCTCACAGACTCTTTGGAAAATGAAAGGTGGAATCTGATTGGTTGCTAGGGGCGACTGCCCCGCTCTTTCAAAATTTGCATCTGTAGCATATATTAGCAAAACCTACTTCTACAGTAATTTATGATTAGAAGAGCGACCTAATTTTGGGAAAAATTAACTTCTCCCCTATCCACAGGATGGGGGAAAAGTAACAGATTGTGGGGGTCCGACCTCTTTACCACCCACAGATCTCTGTATTAGGCCCCATTGGCTCTGTTAGGAATGAATAGAGCCGTGGCTCATGCGCCATACCCGCGGCTCTATTCATAACAGAGCTGACGGGGCGCAATACAGTGGGTGATACAGAGGTCGGACCCCACGCAATGTCCAGCTTTTTCTGGGCCATCAAATCTGCTGCGGATCCTGTACGTGTGAACGCACCCTAATAAATTTGTAACTGTCACAATTTCTGGTGTAATCTAAAATAAATATATAAATAAATAAACAAATCGCTTTACGCCGGACAGTCAGTAATGTGAGCAGTAACAACAACCAGAGACAGACAGATACAGACTTTCCCAGTTATGTCACCAGTAGCTTAAGATATATATCTCCATGGGCTTCTTGAAATCAACACGTCCTGTGATGTTACATGGAGATATACAACAAGTCCTGTGTGCAACATCACAGGACACACAAGAGATAAACAAAGGTCAACAGTGAGATTATTGTTTTCCCTGGGGAGACAAGATGTCTTAATGAGAATGCAGGAGTAACCTTGTTGATAGATTCTGACAAAAACAGGGCATCTGGAATGACTATTTTTGAAGAGTTTGGCTGCTTAAAGGAGAAGTTCAGGCAAAATTTATTTTTTAATATGTTATTACATAATGAAAGTTGAACATATTTCTAATAAACACTAATTATGGGAAATGCACATAAAGTGCGATTTCCCTCAATTTAGTATATCAGACAGGCTCAATTCTCCTAAAAAAAAAGGTGATGTCACGAATCAGAACAGGGCTGGGTGTAATTCCTATGAAGCGTCCAGCAGGGGGCGCAGTGTATGGAGAAATTACATAGTAAGAATAACTATATCACAAGTGCTAGCAGCCCCATCCACGGCACATTGGATGGGGCTGCTGGAACTTGTTGGTGCGGCTGCCCCCGTGCCAACAGCCCCCAGTGAACACCCCCCCCCTAAAGACCCCAAACTACCCCCATCACAAGTGCCAGCAGCCCCGTCCACGGAGCATAGGACGGGGCTACTGGCACTTGTAGTGCGGCTGCGGCTGACATCCCCCCGCGACAGTAGACCCCAGACCAGCCACCCACGCCCCCTAAAAAACCCAAACTACCCCCATCAGAAGTGGCAGCAATAGGCAGATAGGACGGGCTGCTGGCACTTGTAGTGTGGCTGCTCACGCCCTCCCGCCCGCTTCCCCCCGCGACAGCAGACCCCAGACCAGCACCCCCCCCCCAAGGACCCCATAGCTTACCCCAAAACACCCCCTTCCACCGTGTGCCCCCAAACCGCACTGAGAGGAGGTGCATAACCTCCTGTGATGCGCCATCTCCCCGCTGTCTCTCTCTTCTCCCGCTGCAGTACGGGAGAGCCGAGGTGGTAGACCCCCCTTCTATATATTAGATTATATTGTATTGCCTTAAATATTGTAACATACTGTGTCAAATACTGTGTGTGAACATGGCCTTAATGTGTAATAAATGTCAGAGACTAAGCCTGATCATCTGATCATCCTCTGGTAGTCACCTGACCCTGACTTTATTATAGCTATTTTCTACACTTTTCTACATTATATTCTACAGTATAATTATTATACAAGGCTGGGTTCACACTATGTTTTTGCAATCCGTTTAACGTATACGTTTTATGGAAAAAATGAATGCACAAATGGATCTGTTTGAATTCGTTTTTCCATTAACTTCCATTATAACAAAAAATGGATCGAAACACATGCTTTTTTTTGTTTGTTTTTAACGAACACAAAAGTAGTGTTGACTACGTTTTTCTGTCCATTACAAGTAACCAATTAAAAAACTGATACGTTGAACAGATTCCAAAGACGTAGTGTGAACCCAGTCTAAGGCCTCATTCACACATCTGCAAAAAGTTTCCGCCTTTGCGGATCCGAAATTTTTGGCAAAGATAGATCATGTTGCTTTCAATAAGACTATTCACACAATCGCATTGTTGTGTACCACAAAAAAAAAAGGGGGGGGGGGGGGGAGGACATGTTGGGCTATGTTCACACGTCGTTAAAATATTGAATAGGCAGCTGATTTTCATATTTACAAAAACGGCATTGAAGTCAATAGGAAGACAGACGTCCAATGCACACAATGTATTGAATAACGGACGTTTTTACCGCGGGTGTCAAAATAATAAACATGATCATTATTTTCGGACGTCTTATTTTCGGACGTTTTTTATTTGTAGTTCACACACAGTTCTTCTTTTGTCACCGTTCTTTCTCCGTTTTTACTATTAAATTCAATGGACTTTTCAATTAAGCCGCACCCAAAGGGCAATTAGTAACCAAACTAGAATAATGTGCAAATACCAGTCATTGCACTAAGGGGAGGCCAGACAGCTAAATGACGTCCGTTATTTTAGACTCAAAATGACGGACGTAATTTTGAATGGAGCTGCAAAAACCTTCCGCTAACTGTCTGCAAAAAATGCTGAACACAACACAACTAGTTGTAAACACTAAAATTTCTGCAAAAAATAAAATAAAACACAGATGCTACGGATGTGCCAAAATGCTGACGCAAATTTCAGTCAGTAGGTGTGAATGAGGTCTTATTGGGTAATTTTAGAAATTATAGAAATGAATAGGACATAGACTTAAATTAACACAAATAATAATGGAGAGTAAAATCAATATAAATCCTATTACTAACAATAGTCTGCTGGGTAATAACATTCCTAGTTACTTCATATTGATTCTTCTTGGTAGACATCAGACGCTCGTGTATGTTTCTGCATATTTTAGTCATCATCGTTGCGGTAGGCGAGTGTTTAGTGAATACATTGTCTGACAAAATGCTGAGTGTAACTGGAGTCTACAGTCTCGTTGTGCTGACACAGAGCGGCAGGAGAAAGAAAGCACTCCGCCACCATAATGCAACATTAGGGAGAGAGCTGGAAGCCTTTTTATACTGTCCTAATTGGCTGACAAGTCTCAAAAACCAGAATCCGCTCATCAGCACAACAGTCGGGCTAATAAGCGTGTATAGAGAAGCCTGAATGGGAGAAAGCACAGAAATCTCCAATTCAGATGATACCGAAATATTTACGTCCTCTCATTTCCATATTCATGAGTGTATTTGCAGAATGGACTTTATTTCTGTAGGAGAGATATAGCCTCATGGGTATGATAGTTACCTCCCTGGTTATACACCCCATACATTGCTATGAGACACACTATAGAGGGTTTATATATACGGCTTTAGGCTATGTTCACACAACGTAAGAGACCGGCCGTTCCGTGACACGTCTGCTGTCTGCTGTGATCTTTAGCGCCGCGGAAACATCCGGCAACAGAACTCCCCACTGAACACTATGGAGCTCCACTGTATGCACTGACAGGGTTTTCTGCGGCCGATATTCAATGAATAGCGGCCGCAAAAAACTGACATGTCAATTTTCTACGGCACCGCTAGGGATCCCGGACGGAGTGTATACCATGGGATCACTTCAGCCTGCAGCACTACGTATGTTCCGTGGAAATCATGACCGTTGAAACAACGGCCGTGATTTCCACGGGACTTACGTAGTGTGAACATAGCCTTAATCCAAATTGAAGAACATCAAGGCAAAATAATGAATATACCTGTACCTAATCTCTACAGCAGGGATGGGGAATAGAGATGAGCGAACCTGGAGCATGCTGGAGTCCATCCGAACCCGAACGTTCGGCATCTGATTAGCGGTGGCTGCTGAAGTTGGATATAGCCCTAAGGCTATGTGGAAAACATGGATATAGTCATTGGCTGTATCCATGTTTTCCAGACAACCTTAGAGCTTTATCCAAGTTCAGCAGCCCCAGCTAATCAAATGCCGAATGTTCGGGTTCGGATCGACTCGAACCCGAACCCTGTTCGCTCATCTCTAATGGGGAACCTTCAGCCTTCATCCTTTTCAGTCTGACACAGTGCTCTCTGCTGCCACCTCTGTCCATGTCAGGAACTGTCCAGAGCGGGAGAGGTTTTCTATGGGGATGATTTGCTCCTGCTCTGGACAGTTCCTGACATGGACAGAGGTGGCAGCAGAGAGCACTGTGCTAGATTGGAGAGAATACACCACTTCCTGCAGGACATACAGCAGCTGATAAGTACTGGAAGATTAGAGATTCTTAAATAGAAATAAAATTACAAATCTATATAACTTTCTGAAACCAGTTGATTTGAAAGGAAAAGATTTTTGCCGGAGTACCCCTTTGCAGTGTCCCAGAACATGCAGACTACTACTCCTATTATGGCCATTTCTGTTGCTGTGTCCATGCCTGTTCTGGTAAGTGTTTGCACTGCAACTGCTGCTGGTTTTCCCCTAGTATTTTGTGCATTTTCATGTGTATTCTCATGTGTTCCTGTGTATTACAGTGTACAGTGGTATGCAAGGCTGTTGATCACGTGACCTGTAACCATGGTTCCTCCAATGGCCGACTAGCTCTGGCCAGGAGCAACCATGTGACCTCCCACTTCCTGCTGACAAGTTAGTCTTCCCCCTGCTTCCAAGCAAGGAGGTTGTGTGGTTCTATCCTCTCCCACAGAAGAGTGACTAAGTCTGCTGCTATATTCCAGTCTTCGGCTGTTTCTGCCTGCTCAAGTGACCGGATTCCTTTCTCACATCTGGGTGTCATTCCGTTATCTCTCCTCATCGCTGCAAGGATTCACAGCAAGTATTATTCTCAAGCTAATCCACCCAGCACCGCTATTTCTCTCATACTCCTACTCCCATCATCCGGCACGTATTCTCACAGCCTATGCAGCACCACTCCTGCCTTATTTGTCAAAGCCTGCTATATACCCGGTTGCATCCGGACAGAACTGTTGCTACTAGTTACTTCATCTATAATAAAACCGCTGCTACTGAACCCTGGCATTGGTGTCCACTAACTGGTGCCCTGACTAAGTGCAGCGAAGAATCGCATGCCCATCATCACCCGCAGATTCCACAGACCGGCCCTACAGCTGTGCCGCCCTCAGGCCTATACCGTGACAAGGATAACCCCTGCAGCTGCCCCGGTCATTGCCCGCTCATAACACCAGCACTGCGGAAGTGGCCCCCAGGGGCCAGGGCATCGCATTTTTGGCGTCACGAACAGGATACAGACTGTGTTGTGCCAACTGTCAGTGTCCCCAGAACTGTACTGCTAATCCCCCCAGAGGCTTTGCTATTGCCGTGCTGCGGCCTGCTAAGGGGTCAAGTCAGCCGGTGACGCACTGTCTTCGCGCGCGCGCGCGCTCCGCCCCGGCCCTGCAGTATCCAAGCCTCTGTTGCAGGAGGGAAGGAGATTGTGCCCGGACCGCCGGAAGTGTTGATGCTGACTTCCGCCCTATTCCTCTCCGGTCCCGGACACCCTGCCTATCGGTGCCTGCTGTTCCCGCAAGCTCTCCTCGCCCCTACTTTCTTCCAGGCGCCTTACACCAGAACCCCTCGTCATGTCCACCGGCCATCACAGTGACTCTGACGGGTCCGGCAGTTCGCCGACGGCCCGAAGAAGGCTTCCCGCGGCTCCCGTTGCTATGGCTACCGCAGCGGTCCCATTCTTCATTGGGCCCAACAATCTTCCCAGTCATAAGGGAGAACCCCACACGTTGGCTGATTTCAAGGAAAAAATTTCCCGCACCCTTGAACTTGTCTCACTCTCTCCCACTCAGCAGGTGCAGTTGCTGCTAGGACAACTTGAGGGTCCCGCTGCCGAGGAGGTGCGGTCATGGCCAGCTACGGAGAAAGCTAATGTACAACAGATCCTGACCCGGCTGAGTAAAGAATTTGAGGTACAGTCACCCACGGAGGTCCGCCTTAAGTTTTATGACCGACGACAAAGGCCAGGTGAGACCCTCAGAGACTATGCACTAGCACTCCAATCTGCCTACCGGGCCCTGAGACAGGTTGATACCATAGACCCCTCGGCTGTGGAGAGTATGATCACTGACCGCTTCATAGAGGGGGTGGACTCTAGACTCATCCAGAGCCAACTGCGTATGCTAGCTGCCCAAAACCCTACAATGCCTTTCCTGGACTTCAAGACTCTGGCTCTGAGGGTGGTTGGCATCGACAATCCCTGTGCCGGCTGTACTCCAGGTTCGGATTGCCCGGATCCGGTGGGACCTATACCCCCACCTCCAGTGCCCACTATGGTTCCACCAGTTTCCGCTATACAAGCTGCCCAACAGTCTATCCCGGCTAATTCACCAGCGATCCCTGCTCTCCTTACGCAAGTGGTTGACTCTCTCTGCCAAGCCCTAAGGGGGCTACAAGGGGCCTATCCAACACCTCCACCACCACAGGACCCCTGCCCTGAGTATTCAGTTCCCGATCGGCCTCCTCCACCGAGACTTAGATCCCCTGAGCGCCCCTATTGCCGCCACTGTAGGCGACATGGACACTACCGCTCTCAGTGCTATCAGTTAAACGGGCTACCCCTGGGTCCGAGGGCCAACACCCAGGAGGTCGAGATCCAGGCCCGCAGGAAGCACAGTGGTTCTCAAGGTTCCTCTCACAATGCCCGCATGTGACTCTCTGGGTGGACGGAGTCCCCCTGGAGGCTCTGGTAGATACAGGTTCCCAGGTTACCACTATCCCGAGGCATGTGTTTGAAGAACATTGGGATCTGAGAACCCTAGGTCCAGTTGAGAAATACCGTCTGAAACTTATTGCTAGTAATGGTCGTCCTATTGTGCAACTAGGTTACTGGGAACCCACTGTCTGCATAGGGAAGCGGGAGCTAGCGCGTCAGGGTATCATTGTTACTGAGGCTCAGGGAGATAGTGGGACCGTGGTATTAGGCATGAATATTATCCGTCATGTATTCACTGAAGTGTTGGATGCCTTGAATGCCTCTATGTCTTGTGCTATGTCTCCTCAGTACAGGCAAGCCGTTCAGAAGACCATAAAGGTGCTCGCCGCTCAGCGGAAATTTGCCAATCCTCGAGGAGAAATCTGCCGTGTCCGCACTAGAGATGCTCGTCCGATCACCATCCCAGCTAACAGTGAGTTCCTCATCTGGTGCAGGGTCCGTCCAGGCCTCAACAATGCTGATTATGTGGCCCTTCTGGATGCTATTGAAATTGAGGGGCAACCTCTTGTCAGGGCCGCTAGAAGCCTGGTGACCGTCTCCAATGGTCAGGTCCCTGTCCGTCTGGTGAACCTTGGAGACTCCTCAGCTGACCTACCCAAGTTCACCACCGTGGCCATGTTATACCAACTCGATCCTGAGGACATCATCTGTGAGGAGACCATCGCCTATCAGAGTTCCATCCGTGGCACTCAAAGGGACTCAAACAGGGCTCTCGCCCCTTGGTGGGATGAACTCCATATTGGCGATGCCAATACCCCACTTGAATACCTCCACGGCATCCTCAAGGTGGCCAAAAGGTATCACGAGGCCTTCAGCAAACACTCCCTCGATTTCGGGAAGACCAACCTGGTCCAGCATCGGATCAACACTGGGGACCATTTGCCTATCAAAGAGAAACATCGGCCAATCCCTCCTGCCAGCTATCAGCAGGTCAAGAAACTGCTCAAGGAGATGAAAGACTCTAACGTTATCCAAGAAAGTCAGAGTCCGTGGGCTGCCCCTATTGTCCTCGTGAGGAAGAAAGACGGTAACATCCGGTTCTGCGTGGATTATAGGAAGATAAACACAATCACCCACAAGGATGCCTATCCTTTGCCCCGGATCGAAGAGTCTATTGCTGCTTTGGGGTCAGCCGCCTACTTCTCCACCTTGGACCTCACCAGTGGGTACTGGCAGGTGCCCATGGCACCCGAAGACCGTGAGAAGACGGCCTTCACCACCCCCATGGGACTATTCGAATTCACCAGCATGCCCTTCGGTCTGTGCAACACCCCCGCTACCTTCCAGCGGTTGATGGAAAGGTGTCTCGGCCATCTCAACTTTCAGAGTGTCCTGCTCTACCTAGATGATGTGATTGTCTATTCACGTACCTACGAAGATCACGTCCATCATCTGGCTGAAGTGTTCCAGGTCCTAATCGATCACGGCCTGAAAATCAAGCCTTCTAAGTGCCACCTTCTCAAACCCCAAGTGAACTATCTGGGGCACGTTGTGAGTGCTGAGGGGATACGACCCGATCCAGAGAAGATCTCGGCTGTGGAACACTGGGATACCCCTAAGACCGTCAAGGAGGTGAGAAGCTTTCTGGGATTTGCCGGCTATTACCGCCGCTTCATTCCCCACTTTGCCCAAGTGGCCGAGCCCCTCAATGAGTTACTCCGGGGTTGCCCTCGAGAAAGCTACAACCGACGACTCCCCGTCGAGTGGTCCGAAGGGCAGGAGGTTGCTTTTCAAACCCTGAAACGCCTGTTGACCACGCCTCCTATCCTGGCCTACCCGGACTATAACCTTCCTTTCCGGCTTTACACAGACGCCAGCTTCCAAGGCCTGGGAGCTGTGCTGTCCCAGGTTCAAGATGGCCAAGAGAGAGTCGTAGCTTATGCCAGCCGGAGTCTTCGGGGTGCTGAAAAGAACGATAACAATTATAGCTCCTTCAAGTTGGAGTTACTAGCCCTAGTGTGGGCCGTCACTGAAAAGTTCAAGGACTACCTGGCTGCCACCCCTGTTACCATCTATACGGATAACAACCCGTTGGCGCATCTCAACACTGCTCGGCTGGGCGCCCTGGAGCAGCGGTGGGCTTCTCGACTGGCCAATTTCCAGTTTGAAATTAAGTACCGCAGTGGCAAGGCTAACGTCAATGCAGACCTTCTGTCCCGACTATCCAAGGGCGAAGAGGCCCCAGAGGACAGCGATTGGGAAGACGTAGAAATGCCTCCCTTCTATCAAGGTTCGCTACCCAGAGTGCTATTGATGTAGCCGGGCCTGAAACGCCTTCGCCTCCACCTAGGGCCCCGCAAGACTTGGCCAGGTGGCAGACCATCCAGGAAGAGTCCCGTGTCCTGGGGGAGATCTATGACTACCTCTCTACTGGTCGGGTCCCCATGCGGATAAAGAGGCCCTATCCTGATGTCGAGCTAAGGCGACTCTGGAGGCAAAGAAAGAGGCTCTTCTTACAGAAGGGACTGATCCTGCGGAACTCTCTTGATCCGGTCTCTGGGGAGAGGTGCCACCAGATCCTCATTCCCCGACGAGACGCTAAGATGGTGCTAGATGCCTACCATGACCGGTCCGGTCATTTCGGGGTACACAAGACGGAGGCCACTATCCGACAGCGGTTCTACTGGATCGGGATGAGGGCTGACATCGAGAACTGGTGTGCTGAGTGCCCTGCCTGTAATATCTCCAAAGCTGGGGGAAGAGAAGTCAGGGCCCCTTTGCATCCAATCACCTCCCACCGGCCGAATCAGCTAGTCGCCCTGGACCATGTGAAGCTAGCCCCTACAAGATGCGGGTATACCTACGCCCTCACCATGGTTGACCACTACTCCAAGTGGGTAGTCGTGGTACCTGTCAGGGACTTGACCGCCAAGACCACTGCTCTTACTTTTTACAAGGAGTATGTAAAGCACTATGGGTGCCCAGAGTCTCTGCTGACGGACCGGGGCCCGGCCTTCGAGTCGCAACTTTTCCAGGAGCTGTGTGCCTACCATGAATGTAAGAAGCTCCGCACCACGGCCTATCACCCTCAAGGGAATGGTCTGTGTGAAAAAGTTAACCAGGTCTTTATCAACATGCTCCGAACGGCTTCAGTGACCAAGAGAGTAGAGTGGCCCCACTTGTTGGATGAACTAGTGGAGATCTATAACAATACCACTCATTGTTCCACTGGCTACTCCCCGTTCTACCTGATGTTCGGCCGCCAAGGCCAACTTCCTCAGGACCGTGCTCTTGGAGTCCAAGCTCCTGACACCTTCAACCCCCTACCTGAAACGGACTGGGTTCGGGAACATCAGAGGAGAATCCAGGATGCCCGGGAAATTGTTGACCGGAGGATGGGGGAGGCTCAGCAGCGCCAAGAGGATGCCTACAACCTAAGGGCGAACGCCACACCACTACAAGTGGGGGATAAAGTTTGGCTAAAGAAATATCATCGCTCTCACAAACTTGAAAGCCTTTGGGAGCCTGAGCCCTATGTCATCTCCTCTATCCCTTACCCAGAGACTGATGTGTATGAAGTCAAAAAGCCTGGGCTAGCCCCACAGACGGTGCATCGGAATAGGATAAAACGTTGCACTAAGGAGGACCTACAGGGCCTTACAGCACCGTGTCCGGTACCTGCATCCACGCCTCCGGCTCCCCCAGCAGCTCCAGCTAAACCTCTCTCTCTGGAAGAAATGTTCCAAGTTGAACCGTTCCTCATGGCCGTAGGCTATCCAGCGTTCCCTGTACCCGTTTCAGCGGTTTCTCCACTTCCAATTGTGCCTCCAACGACTCCATCTTTACAACCAGACACTGGGGGTGATCTTCCACCGGTACCTGCACCAATCACTGTTGAAGAGGATCCTCCGCTGAGACGGTCTGAGCGCTCTACCAGAGGAATTCCTCCACTTCGCTACAGAGACCAGAGCCCTTAACTGTTTCTGTTGTCTAACTGTTTAATTGTTTCAGGTTCCTGCTATGCAACGTTCAAGGTTCGTGCCTGGTCCTCCTGACCAAGTTCCCTGTACTAACCAGCCATGAGCTGATGGACACTTACAATAACAAAAGGTTCTCTAGTGCCTGTCCCAGAGCCTTTTACATGGACGATGTCTAATTGCCTAAAAGAGACTCTACCTAACAGAGACACTTAACCCATTCCTTCCTAATGCACTTTCCTGTGATTGTGTGTTCCACACAGGGTATTATTGCACTTATTTCATTATTGTATTCCAGTGTTATCAAAGTCTTTGTATTTCCTCCTCTGAGTAAGTACAAGGTTACATAGATTGCCTCAGAGTAGAGCGCCTCTTTTGTAAAACAGTATATTTTTCCAGTGTCAAAGACAGATAGCTCCTCCTCTGAGTAAGAGAAGTCATTTTACATATACCTCAGAGAAAGTCCAGTTTATGTAGGAGTGTATTTTCTCATCCAGTCTCATTATTGTGTATTATTATCATATCTATAGCTGGAAAGATTTAGTTGAGCCAGTTCGTATGCAGATTTTTCTCAAATTTTCATTCAGATTTTTCTCAGATTTTCATTCAGATTTCTCTCAGATTTTCATTCAGATTCATGTGAGCCAGTTCTCCTCAAGACCTCGCATTATTTGTTGTCCCTTGTGTTTCCTTTCCTTTTTGTTTCCAGTATTTGTTCACCTCTGTCTTGTCCCAACACAGTAGTTATCACACATAGTCATACCTAACCTTCACACTTGTCCATACATATCGCACCTTGGATACCTTTTCGTGTGTTTGGCCTGTGGAGTGCTTGTGTGTGTGATTGAGTGATATGAAAGGGAGCTCCCCATGTATGTTTGCTTTTATTATTTTGTTCTTTTCTCTTCCAGGTATTCAAGACACTACTCAGACACGCCAAGGTAGTACACAGGTCTTCACGTTCTCCTCCAGTAGGGTAACACATTTAACAGAAAACCTACTGTCTAACTGGCTGGAATATGGAGGGTCACCCGCCAGCAGTTAAGTTGTCCTGGCTTACACGTCAGATGGTTCACGCACTAGCTACCTGGTCGCCAGAGTACGTTAGGCACCCCTAGGTGAAGTCCTGCCACTAGGGTTTCTCATTCTCTCTCTCTTCACACCTGTGCCTTGGGCGTGGGAAACACACACCTCATCACACTCACTCTCATAATTCATTCCTGTTGTTTGATTGTCCAGTCTATTCATGTTTGCTGCCTTCTAGATTCGCCGAGGTCGGCTCAAATTTGCTAGGGAGGTATGCAGTGTCCCAGAACATGCAGACTACTACTCCTATTATGGCCATTTCTGTTGCTGTGTCCATGCCTGTTCTGGTAAGTGTTTGCACTGCAACTGCTGCTGGTTTTCCCCTAGTATTTTGTGCATTTTCATGTGTATTCTCATGTGTTCCTGTGTATTACAGTGTACAGTGGTATGCAAGGCTGTTGATCACGTGACCTGTAACCATGGTTCCTCCAATGGCCGACTAGCTCTGGCCAGGAGCAACCATGTGACCTCCCACTTCCTGCTGACAAGTTAGTCTTCCCCCTGCTTCCAAGCAAGGAGGTTGTGTGGTTCTATCCTCTCCCACAGAAGAGTGACTAAGTCTGCTGCTATATTCCAGTCTTCGGCTGTATCTGCCTGCTCAAGTGACCGGATTCCTTTCTCACATCTGGGTGTCATTCCGTTATCTCTCCTCATCGCTGCAAGGATTCACAGCAAGTATTATTCTCAAGCTAATCCACCCAGCACCGCTATTTCTCTCATACTCCTACTCCCATCATCCGGCACGTATTCTCACAGCCTATGCAGCACCACTCCTGCCTTATTTGTCAAAGCCTGCTATATACCCGGTTGCATCCGGACAGAACTGTTGCTACTAGTTACTTCATCTATAATAAAACCGCTGCTACTGAACCCTGGCATTGGTGTCCACTAACTGGTGCCCTGACTAAGTGCAGCGAAGAATCGCATGCCCATCATCACCCGCAGATTCCACAGACCGGCCCTACAGCTGTGCCGCCCTCAGGCCTATACCGTGACAAGGATAACCCCTGCAGCTGCCCCGGTCATTGCCCGCTCATAACACCAGCACTGCGGAAGTGGCCCCCAGGGGCCAGGGCATCGCACCTTTATAGTGTACCTGTCATTTCAAATATAGCCACATGTCAGAAGTTTGTATCAGCGGGGGTCCGGATACTAAAACAAAGGGGAGAAGAGCTTAGCAGTATGCGCTCTTCCCCTTCATCTGTATTCTCAATGCTAAAGTAGCAATGGTTCACTCTGATCTAGGGCTACTGCACAGTGCTATACAGAGCGGGGTTGTTGGATGGTTGTTTGCTGTCACTGCTCGCTCTGCTTCTAGCACAGTGAGAGGTGAAAACTATCTGTGGGTGGTGAATAGAGATGAGTACTAAAATGCTCGGGTGCTCGATACTCAAGACCAATATTTTCCGATGCTCGGGTGCTCGTTTCGTGTAACGAACCCCATTGGAGTCAATGGGAAACTCGAGCATTTTTGCAGAGGACCAAACTTTTGCACGGGGAAGATTGTGTAAAAACCTGGAAACCTCAGAAAATGATGGAAACAACACGGAAATGGACAGGAAACAGCAGGGGCAGCGCCACGTGCACAGGACACAGCACAGTGAGGATAGGTATAGCTGAACTACAGATCCCAGCCAGCCAAGAGAATGTCAGCAACAGGACAAATTGACTACTGACAGCTGCACTACAAGTCCAAGCCATCAGCCAAGAGTAGCAAAAAAAAATGTTTAAAAAATTTTAAGCCCTTAGAAGGACTGTTGGGTTCTTTGTGTCGGATTCCTGCCTAACCGCACACTAATTCCCTGCCTAACACTCTCCCTGACAGACAGCAGCTCTCTCCATAATCTCTTCCAGCCTGCATCTGACGCGAGCACCGCAGGACCTGATTCTTATATGCCCAGGTCATCTGATCAAGCCAAATTACGTCCCATATATCGTCTTATTCATTACACTTGTACAACAGGAATAGCGTTACTCCATGAGATGTTCCAACCTGCAACATTTCCATTTTTAATGTCACATTTACATATCCTTTATTTGGGAACATCTGTAATTGAGAACAACACAATGAGAAAAATAATGAAAGAAAAAAAAAAGAAAAATGCCATGACATAAGAGGGTCACCTAGCAAGAAATAATGCCAGGTTTCCATATAAAATACATACACATATACAAACATATTAAAACAAATACACATATATAAACATATACTGTATATATATAAACATATACACACATAAAAACATATATACACATATAAACATATATACACATATACACACATATAAACATATATAAAGATATACACACTTATAAACATATATACACATATAAACATATATAAACATATATACACATATACACACATATAAACATATATAAAGATATACACACTTATAAACATATATAAACATATATACACATATACACACATATAAACATATATAAACATATATACACATATAAACATATATAAACATATATACACATATACACACATATAAACATATATAAAGATATACACACTTATAAACATATATAAACATATATACACATATACACACATATAAACATATATAAACATATATACACATATAAACATATACACAACACTGTGTTTTTGTCTTTTTGATGCATGTTTCCCCTTTCGGAATATCCACTATCAATTGTAGATCAATGTTTTCTACATCCTAAGCTACACACTAAGGACGAGTTCAGACTACGGAATTCTCGCAGATAAATTCCGTCGAATTCCGTTGCTAGAACGCGCTCACGGCCGCGCGCCTCTCCGCCAGCCCCATAGACACCATTTTATGGGCCGGCTAATTCCGCTATCCGCCCAAAGAAATGACGTGTCAATTCTTTCGGCGGAATCCGCCCGTGCATAGAATGGTGTCCATGGCACGGGCGGAGAGGCGCGCGGCTGTGAGCACGTACAGCCAACGGAATTCGGCAGAATTTATCTGCGAGAATTCCGTAGTCTGAACCCACCCTAATTCCTTGGACAGTTGTGCTCCTATCTCTCTATAGTGCATTGTTTCATATGATTCCAGGCCATCCATTGCTAATAACAAGAAACCTTGTGTGATCCGTTATGGGTAGTTTTGTTAATGCAGTCACACTGTTAGCAATTTCCTCTATATCTAAAGTTTTTTTTTTTTTCCTTTATGTATATCAGCTAGTTGTATCATTGTATATACAGCGGGGAAAGTATGTATTTTATACGTAGACAATTTTGCAAGTTTTCCCACCTACAAAGAATGGAGAAATCTATATTTTATTGTAGGTCCACGTCAACTGTGAGATACAGAATCTATTAAAAATTCCAGAAAATTACATTGCGTGATTTTAAAATAATCATTTGCATGATATAAGTATTTGCTCACCTGCATGAATTCTGTCTCACAGACCTGTTTGTTTCTCTATAAGAAGCTCCTCCTACTCTGAGCTTATTACCGGAATTAATTGCACCTGTTTGAACTTGTAATGCTGCGTTTACACGGAGCGATAATTCGCCCAATCGATCGTTTAACAATTTTGAAGCAATGATTTGGTTTTTATAACGATCAGCCTTTAGACGGAGATAAATCGTTAGAAAAATCGGTATTGCGGTCGTTTTTAAGATCGCTTAAGCCCATCTTTCACATAGGATGAATCTTTGAAAGACTGTTATCACAAAGCGATCTGCGAATTTTTAGCGAGCGACCAACGACAATTTGAGAACATGGTGAAAGACCAAAATGAACGATTTCTCGGTTGTCGCTTGATCGTTTGCTGTGTTTACACGAACGATTATCGCTCAGGGTGCGTTTACACAGAAAGATTTATCTGACAGATTTTGGAAGCCAAAGCCAGGAATGGATTTGAAAAGAGGATAGATCCCAGTCTTTCCTTTATGACCTGATCCCTGTTTATAGTCTGTTCCTGGTTTAGGCCTCAAAGATCTGTCAGATAAATCTGACTGTGTAAACGCACCATCAAATGCTATCGTTATCACGAAAATTTGGACGATAATCGTTCCATGTAAACGCAACATTACTGGAATAAAAGAAACAACTGTTCACACACTCAATCAATCATAATCCAGCCTGTCCACCATGATCAAGACCAAAGAGCTGTCTAAGGACAACAGGGACAAAATTGTGGACCTGCACAAGGCTGGTATGGGCTACAGGACAATAGTCAAGCAGCTGGGTAAGAAGGCAACAACTGTTGGCGCAGTTATTAGAAAACGGAAGAAACATAAGATGACTGTAAATCCTCCTCAGTCTGGGGCTCCACACAAGAACTCACCTTGTGGGGTAAGGGTTATTCTGAAAAAGGTCAGGAATCAGCCGATAACTTCACAGGAGGACCTGGTCAATTATGTGAAGAGAGTTGGGACCATGGTCTCAAAGATAACCATTAGTAACACACTAAGCCGTCATGGGTGCAGGGTACACAAGGTCCCCCTGTTTACACCAGCACATGTTTGGGCCAGTTTGAGGTTTGCCAATGATCATCTCTGGATGATCCAGAGGAGGCATAGGAGAAGGTCATGGGGTCAGATGAGACCATAATAGAAATTTTGGCATAAACTCAACTTCCCTTGTTTGAAGGAAGGACAAGGATCAACCCCAAGAAAAAAGTCCAAAGTCCAGGCATTGTGGAAACATTATATTTTGGGAGTGATTTTCTGCAAAGGGGACAGAATGGGAGGATGGATGGATGAGATTTTGACACACAGCCAGGGCAACTAAGAAGCATTGCAAGGTCCTGGAGTGGACTAGCCCGTATCTGAACCCAATAGAGAATCTTTTTAGGGAACTTAAACTCAATGTTGCCCAGGAACAGCCTCAAAATCTGAAAAGGAATCTGTCAGCACCCGGGCTGTACCTGAGGTGCTAACAGTGTGCTGTAGCTGGCAGTCCCCGAGTGACCATAGTACCTTTTGGTAATTTGTCTGTGCAGTGGATTATGTATAATCTTGCATCACCTACTGTAATGAAGAGTCAAAGAGGAGTTGTGGCTCAGTGTTTGTGCCGCACTCTGGCACACCTCACCACTGCTTCCTCCTCCCTCTTCTTCATGAATATTCAATGCTGCTCGGCCTCCTGCTCACTCAGCTGTCAGTCAACATCTGCCAAAAGAGGTCTGATCTGCAATCAGATATAGTCAAATCTCCTAGCCTGTGATGGATTTGTGGTCTAGGAGTAAATCACCTGTCTAGAGAACACCAGCGGGTCTTTCTTTGGTTGGAATCCCCTGATGGAAATTAAATCAAGGTCTTTACCCCTATAGGATTTACCCCTAGAACACAGTCCAACACATTTGGACTCAACTATATCTGAGTGTTTCTTTCAGACTAAAACTACAGAGGACTGCTCTGCAATCAAAGACACTAGCTGACAGCTGAGTAAGCAGGAGGCCGGGCAGTATTGATTATTCATAAAGAAGAGGGAAGAGGAAGGAGTGGTGAGGTGGCACAAACATTGAGCCACAACTCCTCTTTGACTCTTCACTACAGTAGGAGACCTGATATTATGCACAGACAAAAAGTTACCATGCTCACTAGGGGACTGCCAACTACAGCACACTGTCAGCACCTCAGGTAGGGCCTGGTTGCTTACAGATTCTTTTGAAAGATCTGGAGAAGATTTGTATGGAGGAGTGGGCCAAAATTTTAAAAAATTTAAAAATTACAGACCTTTCCATTCTTTGTGGGTGGGAAAACTTGTAAAGTCAGCAGTGGATCCACACTGGTATTACATTCGACGACTTTTTGGAGATCAATAAGAAATTATCTCAAACGGCCAATATGACAAACTATCTTAAATCGTTTACCCTATTACACAGGACGATGATCTCTACTTACGGTCGTTCTTGCGCTCGTCCTTTCCTGGCTGATAGACCAGAGTACGACCGAACGACGTGTTACTACATCGAACAATGTTTGAATGATTTGTGATCGATCAACGATGAAAATAGGTCCAGATTCTATCAAACGATTGATGATTTCTCGACAGTTGTTTAATCGTTGCCAACTATTAGGGTGCCTTCACACGTACCGTATCGCTGCGTTTTTCAAGCTGCGTTTTTTTACATGCGTGTTTTGATTTTCACATGATTTTCATGTGAAAATCAAAACTCACATGTAAAAATCGCACCAAAAACGCAGCGATAAAAACGCAGCGTTAAAAACGCAGCGATACGGTGCGTGGGAAGCCACCCTTACACAAAATGATTATCGTTTAAATCCAAACACTCTAACGATTTTTCGAACGATAATCATCCCGTGTAATACGGCCCTAAGTCCATCTTTTAATATGAACAATCTCATTATACTGCTGTTCACCCACATTGGTTCTACCTGTAAATTTCTTATATAAGTCACGCATTAAACACGTGTAACAACACGTAATAGTACAAATATAAATCCCTCTTACATAAGATTGCTAAACTGAATAAAATACAATGTCAGGATGAGCTTTCACTACCCTGACAGGTTAATCTGACTGGAACATTTGAAAAGAAGAGTAAATCTTATCTCTGAAATCTTAACACCTCGGGGTGTTTAATAATTTCACGCTTCAATCAGTTTGATTTATCGAGCCTGTCATCAATACCGTACCGGGAGATTCCTATAAAATGGCTAGCTATTTCTTATTTATCACTTTTACTGAAAAATTTATAAGGGAGGATCTTCTCCCAACCGGCAAACATCTTTAGCGCTTTCGATTCCTACTGTAACATATACATAGTCCCTCGCCTTCCTTTAGACTTAGGGAATACGTGTTAAATATTTTATCACTGTGTCAGTCGGCTTACTGGAAGGCTGTTAAATCCCCAGTCAGCTCGTCTTGACATTTTTCCTGGTCCGTAAGTCTAAGACTGGAACGCTTTGCTTATTGCTCAGATGTTTATTTCAAGCCGCATGAAAAATGCATTGGACGCATACTTTAAAGTCTGCGCATAGACTGTACTGTGCTCGTGTTTACAAGCATCTTAAACATAAAGCATTGGTTTATGGCCTTCATTTCACAATTCAGAGCTTCTTACCTTGCATATATTCGATTATATGGTTACGGCTGAACTCCCAAACGTACAATAGAAAAGCCATTTATAAGGTAGCCCTTTAACTCACTGCCTGTGTGATTTAGTACCACCCCCCCAATGTGGAATCTTTGATACTTACTTTACCTTCAAGTCTAAAAGACTGGGATGATGTATTTAAAGCGACTCTGTACCCACAACTCTGCCCTCCCTAAACTGCTTGTACCGTCAGATAGCTGCTTTTACTCCAAGATCTGTCCTGGGGTCCGTTCAGCAGGTGATGCAGTTATTGTCCTAAAAAAACAACTTTTAAACTTGCAGCCCTGTGTCCAATTGGTGTGGCCTAGAGTGTCTGTGCATTAGGCTCTCACCGTCTCTCTATCCCTCATCATCATTAGGAATGCCCCTGGCATTTTTTTTTTGTTTTGATCTTATTTATTTAGTTTTTCTTTTTTTTCCCTCTCCTCTTCTCTTTTCTGCACTGGTCCCCAGGGTTGGGGGTGAGTTGGGGGGGGGGGGGGGGTTGTTTTTTGTGGAAAGTGACTTGGCACTGGGGTATGGATTTTATGGTAAACGATAATGTGTATAAATATTAAGGCTTGATAAGGATGCTCTATTTTGTATATGTGTATGGTGAAACCGTTATATGGGTTAGAATCTACCCTTGTGCGAAATGTATTTATATATATATTGGCAGGGATTCGGGTTGTGCCGGTCCCTGCTTTGTATGTAAAATCTGTTTTTTTTCTTATTGAAAAAACTTAATAAAGACTGATTAAAATTTAAAAAAAGGAATGCCCCTGGGCAGGAAATCCTATTCATCACCTGTGTGAACACTGCACATGAGCTGGATCGTTAAGGCACCTGTGCAGTGTTCAGACAAGTGAGGAATAGGAGAAATCCTGTCAGGGGCATTCCTAATGGTGAATAGGATGGGGAGGAGGGCCTAGGGCACAGACACTCTAGGACAGGGGTCCTCAACTGGCGGACCGCGGTCCAAACTCGGACCGTGGAGGCCAGCTGTCCGGACCCCTGGTCAGACCTCCTAACCGCCCCGGATCCGGTCCGTCCCGGGACGGCCCCCATGTGTCCCGCTCCCCACTGCACTGCCTCCCTCCCCATAGGCGTACTGTCCTTAGATTTCAGTACGCCTGTGGGGCTGGGGGCAGTGTCGGCCCGGCCCTCGGCTGATACGCGCTCTCTGGGGACATTCCAGGGATTCCCCAGTAGAGCACGCACCAAAGACCTCAGTGAGGTCACTGATGCGCCCTCTGCTGGGGAATCCCCGGGACGTCCCCAGAGAGCGCGTATCAGCCGGGGGCCGGGCCGACAGGAGAAAAGAAGAAGACAGGTGCAGCAGGGGAGCGAGGTGCTAGGTGAGTTGTGGTTTGTTTTTGTTTTTTTTTTGTCTGGGGGCCATCTATAAGGGGAGAGCGCATGGGGGGGGCTATATACAACTGGGGGGAGCTCACAAGGGGCTATATACTACAGGGGGAGAGCGCACAGGGGGGCTTTATACTACTGGGGGGAGCGCACAGGGGGGCTATATACTACTGGGGAACAGCGCACAGGGGGCTATATACTACTGGGGGAGCAACAGGGGGCTATATACTACTGGGTGAGAGCACACAGGGGGGCTATACACTACTGGGGGAGCAACAGGGGGGGGCTATATACTACCAGGGCAGTCACCACCTTTGTACCTAATATCAAAGGGCTGGTGAGAGAGAAAAAATGCCAGTTTTCCCGCTAATGCGCAGCAATTCTGTATGTAAATAGTTGAACGTTTGTGAAAAGTAACAAAACACGTTTCCTACTGATGCTCAGCTCGGACCTTCACCTGACAATAGACCCCGGTAAGTGGACCTTCACTAAAAGTTGTTGAGTACCCCTGGCCTAGACCACTCCAATTTGGCACAGGGCTGCAAGTTTAAAAGTTGTTATATAGGACAATAACTGCATCACCTGCCCAACGGACCCCAGGACAGATCTTGAAAGCAGCTATCCGACGGTACAAGTGGTTTGGGGCGACCAGATTGTGGACCAGACTCTTTGATTAGAAATGTAATAGGTCACTTTATCTGATTCATGTCTTTCAGGATTACTATAATACATGATTTATAGTTATCAAAGTATTTTACTTTGAGGACATGAAATAGAGTGGAATAGAAAGTATATTCCTTTATAACAAACACAGATTAACCCTAATGGATACAAGACAACTAGACTCGTGCCTGGGGCGATGTAAAATATGTTCTCCAACTAAATGAATTCTAAGAAGAATCTGATAAGTGATGAGCTCTGACATGAGGGACGCCACGGCTCTACCGGTGCCAAGCTGCTCTTGTCAGCTCACTTCCTAGCCCCCTCTAAGCTAACTAGCGATGCCATTTGACACAGATTGGTTGTTAGAAATAAACTGCCCGACAGCTACGGCATTTTAAAGAGGTTTTCCGAATCTGATTTTGTAACCATGAATTTAGACATATAGGGGGAGATTTATCAAACATGGTGTAAAGTGAAACTGGCTCAGTTGCCCCTAGCAACCAATCAGATTCCACCTTTCATTCCTCACAGACTCTCTGGAAAATGAAAGGTGGAATCTGATTGGTTGCTAGGGGCGACTGAGCCAGTTTCACTTTACACCATGTTTGATAAATCTTTCCCTAAAGGTTTGTATGGAGTCTAAGAAGGAAAATTAAATGCACTGACCAAAAAAAAAAATTAATATCAAACAATAATCATATAGACTATACATTCTGGAGTAACCTACTATTTTTCCATAGTGATTCGACAAAAAAAAAAAAAATCACCTTCTTCAATGAAATGAGAACGAGAAGTATAAAGATTTGTAGTGTAAAATAAAGAATATAATGCCCTGCAAATTTAAAGGGGAACTATCAGCAGCAGGAACTATCAAATCTAACCAGCTGATAGCTTCCTGTTGCGCACGGGGCGCTGAGAAGGAAGGTATGTGTCTTACCTTCACCAGCAGAAACATCACAGCTCAGTGATCGCCTGCTCAGCCAGTCAGTAACTGAGGAGGTGTGACTCCCCCCCCCCCCCCCCCAGTCACTGATTGGCTGAGCAGGCAATTACTCAGCCGGGGTCATAACGTTGCAGCTAGCAGAGTCACCGGCTGATGTGAATGGGACCCAGGACCAGCGTATCAGAGGCACAAGGACGGGTGAGCTTAGGTCTTTATTATCTTCCTGCCCCCACCAGCCTGCCTGCAGTTTTTGTCCTTCCATGGGACTTCTCCTTAAAGGGGTTATCCAGCTCTAGCAAAACATGCCCACTTTCCCCCTACTGTTGTCTCCAGTTTGGGTCCAGGTTTTGAAACTCCGTTCCATTGAAGTAGATGGAGCTTAATTGCAAACTGCACCTGAACTGGAGACAACAGTAGGGGGAAAAGTGGCCATGTTTTTGTAGCACTGGATAACCCCTTTAAACCTTCTCTGACGGCACTGTCTGTATCTGCTATGTGCTGTGAGTAGATTCTCCTACGTGTCCTACGTAGTGAAACCTGACACTGCTCTATTTTAAGACAGAAATGGAGGCAGGCTGAAGCTGCATCTTATATTATTCTCTATAGCAGGGGTGGGGGAGCCTTCGCCCTCCAGCTGTTGCAAAACTACAATTCCCATCATGCCTGGACAGCCTAAGCTAAAGCTTCTCATCCCTGCTCTATAGTGTGAGTAAATGGACTGAAATCAATCTCTGTACATTTGTACAACTCTACAGAATAAGCGACAATAAATAAACAAAACAATAGACAACTTCCCCCATAATTGTCATTTTAGCAGGAAAATATACATGTATGGAAAATATTCCGCCAGTGGCCGTATCGACTAATCTTTCCAGTGACAAGAATCCCGGGATGAGCCGATCCCAGCAGAGATTATTAACTTCCTTTTTACATTTCACTGCTCCAATTCCTTATACTGCTGATATGTAAACAACCCGACCCCCCCCCCCCCCCTCACACACCACAAGCCCTTCCACACATCCCCCCACACACACATGCACACACGCACACACACACACCGTCTATCTGAGCTCTATTACCGTCAGGCTATGGAGCTGCCACAAAGCTTGTTCTTCCCCGCCCAGTAAATATCAGGCACAGAGCTTTTAGGGATTAAAGAAAATGAGACACAAGATGTTTCTTAGCCTGTAAATATTGAACAATATGTAATGAATCAGTTGCTGCGTATTTGTATATTTAGGCATATAAACCTTACATACATTTTTGCTCCCAAAGATGTGCTAGGTCTTATTTTCAGTGGATGTTTTATTTTTCCATGAAGAGGAAGAATTCTCATGTTACATGCACAGCAGGGACAGAGCATAAGGTATGGCAGCTTCCAACCACCAGGGGGAGCTCACCACAGCACACTGGTCCAGCACAGCAGGGACAGAGCATAAGATATGGCGGCTTCCAACCACCAGGGGGAGCTCACCACAGCACACTGGTCCAGCACAGCAGGGACAGGGCGTATGGTATGGCGGCTTCCAACCACCAGGGGGAGCTCAACACAGCACACTGGTCCAGCACAGCAGGGACAGATCATAAGGTATGGCAGCTTCCAACCACCAGGGGGAGCTCACCACAGCACACTGGTCCAGCACAGCAGGGACAGGGCGTATGGTATGGTGGCTTCCAACCATCAGGGGGAGCTCACCACAGCACACTGGTCCAGCACAGCAGGGACAGGGCGTATGGTATGGTGGCTTCCAACCACCAGGGGGAGCTCAACACAGCACACTGGTACAGCACAGCAGGGACAGAGAGTACGGTATGACGTCTTCCAACCACCAGGGGGAGCTCACCACAGCACACTGGTACAGCACAGCAGGGACAGGGCGTACGGTATGTCGGCTTCCAACCACCAGGGGGAGTTCACCACAGCACACTGGTACAGCACAGCAGGGAAAGAGTGTATGGTATGGCGGCTTCCAACCACCAGAGGGAGCTCACCACAGCACACCAGAACGGTCTCGAAACGTGTTATCGGGATAACAGGGTTCACATATTTACAAGATACAGTATATGCATTAGATTGAGACATGTCAGCAGACAACATCAATGGAAGTCTTACAGCTGGGACCCCTACTGATTGTAGGAATGGTTGGGCCAAGAAGTTTTACAGGGGGCTGTGCTCTTCATGGCTAAGTAAGGGTTCCGGAGTCGCACCAGAAATGCGTTGGCGTGTTTACTGTCACTATGGTAGTTTTAAAAGCAATAAATAAACTTGCTGTCCTTCCAATTTGCTGGATCCAGTGTTCTTACTTCTTCTTTGATTCCTGCACTATATTGGAGTGAGGATCCGTGCAACTGGTGATCTAAAGAGAGCTAGATTCAGAGAGGGGGTGAAGCTACAGGCTTGCAGAGCTGTGATGTCACTGCTGACCCCTGTGACCTGGAAGTTCTTTATGTAAACGAATAAATACAAATCCAAAAAGCAACAGAGGAGGAGGCCTGGGGACACAGAGGAGGATGGACCCCTGGGACACAGAGCAGGATGGAGGCCCGGGGACACAGAAGAGGCGACCCAGGGACACAGAGGAGGATGCCGAGTGACACAGAGGAGAAGGCCTGAGGACACAGAGGAGGAAGACCAGGAACACAGAAGAGGAGACCCGGGGACACAGAGAAGAAGACCCAGGAACACAGAAGAGGAGACCCGGGGACACAGAGGAGGAGCCCGGGGACACAGAGGAGGAGCCCGGGGACAGAGAAGAGGAGACCCGGGGACACAGAGGAGGATGCCGAGGGACACAGAGGAGAAGGCCTGAGGACACAGAGGAGGAAGCCCAGGGACACAGAAGAGGAGACCCGGGGAAACAGAGAAGCAGACCCAGGGACACAGAAGAGGAGACCCCGGGACACAGAGGAGGAGCCCGGGGACTCAGAAGAGGAGACCCAGGGACACAGAGGAGCAGACCCAGGAACACAGAAGAGGAGACCCGGGGACACAGAGGAGGAGCCCGGGGACACAGAGGAGGAGCCCGGGGACACAGAAGAGGAGACCCGGGGACACAGAGGAGGAGCCCAGGGACACAGAGGAGGATGCCCGTGGACATAGAGGAGGAGGAGGCCCGGGGACACGGAGGAGGACGCCCAGGGACACAGAGGAGGAGCACCAGGGACAGAGAAGAGGAGACCCGGCGACACATAAGAGGAGGCCCGGGGACACAGAGGAGGAGGCCTGGGACACAGAAGAGGAGACCCAGAGACACAGAGGAGGAGGCCCAGGAACACAGAGGAGGAGGCCCAGGGACACAGAAGAGGAGACCCAGGGACACAGAGGAGCAGACCCAGGGACACAGAAGAGGAGACCCGGGGACACAGAGGAGGAGCCCGGGGACACAGAGGAGGAGCCCGGGGACACAGAGGAGGAGCCCGGGGACACAGAGGAGGATGCCCGTGGACATAGAGGAAGAGCCCGGGGACACAGAGGAGGACGCCCAGGGACACAGAGGAGGAGCACCAGGGACAGAGAAGAGGAGACCCGGCGACACATAAGAGGAGGCCCGGGACACAGAGGAGGAGACCCAGGGACACAGAGAAAGAGGCGCAGGGACACAGAGAAAGAGGCGCAGGGACACAGAGAAAGAGGCCCAGGAATACAAGGGAGGAGGAGGCCCAGGAACACAGAGGAGGAGGAGGCCCAGGAACACAGAGGAGGAGGAGGCCCAGGAACACAGAGGAAGAGAAGGCCCAGGAACACAGAGGAGGAGGAGGACTGGGGTACACAGAGGCAAAAAAAAAGTTAGAAAAAACAACCAAGGCAAAGAGAAAGATTCCAAATGATTCCAATTAGAAAAAAATGTTGGACAACCTCTTAAAGGTTACTCTCTGTGACCCTGTGACCTCTGGATACACCTCTGAACATGCAGAAATTACAGAGTTATAATTTTTTTAAACTCAACTAAACATGTAAATTAAAATAAGCTTTTCCTATTGATTTTGGCCATGAAAACCCTATTAATAACATTTCAGCCTATCTGTTTTCATACATGCGGGTAATAATATACAGTACGACAGTAAAAAAAAAAAACGATTGCAATTTTCTAAGATTAACTGTACCCTGTTCACAGAAACTGCAGTATAGCTGAAAACTCGGATTACATCTTCATTTCTAGAATGCAGGAGAAGATTTAACTAAACGGCAGTCTCAAGGTGTTCATAGATGAGAGAGAATCTGGAGATAACCGAGTTATCAGGCAGCAGGAGTCACGATTCATTGAGTTGTATTTATGAAGTCCTTTAGTCAGTGACAATAAGAGGTCTCACTCTGTTGTGCAGGAATTAAATTACACAAACAGTAAATGAGATGTCGCTGTGACCTCGGCGTTCCCGTCAGATCGTTCCTAGATAATGCGATGAGCAATAGAATTCATTCTTACCTCCGCAGTCAAGTGGTTTCTTTCCTGATTTGTGAGAGCAACCTGCAAAGTAATTATAACAAGCACGTATCCTGAAGCGGACACTCAAACGCCAAATGCAAAGCCGTCCTATTTTTTCTTATTCCTATTTTACATCTTATTAACCCTTAGAGGGCCGCGCCAATTTTCATTTTTGCACTTTCGTTTTTTCCTTCTCGTGTATATAAGGCCATAGCACGCGCATTTTTCCACCTAGAGACCCAGATGAGCCCTTATTTTTTGCGACACTAATTGTACTTTGCAATGCAGATGTAAGTTTTGGCTAAAATATGCTGTGAAACCAGACAAAAATTATATGGGCGGAGAAATTGAAAAAAATAAAAAATTATTGGGGGGGGGGGGATTGTTTTTATGCCGTACATCCTAGGGTAAAACTGACTTGTTATATATGTTCCTCAAGTCAGTACGATTACGACGATATGTAACATGTATAACTTTTATTTTACTTGATGGCTTTTAAGAAATTTAAATCTTTTTTAAAAAATATGTGTTCCTTAAAGTTGCTCCATTCCCAGGCTTATAGTGCTTTTATCCTGTGGTCTATTGGGCTGTGTGAGGTGTCATTTATTGCACCATTATGTGTACTTTCCATCGGAATCTTGTTTGCATATATGCGACTTTACCATGCATATACGCCGTTTACCATGCAAGATCAGGATTGTGATAATGTAATAGTTCAGGCGAATACACATGCGACAATACAAAACATGTTTATTTATTGATTTATAAAATGGGAAAAGGGGGTTGATTCAAACTTTTATTAAGAAGGGTATTTTTTTTTTTTACGCATATACTAGAAGCCCCCCTGGGGTTAGGGTTATTCCCCCTGGGGTTAGGGTTATTCCCCCTGGGGGACTTCTAGTATAAGTACACTGATCTCTCATTGAGATCTATGCAGTATAGATATACTGCATAGATCAATGAGATAGCCGTTGTATTGCTCTCAGCTGCTGAGAGCAATAGAATGCCGAGTCGGGATCTAGGACAGTTAGCAGAGACCGCTCCTCCACGATCACGTCAGGGATGGGAGAGAAAAGATATTTAGATGCAGCTGTCAACTTTGACAGCTGCATCTAAATACCTAATTAGCGGGCACGGTGATCGGACCGTGCCCGCTAATAGCCACGGTCCCGGGCTGAATGTAGCATCCAGGATCGCGGCAGTTCAGATCGGGGTCGCCGCCTGGCCCTGCTCTGAACTCCCCTAGCGACGCCAGGACGTACATTTACGTCCTGAGTCGTCTAGGGGTTAATACTCTGTTTAAGTCAGGCTTGACAGCAGTTAAAGGGCAACTCCAGTGAAAGTTTTATTTTTTTCTCTTTTCAAATCAACTGTTCTCAGAAAGTGCCAGAGATTTGTAATTTACTTCTATTTAAAAAAAAATTCAAGTCTTCCAGTACTTTTCAGCTGCTGTATGTTCTGCAGGTATTCTTTCCAGTCTGGAGAGCAGGAGAGGTTTTCTATGGGGATTTGCTGCTGCTCTGGACAGTTCCTGACATGGACAGAGGTGGCAGCAGAGAGCACTGTCTCAGACTGGAAAGAATACACCACTTCCTGCAGAACATACAGCAGCTGCTAAGTTTAGGAAGACTTGAGATTTTTTTAATAGCAGTAAATTAGAAATCCATATAACTTTCTGACACCAGTTGACTTGAAAAAAATGGTGAACAACCCCTTTAAATGTTTTGGAATGCTTCTTGTTTATGAAACTACAGGTTTGAAAATAATTTCTACTGAAAGGATTATTATTATTATTATTTTTATTATTATGGCTTCAGAAGAGGATTATTACATTACAGACAATTGGATTTCCTCCTCAGGAATAGATCATAAACAATGTATAAACCAAACTGTGTGCTTGATTTTCCCATATTATAAGAACCTAATGACTGGCCACTGTATTGGTGCGGGGGCCTAATCCCATGTACTGTATTACAGTGGATTGTGCAGCTGCAGGTCAGTTGCATCTGTCCGGCTGTCACTAACAGATGGGTACCAGACGGCCTCAGTGCACTAAAGCTGTTGGCTCTTACCAGATCTGATTGGGATCAATGTCACATAATATGGCCGCTCTCCAACATTTTAAGTAAGAACAATTCTCACATGTATTTTCTGGGCTCTAAATTGTAATAATAAAATACAACAAAAACATATTATATGGTTGTATAAAGTAAAAAAAATAAAATAAAAAAAATGTATATATATATATATATATATATATATATATATATATATATGTAAATATACAGTGATGAGAAGCAGGGCTGCTGTCAGAGGTCTGTGTGGTCACATGACAGCAATGGGGAAGGGGCGTGTGTTCAGCATGGACCAATCAGGAAGTGAGAATCACAGATCTCTGCAGGAGGACAGTGACAGAAACCTTTCTATACAGCAGTGTAAATGGCTGAGTGTAAGTGCAGGCACATTATAGCAGCAGTGTGTATAGCTGAGTGTAAGTGCAGGCACATTATAGCAGCAGTGTGTATAGCTGAGTGTGAGTGCAGGCACATTATAGCAGCAGTGTGTAAAGCTGAGTGTAAGTGCAGGCACATTATAGAAGAAATGGAGAGGATGAGAAACACAAGGGCTGACAGAGACTGCAGGGAGCATGAAGAAATGAGCAGGGCAGATGTGGGCACATACATGCAGCACTCTCTGTCCGGGGAGAAGGGTTACAGCTATGAAGAAATTACTTTCACAGTCCTGTCCGCTGATGTAAGCCCCAGCCTGAAGTGTATCTGCTATGATTTGGAAGGTGAGGGAGACTCCCTGGGTCAGAGTACAGGGCTTTAGACCCCGCTATGCAGACAATGCTCCTCCCCCACTCCCCCTCCCACCCAGTACAGGAAGCTCTTACACCAAAGCAATGCTCTTAAACCAAGTTACAATTTTGAAAAACCGTGAGCTCTTCTTGCAAAACGCTCTTAATCCAAGTTACTGTTAAACTAAGGTACCACTGTGTGTGTATATATATATATATATATATCCTGAGCTATACATTATTTTTTGCAATGGCTTCTTCTATAGGGATGCTTAGCATATGTGCAGCATTACATGGCTCATACATGGAGTGTACACACTGCAGAACCATTATCCACTTAGTTCAAGCATCCTGTTTTAGAAGAAACTGCTTCCCTTTCCTGGCTTCCTGACTATATGCCAGTGTCCTATGTGCAGGGTTGTGCAGACATGGCTGCTAAATTGCCACCCTTTGATGTCATGATAAAGCACTGCCTGAGGCTCAGCTCACCAGCTCCTTTAACCCCTTTGATGGTGACCATCATGTCGCCAAATCCTCCTCTGATTCAGTCATTTCTTAAAGGGGTAGTTAAAAAAATATTTCAAATAAACTGGTGCCAGAAAGTGCCTAGTGATATTTGTAATTTACTTCTTTAAAAAAAAATCTCAAGTCTTCCAGTACTTATCAGCTGCTGTATGTCCTGAAGGAAGTGGTGTATTCTTTCCATTCTGGAGATCTGGACAGTTCCTGAAATGGACAGAGGTGGCAGCAGAGAGCATTGTGTCAGACTGGAAAGAATACACCACTTCCTGCAAGACATACAGCAGCTGATAAGTACAGGAAGACTTGAGATTTTTTTTTTTTTTTAAATAGAAGTAAATTACAAATCTCTGGCACTTGCTGAGACCAATTGATTTGAATTTGAATTGAGCACACAGTGCAAAGTGTGAAAGCATCTGGCTTTTTTTGTTATGGACAGTTAAGCCCCTATTACACAGCCCGATCTTCACAGCTTGCTTTTTCTTCCCCCGCCTGCTGCCTGCCCTATTACACGTGTCCTGCTTATACCTGCCCGTTTTTCCATTGACTTCCATTGTAAAAAAAAAAAAACGGATCAAAACGGATCTGTTTTTTTTGCCGGACACAAAAATGTAGCTACTTTTGTGTCCGTTAAAAAAAACGGATTGGTTTTGATCTTTTTTTTTTTACAATGGAAGTCAATGGAAAAACGGATCAAAACGAATGCACACAAATGCATCCGTTTTTCTTCAGTTTTTTGCAAAAAACGGATGAAAAAAAAAAACGGATTTCAAAAACGCAGTGTGAACCTAGCCTAAGGTGGAGACAGCCCAAGTACCGTCTGGAAAACCTATTACCTAGGCTGTATTCCTGTTTTCCAGGCGGTACTTGGGTTGTCTCCATCTAACGATGTCCGTGCAGCCCTTGCTGCCCAATTATCTTGCAGTGTATGGGCTCAGTACACTGATGGGTTCTCGCTTACAGAAAGTAATTGGGTCATGTAATAGGGCCCTTACTTTGCAGATTTTTTTCTACACCTGCCTAAAACCTTTCCACAATACTGTATGTTAAAGGAGTACTCCAGCGAAAATCTTTTTCTTTTTATATCAACTGAAAGTTATATAGATTTGTAATTTACTTCTGTTTAAAATATCTCAAGTCTTCCCATACTTATCAGCTGCTGTATGTCCTGCAGGAAGTGGTGTATTCTCACCAGTCTGACGCAGTGCTCTCTGCTACCACCTATTTCCATGTCAGGAACTGTCCAGAGCAGTAGAGGTTTTCTATGGGGATTTGCTACTGCTCTGGACAGAGGTGGCAGCAGAGAGCACTGTGTCAGACTGAAAATAAAACACCACTTCCTGCAGGACATACAGCAGCTGATAAGTATGGGAAGCCTTGAGATTTTTAAATAGAAGTAAATTACAAATCTATATAACTTTCTGAAACCAGTTGATTTGAAAGAAAAAGATTTACGCTGGACAACCCCTTTAAATATACACGACTGTATGCACAATATAGTAAACTATTTCCCCTCCAAGAATGTCCCCGTATGAACCTACACTTGGATGGAAGTTTTTTTTGGTTATTTTTGATATATGTATTTGAAGTAGTAGGGATTGTTGGAGATGCTCGGCTGCTGCACCAGGTGCATTCTGGGGCTTTTATATTAGATTACAGAGGCTTTTGGCTGAACAGTTGCAGAAAGGCAAAAAACGAAGCATTTGTGTACACCGCGCAGCTGTTTTGTCTGTTTTTTTTATTTTAATTGCTGAAAACAGAGCAAAGATATTCATCACAGATGACAGATCCGTAGCCAGTTTGCTATTGAAAGATTTCCAAAACTCTCAGGAACTTATTTGGAGCAGAAGAAGATGAAGAAGATGAAGGAGGAGGAGTGGATATCAGGGAGAGCTGGATGCGTATCTCCCACTTACAGCTGGGAAACAGTTTACAAGGAAAAAGTCCTGCTTTGTTTATCTCTCATAAATTATTAGGGAAACTAAGGAAATAGAAGTCTATTAGGTATTTCCTCAAGTTCCATGTATGTGATCTTTTATATGCATGTTCCTGAGGTCGGATGTCTTATATGTTATTTGTTTTTTCTTAAAGGAGAAGTCCCACAGACTGTAAAAACAGCAGAGGTGGGGGTGGGTGAGAAGATAAAAAAACAATTGAACTCTTCTCATAGAAAACCTCTCCTATTCTGGACAGTTCCTGTCTAGGCCAGAGATGTCAGCAGAGAGCACTGTGTCTGAATGAAAATAAAACAACACGTCATGCAGGGCATACAGCAGCTGATAAGTATGGGAGGACTTGAGATTTTTAAATAGAAGTAAATTACAAATCTATAAAACTTTCTGACTCCAGTTGATTTGAAAGAAAAAGATTTTCGCTTTATTTAACACAATTTACATAGGTAGCATACATTTTAGCTAAAATCTACGCTTCCTCCGAACTAGTGTAGACTTTAAAAAGAAGGCACAAAGCCCACTTTGCTGCCTGATTCATTAAAGAGAACCCCAGCAGCACAGTATAGATCTACTGTGTATGTCGTGGAGAACACCGGCCACGGCTGTCAGCACCAAGTGCAGGGATGATTGACAGGCAGAGAGGCCACTAACAGTTCTGTTTGTCAATCATCACAGCCAGTAGTGTAGCTAACGTCAAAGTAATCATGCTAGTTCCATCCCATTCCATGGAGGGTGGCCGACCAGGACGAGGCTGGGGTGATGGCTCCTAGCAGGGGCGTAGCTAATGTCTCCTGGGCCCTAGTGCGAGAGGCCAACTTGGGCCCCCCCCCCCTCCTTTCACGACCAAGTGATGCTATTGTTGTGTGTGTGTGTGTGTGTATATATATATATATATATACACACACAGTGGTGCCTTGGATTATGAGCATAATTCGTTCCAGGACCGTGCTTGTAATCCAAATCCACTCTTAAACCAAAGCAAATTTTCCTATAAGAAATCATGTAAATGCAGACAATTGGTTCCGCACCCCAAATATATTTATTATTCTGTACTGTACAGTAATGGAGAGGATGGGAAACACAAGGGCTGACAGAGACTGCAGGGAGCATGAAGGAATGAGCAGGGCAGATGTGGGCACATACATGCAGCACTCTCTGTCCGGGGAGAGAGGGGTTACAGCTATGGAGAGATTACCCCCCCACACACAGTCCTGTCCCCTGATGTAAGCCCCAGCCTGAAGGGGATCTGCTATGATTTGGAAGGTGTTTAGAGTACAGTGCTGTAGACCCCACTATGCAGGCCATGCCCCTTCTCCACTCGCGCTCCCACCCAATACAGGAAGTTCTTAAACCAAAGCAATGTTCTTAAACCAAGTCACAATTTTGAAAAACTGTGAGCTCTTAAACCAAAACGCTCTTAAACGAAGTTACTCTTAAACCAAGGTACCACTGTATGTATGTATATATATATATATATATATATATATATATACACACACACACACACCAAGACAGATATTACCTATTACCGCCATACTGTTACCGACCAAATCCTGTATACTGAGACCTATATTACCAGTAATACCAGTATATAGGGAGGAAACATTACCGCCACACCACAACCACTACCATCACCACCATATTGTTACTGACCAAATCCAGTATACTAAATCACCTCATCCAGTCATATAGAGGTGGCCCCAGCTCCACACAGGTCCTGTACACCATATACATTACAGTGCAGTTATATCAGGTGACTCACAGGAGACGTCTTTTCTGATCGGAGTTCTTTCCTTTTCATCATCTTCTCCATCTGTCCTGGGCCGTTATGAGAACTTCTCCGAGCCACGAATCCACAGAATCTGCCAGACAAACATATTAGGCTCCTTATACTGGCACCATCCTCATCTCTCTACACACTGCACATCTGTACTGTCCCCTTTACACCCTCATTTAGTGGGTAGCCCTGACTCTGTGACCTCCTAATAATATATGCCCCCCTCTGTGTATTCCCTCTCCCCCTATGTTGCCCCCCCAAATAGATGGCCCCCTCCCTTATAGATGGCCCCCTCTACCCCCTCCCTTATAGATGGCCCCCTCTACCCCCTCCCTTATAGATGGCCCCCTCTACCCCCTCCCTTATAGATGGCCCCCTATACCCCCTCCCTTATAGATGGCCCCCTCTCTCCTCACCCTCCCTTATAGATGGCCCCCTCTCTCCTCACCCTCCCTTATGGATGGTCCCCTCTCCCCCCACCCTCCCTTATAGATGGTCCCCTTCCCCCCCCCCTCCCTTATAGATGGTCCCCTTCCCCCCCTCCCTTATAGATGGTCCCCTTCCCCCCTCCCTTATAGATGGTCCCCTTCCCCCCCTCCCTTATAGATGGTCCCCTTTCCCCCCCTTTATAGATGGTCCCCTTCCTCCCTCCCTTATAGATGGTCCCCTTCCCCCCCCACCCTCATAGATGGCCCCCCTCTTTCCCCCCTCCCTTATAGATGGTCCCCTTCCCCCCCCACCCTCATAGATGGCCCCCCTCTTTCCCCCCACCCTCATAGATGGCCCCTCTTTCCCCCCACCCTCATAGATGGCCCCCTCCTTCCCCCCACCCTCATAGATGGCCCCCTCTTTCCCCCCACCCTCATAGATGGCCCCCTCCTTTCCCCCCACCCTCATAGATGCCCCCTCCTTTCCCCCCACCTTCATAGATGGCCCCCTCCTTCCCCCCCCACCCTCATAGATGCCCCCCTCCTTTCCCCCCACCCTCATAAATGCCCCCCCTCCTTTCCCCCCACCCTCATAGATGCCCCCCTCCTTTCCCCCCACCCTCATAGATGGCCCCCTCCTTTCCCCCCACCCTCATAGATGGCCCCCTCTTTCCCCCCACCCTCATAGATGCCCCCCTCCTTCCCCCCCACCCTCATAGATGCCCCCCTCCTTTCCCCCCACCCTCATAGATGCCCCCCTCTTTCCCCCCACCCTCATAGATGCCCCCCTCCTTTCCCCCCACCCTCATAGATGCCCCCCTCCTTTCCCCCCACCCTCATAGATGCCCCCCTCCTTTCCCCCCACCCTCATAGATGGCCCCCTCCTTTCCCCCCACCCTCATAGATGGCCCCCTCCTTTCCCCCTCCTTTCCCCCCACCCATACAGGCTGATAAAAAAAACAAAACTTAACTCACCTGACATCGCGCTCCCACATTGATTCTCACTCCTCCTGGTCTGTCCCCGGCTGCTGCGCGGCTGCCGGGGGTGTCGCGTCTTATCCCCGGCAGCGCGCGCATCCCAGAACTCCCTGCGCGCCGGAAACCGGAAGTCAGGGCCCAAGGCGCGCAGGGAGTTCTGGGATGCAGCCGGGGAAAGACGGAGCCAGACTCTTGTGACCGCAAGCAAAACAATGCTTGCGGTCACAAGAGTGATTGATCGGGGGGCCCCGCGGGCCCCCCTTGTGGCGGGCCCGGTCGCGGCGGCGACCCCCGCGACCACGGTGGCTACGCCACTGGCTCCTAGACACTAGGATTTATGGGGCCCATAATGTTTTTTTGCTATGCAGCCCCACAAATCATAGTTACGCCCCTGATCCCAGCACAGGCCGCTGACAGGCAGAGAGCTGCGATTAGTCATGGGCGGCTTCACACCCTGATGACTAGTTGCCGCCCCTTTCCCGACCTCAAATGCAGCAATAAAACAACTTTTTCCCTGATATAAAGCTACTGCTGTAGCCGGGGCTGGTAGGCTCGGGGAGCTGCACAATCTTGCTGATTGGTTCCCTTTAACTTGCCTTGCCCTACATGTATACCTATGTTAGTTAAGACGATTACCCCTTTAAGAGGTATGTATTTATTAATAAATTGCGTTTTCGTACTAAGACCAGCTTGTAAAATGCCGCTCTCGATTATTTCCCCCCATAGTTCTTCTTTGTATGACGCGGCTTTCCTCACCGGAAACAATAGGGCATATGGAGGGCACTAGAAAGAAAGCTTGAAAAACCTTGTTCGTTCCATTTCCCGTAGTGGTCAGGCGCATCCACACTACATAAAAGATAATACGTGTAAATGTTCCCTTTAACACAAGGCTGAGCCGCATCCAGAATCCACAGCTGCCTTTTCTATTTGCCAGACTAATTTGATCCATTTATTACCACACAAAAGGTTCGCATTAGCTTAGTTAGCTTTTTTTCTGTTCCGTGTTGGAAGGTTTTTGGATCCAGCAAACCTGGAATGTGAACAGGCACAATGTGCAATCCAAAAGTCATCAAAAAGATTCTTCACTGTTAGGGTATGTGCACACTGAGGAAAAGGCGAGGAATTCAGCTTGAAATTCCTCCCGTAAAATATGTACAGAGCAAAGTCCCATTGTGTTCAATGGGTTTTCTGCTCTGTTGTTCACACTGCAGAATTTCCGAGCCGAATTTTCTGCTGTAGATCTGCTAGAGGAATCCTATAGAAGTCAATGGGGGGCTTAAATTCTGCTTGAATTCTGCCTGAAAACTTTCTGTTTCAATTCCTCGACAATTCCTCAGTGTGCACATAGCCTTAAAGCCCCATTGACTCCTATAGGATTCCTCTAGCGGAATCCGCCCAAAGAATTGACATGTCAATTATTCAGGCAGAAAGCGGATCCGTGGCGGAATTTTCAGCGCGGAAATTCTGCTGTGTGAACAAATAAGCGAAAAGCCCATTAAAGCCAATGTACATTCACAATGTTCATTCTTTACGGGCGGAATTCCGCGCGCATTTTGACGCAGAATCTGCCTGAAAATCCGCGAGAATTCCTCAGTGTGAACCCACCCTTGCTCAGTGTGCATATATCCCTAGGGTGGGTTCACACTGAAGAGTTCTTGTGGATAAATTCCGCCGAATTCCATCGCTAGAACGCACTCACGGTCGTGCGCCTTTCCGCCGGCTCCATAGACACCATTCTATGGGCCGCCTGATTCTGCTACCCACCGAAAGAATTGACGTGTCAATTCTTTCGTTGGAATGCGGAATCCGCCCGTGCATAGAATGGAGTCTATGGAGCCAGCGGAGAGGTGCGCGGCCATGAGCGCGTACAGGCAACGGAGTTCAGTGGAATTTATCTGCGAGAATTCCTCAGTGTGAACCCACCCCTATTCTGCTCTGGCAGAATAGGAGCTGAATTTGAGCTGAATCCGAGTGGAAATCAAGCAAAATGCAAGCCGATTTCAAGCAGAATTTAAAGGAGAATTCAAGCCCCATTGACTTCTATAGGATTCCTCTAGCGGAATCCGCCCAAAGAATTGACATGTCAACGTGGATTCCGCGCAGATTCCGGGCGGAATTCCGGACGGAAATTTCCTCTGTGTGCACGGGCAGTCGGAAATCCCATTTTTCTCTATGGAAAGGAGCAATGTTGCATTTACACAGGCGGAATTCTGCGTGGATTTCGCCAGATTTTGCAGCGGAATTCCACGAGAATTGCTCAGTGTGCACATACCCTTGGGAAGAAGACAGAGGGTTACTGAAGGAATTTTCACTTCTCCTGATTGTTCCAGTGCTGTTGGTAAGGGCGGCCGTACTTTACATTGTAGCGAATGGTTAATTGACTTGCAGGTACACCCAATGGTGCCCGTAATTCAGATGTAAAAAAATAATGTTCCTGCAGCCCACACAGCGGTATCAGCTGCAGGAACGAGCTGAACGCCACTCGGTGGCCGGCAGTATAGCGTACCAACAGGCGGTGTTATACGATGTGTGAAAATGATTTTCCATTCCAATAAGAAAAATTGGTCGGACAACCTCTTTAATCTCTTCTTTAAAGGGGTTGTTCACCTAAAATTTTATCTTTCAAATCAATTGGTGCCAGAAAGTGCCAGAGATTTCTAATTTACTTTTATTGAAAAAAAAAAAAATCTTCAGTCTTCCACTACTTATCAGCTGCTATATGTCCTGCAGGAAGTGATGTATTCTCTCCAGGCTGACACTGTAAAACTGTCGAAAACAGAAGCAAGTCTCCATAGAAAACCTCTCTTGCCATCCAGGAAAAAATACACCACTTCCTGCAGGACATACAGCAGCTGTTCAGTACTGGAAGACTGGAGATTTTTTTAATAGAAGTAAATTACAAATCTCTTGCACTTTCTGGCACCAGTTGATTTAAAAGAAAAACTTTTTGGGTAAACTAACCCCTTTAACCCCTAGACGACCCTGGACGTACAGTTACTTCATGGATGTCTGTCACAAGACGACCCATGACGTAACTGTACGTCCTGGGTCTCTAAGGAGCTATGAGGGGCGCTTCAGAACGGAGTGCGCTTCATAGCAGGTGGGGGCCGGCTGAGATCAGCAGCCAGGCCCTCACCGTCAATGACAGGCTGCAGCGATCGCACTGCAGCCTGTCATTAACCGCTTAAATGCCATGGGAATCCCCATAGAAAACTTCTTCTGCTCTGAACAGTTCCTTAAGAGAAACAGATTGCTGAACTCAGGGAGACCAGCCAAAAGACAACACTGCCGGCTGCTAGTGAAAGCGCTCAATGCAATGAAGTCCTAGGTGCATTGCCCCCTGGGAAACATGAATATGCAAAAGAGGAGCCCGTGGAGCTTCATTGAAGAGTCTCAAAACACAGGACTAGGCAGATATCCCTCCGGGAAGGACCCAGCCAAGGGGCGGCTCCTGTTAGGAAACCACCAAATCCACCATATTAAGTGGCCCTATAAGTCAGTGTAATGACAAGGGATAAACCAAGGCTAAGTAACCATCCACATACAGCTGTTTCGGGGTGTTGCCCCTCATCAGTGTGGAGCAGGATTCTGGCTAGGTGGGAGCAATGCTTAGTAAAGCCATAAATCAGTAAATTACAAATCTATATAACTTTCTGACAAAGATTTTCAGTGAACAACCCCTTTAATGTAGCACATTATTACACTAAATATATGGCAGTGTTTTTATATCTATTTTACTGCCATATATTTTGCTTTTATTTTCCTGTATGTGAGCTCGGCCTAAATGTCATCTGCAAAACCACAGAACTGTTTTTCTGCCAATGGAGAAGAGGCAGGAAACAACATCCTGTATTTACTCATTAGAGAACGTCCCATCTGTCCCCATAAGGAATAAGAGTTTGTCTCAGTTTTATGAGCTTAGACGACCTTGTGAACGTCCACTGAAGTTCCGTCGTATCAATGGACCTGAAGCCTTATTGCAGCAAGGCTCTGACGGTATACATACTCTGCCATATGCTTTGTATAAGGTTCACATTTTTATAAAAGTTTTATATTTTTATATTTATTTATTTTTATTTTTAAAAATATATATTTAAAAAACATTTTTGCAATCATTTTCTTTTATTCCCTTTGAACTGTTATATTTTTATATTGATAACTTATTATTAGCATGATATCAAGTTGAATTACTAGTCAGTATACGGACTCATGTCTAAGTTTCTATAATAGCTCTGAGCAGAGTTACAATGAACCATGTTAGAGCGCTGATAGCTAGAGATGAGCGAACCTGCCGGATTTCTGGTTGAACGAACAAGAAATCTCGGCATCTGACTCCCGCTGTCTGCCGACTCCGTGCAGCGGGTGGATACAGCATAAGAAACGCTGTACGAACCAGAAATCCAGCAGGTTCGCTCATCTCTACTGATAGCGATGGATGGAGAATTACTGGACCTCCATCTGACTCTTAGGCTGGGTTCACACTGTGTTTTTGCAGTCCGTATAATGTATCCGTTTGTAAACTGTTACATTTAACTGTTACACGTAAACGTG
Source organism: Dendropsophus ebraccatus (assembly GCF_027789765.1). NCBI lineage: Eukaryota > Metazoa > Chordata > Amphibia > Anura > Hylidae > Dendropsophus > Dendropsophus ebraccatus. The sequence goes on along the minus strand of NC_091460.1, from coordinate 136,522,587 downwards.
GCCAACCATAAATGCTTAAAAAAAAAAAGAGAGAAAAAAAGGCATTTGATTTGTTCCATTTTGTTTAATGACGTAAGTCAATGGAAAAACGGATCCAAACGGAGTGCACACAATTGCATCCGTTTTTGCACCTGTTTAACAGACTGCAAAAACGCAGTGTGAATTCAGCCTAAGGGTACAAACACACACAGCAGATACGCAGCAGATACGCAGCAGATTTGATACTGTGTTCAGTTATTTAGATCTAATCTGCTGCGTATCTGCTGCGTATCGCAGCAGTAAATACGCAGCGTATAAGCCGTGTGTGTTTGTACCCTAACAGAAAAAAATATTGTCACATGCCCTGTGGAACTATTGTTTGTAGGGAGGGTATCTCTAAAATACTGTGTTATATTGGCCAGCATACAGTCAGAGACTCAAAACCATGCAACCATAGAGATTCCATGTGCTCATCTTTAGTGAAAACATGCAAGATAGAGAAAAGAAACTGAGATATTTTTTTTTTCAATAAGGAATTATCAGTAATACGTTTGCACATGTACATAACAATAATTTGCTTTCAGTATTTAGATTGTTCTTTGCAGGATTAATTGTACTTTGTAATGACACGCTTCATTTTAATATAAAATAAACTGTGAATCTGGAAAAAAGTATTTGTGTTTATTTTTCCCCCCAGTTTTTTTTTTTAAATAAAAATCCTTAATTAACCCCTAGACGACCCAAGACGTAAATGTACGTCCTGGTGTCACTAGGGGAGTTCAGAGGGGGGTCACACAGCGACCCCGCTCTGGACTGCCGCGATCCTGGGTGCTATATGCAGCGATTGGACCGTGCCTGCTAATTAGGCATTTAGATGCAGCTGTCAAAGTTGACAGCTGCATCTATATGCTGAATTTTCCCCTTCACTGGTGGTCTAGTGGGGGGATCCCCCCCCCCCCCCCACCGCGACGCGATCGTGGAGAAGCAATCCCTGCATCTGTAGATCCCGGCTCGGTAATCTATAGCTCTCGGCTGCAAAAGCCGAGAGCAATAGAACGCCTATCTCATTGATCTATGCAGTATATCTATACTGCATAGATCTCAATGAGAGATCAGAGCAGTAATACTAGAAGTCCCCCAGGGGGAATAACCCTAACCCCAGGGGGAATAACCCTCACCCCAGGGATAATAACCCTAACCCCAGGGGGAATAACCCTAACCCCAGGGGGACTTCTAGTATGTGTGTAAAAAAAATAAAAAAAAATTCCCTTCCCTATTAAAAATTTGAATCACCCCTCTTTTCCCATTTTATAAATATAAATAAATAAACATATTTGGTATCGCTGCGTGTGTGTTTGCCGGAACTATTAAATTATCATATTCCTGATCCAAAGTGCGAAATTGTGCATTTTTGGTCGCATCAAATCTAGAAAAATTGTAATAAAAAGCGATCAAAAAGTCACATATACAATCAATATATATATATATATATATATACATATATATATATATATATATATATATATATATATATATATATATATATTGTAGACATGCCACTGGAGATGTGTTCGAGGGGGTGTACATCTCACCTAGGCTGATGCATAGTGTGAGATGGTAAGTCCAGGAGAGATCTGTTGCTCAGTAGTGCTATGCTGCTGAGTTATTATTTATTTTTACCGGGGTCTGGATTTACATGGAATGGCAGGTAGGTTTTGGTAGTGGGACTTGCCATTCCCTCCCCCCGATCCAGTTTGGGTCTTGTGATCAGGTGTGATTTGATGAGCCTGGAAAAGGTAAAAGCTCTGCAGAGCTGCAGGTGGTTGCTCTCAGCCAGGAGTGAACAGCCAGTGTGTTTGGTGGAAGCTGTGAATACAGCCATGGCTGGAGCAAATATACACCCTGCGGTATCCATGCGAAAGACGCTGTGTTATAGTGTCAGATAGGTGAGAAGACCTGTTAGTAAGCGCCCAGACGGGCAAGACCTTTTTGTTTTGTTTTTGTTCTTAAAAGCGCGGTGTTGCTGTGTTTCTGTTTGCTGGACTGTTTATGCTGCAAATAAACGGCAAGCTCCTGTTTTATAAAGCAAAGTCTGTTGTGAACTGTGTCCAAACACACCATCCCCCGGGAAGATCCCTACAATATATATATATAATATCAAGATACAGATAGAAAGAACACATCATGGTGCAAAAAATGACACCTCACACAGCCCCATAGACCAAAGTCTATAAGCGTGGGAATAGAGCGATCTTAAGGAACATATATATATTTTTAAATTTTTAAAAATATATATATATGAAATAAAAGTTGTGCAAGTTACATATAGCTGTAATCATACTGACTTAAAAGACAACTCCCACGAAATTTTTTTTGGATTATTTAACACACATTACAAAGTTATATAACTTTGTAATGTGTTTAAATAACCGCTCTGGCCCCCTTTCCCCACTTTCAGACACCTAACCCCCCCCCCCCCCCCCCGGAAGTTAAAGAAAGTATACATTACCAATTACGGTCGCCACCGTCCTCTTCTCCCGGGCGCCATCTTGTGACGACGACGTCAGAGCGGAGGGGGGGGGGGGGGTCCGGGTCTTCTTCCTCCTCTGCGCCTTTATAGAAAGTGAATGAGGGAGAAAAGGCTGCTGGTGCACATGCGCCAGTGGCGATCGTCACCAGAGGGATGGTGAGTATGGTGTCTGTTTTTTTTGTTTGTTTTTTTTCCGTGTCCCGTGGGAGTTGTCCTTTAAGGAACATATATAAGAAGTCAGTTTTACCCTAGGGTAAAAAAATGGTTTTTTTTTAAATTTCAATGCGCATATAATTGTTTCGGGGTTCACGGCATATTTTAAGCAGAAATTACGTCTTCCATTGCAAAGTACAATTATCTGGGTCTCTAGGTGGAAAAATGCAGGCACTATGGTTTTATATACATGAGGAGGAAAAAAGGAAAGTGCAAAAATGAAAATTGGCCCGGTCCTCTAAGGGTTAAGGAGTCACATGACTTATTATGGGAAAAAAAAAGGGGATAAAATGGCAAATTAAAAAATGTGTATACTAATACACAATGAATTGGGGTGGGGGGGGGCCTAAAACAATGCCAGGGAAAATGCACAAAAAAATGTTTTAAATTTTTGTGGCATTCTTTTAGGAAATAGAACAAAATGCTAAATCTGTGCCAGTTTTTTGTGCTTTTTTTTATTATATGTTTCCATTCTTTTATCATTTTTGTCAGACTGCCTCAAAAACTGTTCTGATACCTTGGGTGAGACCAACATATTAAACAATAATAGCCTTGGCTTTGCCATATTTACAGCCAGCAGCTGTTGCGGTGTCCTTTCAGTTTTTTCTAGACTAATGATAGTGAAGCGGAGAAGGTTGCTCTCTTCTTCAATCTTAATAATGTGACTAATTTATATGCCTGACAACATATTATCGAGCTATGCAGTAGTCAATTATTTCCCCATATTGTCTTCACACTAATTTACTACCGGCCTTGTTTAGACCAGTGGTGTTTTTCTAATCTTTTAGTCTTGATTTATCCAATGCTTAGCAATGCATTATCCAGCTGTGCAATGGTTAAAGGGGTACTACGGCAAAAATCTTTCTCTTTCAAATGACTGGTTTCAAAAAGTTATATAGATTTGTACTTTACTTTTATTTAAAAATCTCCAGCCTTCCAATACTTATCAGCTGCTATATGTGTGGTGTCCCACTAGGGGTGTTACTATTATTCACACCCTTCGTAAAAGTCTGTGCTTTTTGTGGTCTTATTGCAGCTACAGTATTACTGAAGATGACCACTAGATGTCGCTGTATTGTATAACTGAAGTATGGAAGCTGCACAGCTGAAGGGTCTCAAAGGGTTATTGTATTTGTATGTACCAGATTCTGTGAACCAGTAGGATCTTTCCTTTCTTCTGTCGGTTCACCTCTTCCCTTTCTACTCTTCTGTTGCATTCTTTCCACCCAACCACTATGCACCTCATACGCTAGAGAGGAAGAGGAGGAGTTTTTGGTTCTAGTTGCAGTCTTAGCTAGAACCCCGCAGGGGTAGGACCCAGGACACTTCCCTCTTACAAACTTCTTTCTTGAAGCACCCACACGCTGTGTGATGCAGTGCTAAACCCTTCGGAAGAGGACTAGCCAACAGATCATCTCAACCCACGCCGAGGACTAGAAGTAACCACAGTGCAGGACAGTATCCAATAAAGAGCCAAAGAGCTAGGAACTGATCCAGGTGGAGCAAAGTTACTGGAAAGTCTATGAACTCCATCTCGCAACATGAGTGTCAGAAGGAAACCTTCAGCACTTTGCTCATCCCAAGGTCTGGGGCCTGTGTCACCCTTTAGTACGGTTCAGCCAAAGTTAGTGGGCATCAGGCGGTGTGAAGACAATAGGAAAGGTCAATACGCAGGCACAGGTTGTCTTCTTCTACAAGAATTCTTCTCTACACTCCAACATGCTAGAAGAGCACATTACTACTTGGGTTGAGACTCTCACGGCACTCTCCTCTCTACTACGCTACCTCAGTACAAACTTACCAACTCTACTACATCCTACTGAGCACTTATCTCACAGATCTGGTGGTTCTATGTTCGTGTATTTATTGGAACTGTATCAAGTGTATATCAAGATTTGTTGTATTACCTGCACATTGACAAGTTGTAAACCCAGTCAACTGAGTCTGTAATTATTCACCACCATCTGCACAGCACTTACACAGCAACCTTGGGACATTTCCCCTTTCTGTGGGTGGCAGCTCCTACTGTTATTCGGGAGGGTCATTACACTGCTCTGGCCACCTGTGACCACACTATCCCAAGGGACCCGAAACGACAACGACCATAGGGGAAAAGGGTACAACCGGCCTTACCCTCTAAAAGCAGGCATGCCAACACACCTGACAAATCCTTAAAAGTCCGTCTGTATCTCGGCCCTCAACCACACTAGTGGCGTCACACTTCCATCTAGCAAGTGACCAGCCGTCCCACTAGTACAACACCATCCGGGGTCTCAGCACATATGTCCTTTAAGAAATGGTGTTTTCTTTTCAGTCTGACACAGTGCTCTCTGCTGCCACCTCTGTCCATGTCAGGAACTGTCCAGAGCAGGAGCAAATCCCCATAGAAAACCTCTCCTGCTCTGGACAGTTCCTGTCTCGGACAGAGGTGGCAGCAGACAATCAAGCGATCACCTAGGCAGACCCCCCCCCCCTCCCCCGCACGCAGCTCCCTACGGGCACCTGACTCTTACCCACTCGCTGTCGGCAGCGAACGAGCAGGGAACGAGGAGCAAGTGAGCGCTGACCTGAAAGGCTGGCGCTGGCTTGCTCCTCTGAATCGCCCCGTGTAATAGCAGCTTTACTTTAAGGCCAGTTGATTTAAAAGAAAAAAAAATGCTGGAGTACCCCTTTAACAACTACCGTATTGACATTTAGCAGTTATCCTACTCAAAAGCAATACATAATTATAGCAGGGTGACATTTATTCTGCAAATGTTCTGTAAATGTTTTACTTCAAATATTTGCAAGGACACAAAACCCTCAGGCTTCCTAATCTCTATTTATTAGGCTGTTATCCATTGCAGATCAGTAGCTGTCAGGCAGTTACTGTATCTACTGTGAGAACAAGGGAAATCTAACATGTCTGATCCATGTCTGGATCTACACAGTACTACAGGTTCCAGAATGCAATGCTTTCCCTCAGCTGTTCATCACAGTCCTCCTGCCCATTCCCCGCCCAAAGCTGTTGCAGAACATCTAGGCTGTGTTCACACATTGCAGTTTCATTGCGTCACTGAATTAATTGTAGTACTTTATTATTTCATTGTTGTCCCATACACATAGCATGCTGTATTCTCTACCTGTAACACCACACAGCCCACTGTATTCTCTACCTGTAACACCACACAGCACACTGTATTCTCTACCTGTAACACCACACAGCACACTGTATTCTCTACCTGTAACACCACACAGCACGCTGTATTCTCTACCTGTAACACCACACAGCACGCTGTATTCTCTACCTGTAACACCACATAGCACACTGTATTCTCTACCTGTAACACCACACAGCGCGCTGTATTCTCTACCTGTAACACCACACAGCACTGTATTCTCTACCTGTAACACCACATACCACACTGTATTCTCTACCTGTAACACCACACAGCATGCTGTATTCTCTGGCTGTAACACCACACAGCACTGTATTCTCTACCTGTAACACCACACAGCACTGTATTCTCTACCTGTAACACCACACAGCACACTGTATTCTCTATCTGTAACACCACATACCACACTGTATTCTCTACCTGTAACACCACACAGCATGCTGTATTCTCTACCTGTAACACCACACAGCACGCTGTATTCTCTACCTATAACACCACACAGCACACTGTATTATCTACCTGTAACACCACACAGCACGCTGTATTCTCTACCTGTAACACCACACAGCACACTGTATTATCTACCTGTAACACCACACAGAACACTGTATTCTCTACCTGTAACACCACACAGCACGCTGTATTCTCTACCTGTAACACCACACAGCACGCTGTGTTCTCTACCTGTAACACCACACAGCACGCTGTATTCTCTACCTGTAACACCACACAGCACACTGTATTCTCTACCTGTAACACCACACAGCACGCTGTATTCTCTACCTGTAACACCACACAACACGCACTGTATTCTCTACCTGTAACACCACACAGCACGCTGTATTCTCTACCTGTAACACCACACAGCACACTGTATTCTCTACCTGTAACACCACACAGCACGCTGTATTCTCTACCTGTAACACCACACAGCACGCTGTATTCTCTCTCTGTAACACCACACAGCACTGTATTCTCTACCTGTAACACCACACAGCACGCTGTATTCTCTCCCTGTAACACCACACAGCACGCTGTATTCTCTAACTGTAACACCACACAGCACGCTGTATTCTCTACCTGTAACACCACACAGCACTGTATTCTCTACCTGTAACACCACACAGCACGCTGTATTCTCTACCTGTAACACCACACAGCACGTTGTATTCTCTACCTGTAACACCACACTGCATGCCGTATTCTCTACCTGTAACACCACACAGCACACTGTATTCTCTACCTGTAACACCACACAGCATGCCGTATTCTCTACCTGTAACACCACACAGCACACTGTATTCTCTACCTGTAACACCACACAGCATGCTGTATTCTCTACCTGTAACACCACACAGCACTGTATTCTCTACCTGTAACACCACACAGCACGCTGTATTCTCTACCTGTAACACCACACAGCACTGTATTCTCTACCTGTAACACCACACAGCACGCTGTATTCTCTACCTGTAACACCACACAGCACTGTATTCTCTACCTGTAACACCACACAGCACACTATATTCTCTACCTGTAACACCACACAGTGCGCTGTATTCTCTACCTGTAACACCACACAGCACTGTATTCTCTACCTGTAACACCACACAGTGCACTGTATTCTCTACCTGTAACACCACACAGCACACTGTATTCTCTACCTGTAACACCACACAGCACACTGTATTCTCTACCTGTAACACCACACAGCACGTTGTATTCTCTACCTGTAACACCACACAACACGCACTGTATTCTCTACCTGTAACACCACACAGCACGCTGTATTCTCTACCTGTAACACCACACAGCACACTGTATTCTCTACCTGTAACACCACACAGCACGTTGTATTCTCTACCTGTAACACCACACTGCACACTATATTCTCTACCTGTAACACCACACAGCATGCCGTATTCTCTACCTGTAACACCACACAGCACACTGTATTCTCTACCTGTAACACCACACAGCACGCTGTATTCTCTACTTGTAACACCACATAGCCCACTGTATTCTCTACCTGTAACACCACACAGCACGCTGTATTCTCTACCTGTAACACCACACAGCACGCTGTATTCTCTACCTGTAACACCACACAGCACTGTATTCTCTACCTGTAACACCACACAGCACACTGTATTCTCTACCTGTAACACCACACAGCACTGTATTCTCTACCTGTAACACCACACAGCACACTGTATTCTCTACCTGTAACACCACACAGCACACTGTATTCTCTACCTGTAACACCACACAGCACACTGTATTCTCTACCTGTAACACCACACAGCTCTGTATTCTCTACCTGTAACACCACACAGCACACTGTATTCTCTACCTGTAACACCACACAGCACGCTGTATTCTCTACCTATGTTTGACTTGTTCTTTCTCCAGGTGGGATTGGCAGTGCCGGCTCTGATCCTCGGTGCAGTGTAGCATAATTTATTTGTGTTACTGCATTATTTATGTGCAGATGTCACAGTACTGCAATGAAGCTCCAACGTGTGTGAATACAGCCCTAATTTCACTGCAGAGTTTTGCAGTGAAGTTGTAGCAGCTGCTTCTGGACGGTCAGAGATGGTGAATCACTTAGGGGATTGGGGGATCCAGCCAAGCCTCCTGTGATATCACGCCCTGCCCCCTGTCTGCATCATCAGCCTGTGCTCAGCAAACACACACAATGTGAGACAGAGGGATGGAATATTTGTCTCCTAAGGTGGGAGAATAGACGGAGCAGGAGACAATGTGAATTGGCACAGAGGCCAGTTTTCTTCACTTCCTGGATGTCAATCAGCTACCATTATGGCAGAACTGCACAGATATGGTAATACATTGTATAGAACCATCTATATAACCTTTAATGTACTTTTAATAGAAAAACAGTTTTCCTTATGCGGAGTTCCCCTTTAAACAAACCTCACTAAAACAGCTAAACAATTGCAGGGGTTTAGCTGTTTTAATTAGGTTTAAAAAATGTGCTCATCAATACTTACCTGTCCACACTCCCATGGTGTCATCCTCTTCTTCTTACAGCCTCCAAAATCCTGTTCAGCCAATCACTGACTGAGAAGGGACAGCACTGTTGTTAGTGATTGCCTAAGCGTGCTGACACTGTTGTCTCAGGAGTGACAGCCCACTCAGCCAATTATTGACTGAGCCAAGGTGGCGCTGCTCCATCTCAGTGATTGGAAGAGTAGAATATCGGTGGCTGCGGGGACAGGAGGCCAAGAGGACACCCCAGGGGAGCGTGGACAGGTCAGAAAAATATTTTTTTATGCTCTTCAGATGTGTGACCGCCATCTTTCCGAACTTGTTCCAAACTTTGCAAAAAGTTTGGTTCAGTATCATGCCAAATTTTTTGAAAAGTTCGGAACAAAGTTCGGTTCACTTTTCTTTATTTACCGGCCAAAGAAACCAGCAAATATGGTAAACTCCATTTAAAAGAAACTAGTTGCCATCTTTCAATCGCTTGTTTGTTACTGCTTACGCTTTGTTAAAAATAAAAATCGTGTCATGGGTCTGTTAGCTGTGAAATACTATATGTCAAAAGGGACGTTGTAGTACAAAGGGTCATTTGTGTGGCAGAGTAACACATGCGTCAGCACTGATCACTGATCACATGCAAATCGTTACATCTGTCAATGGCCCTAATGGGTGGAACATGACCGTTTGGGGGCGACCCTGCCTTTACATTGCTGTGTCTCTGCTTCTAATGACAAAGGATTATATAATATGAGTGGAGAGAGAAATAATACTAAAATGTAAACGTATATAGGTTTATATGCCTCAGATATATACAAACTGAAGGTAATGAACGGCCCTACAAGCCTCATATTTCTTCAGTCGTACGTTTGTCTTCACTCATCATACGTTTCTCTATAAGGAAAATATGCAAAGCGGCCAGACAGATGTCTCCGTGATGTAATAACAGCTTTTGTTTTACCAACCGGGAGACCTGAACTCCACAACAGGCTTCAGGTTTGGGTTACAGCCAAATGAATGTGGAATGCAGAAATAATAAGACGGCCTCTTGGGTTGTTGGTTCAGCGGGAATATTGTTGGCAATGCGATTTATTGTTATTGGTTCACTTCATAGTGATGAACCTTTCCGGTGTTCAGGAATGCTGGTCCGAGGTTACAATGGTTACACAGAGCATCTCTACCTACGTTACACAGAAAATACATTCATGTGAATGGCTACTGTGTAATACTTCATTTGACCTGCGGGGGCACTGCGGGCAATTTGAACATTTACTGCCAAGTAGTGATGAGCGAATCACTAAGAAATTAGTTTTCCAAAGTTAGCGAATATTCGTGTAAATTCATGAATATTTGCGAATCGCATACAAATAATTTTTTATAAAAAAAAAAGGCAAACTATAGTAGCTACAATACTGGGACTATTACAGAGTAGTGTTTTTTTAAACAGCTGTTGCTGTGACAGTGTCAAAATTGGCAATTTTTAAAAAATGTCAATCATTCAAATTCGGCCATGGATAGTAGTGGACCTTGGTGGATTGGTCGCGTAATATCTATTTTCCCCCAGGACAGCAGTGGACATTGGTAAATATCACCCAGTGAGGTATTAAGACATTGGGGGAGATTTATCAAAGGGTGTAAAATTTAGACTGGTGCAAACTGACCACAGCAACCAATCACAGCTCAGCTTTCCTTTCACCAGAGCTGGAAGCTGAGCTGTGATTGGTTGCTGTGACCAGTTTGCGCCAGTCTAAATTTTACACCCTTTGATAAATCTCCCCTAATGTGTTCACTCAGGGGCGGTTTTGGCATTTCTGGGGGCCCAAGCGAAGTCATGTTCGGGCCCCCCCTCGACATGCGCTCTCCCCCCCCCCCCCCCCCCCTCCAGTAGTTCTCTTATAACCCTCCTACCACCATACAGAGTTTACATATTGCCTCAAAACTGCTCTGAATAAAACAGGAAGATATCACCAATGATACCATTACATAATACTGCCACACTATGACCCCTATCACTACAGACCCTATAACAGAGTGCAGTTACATCCAGTGACTTACAGGATGCGTCTTCTCTGATCAGCGTCTTTTACTTATTTTTCTTTCTCTCTCCATCCAGCGTGGGCCACTTTGAAGTCTTCTCCCAGCTGTAAATCTTCTCTCCAGAATCTGTCAGAGAAACATTTTAGGCTCCAACACATTCAGTAGTTAGGTCCTCTGTACCCCTATATAGTAGTTACACCCCTCTGTGCCCCTATATAGTAGTTACATGCCTCTGTGCCCCTATATAGTAGTTACACCCCTCTGTGCCCCTATATATTAGTTACACCGCTCAGTGCCCCCACAGATTTAAGGTGTCCCTGTGCCCCACTTAATAATTAGGCATCTTCTGTGCCCCAGTATAGTAGTAAGGTATATAGGCACCTCTGTGCAGTCCCAATGTAATATAGACCGCTGTGTGCTGCCCTCAGTAGTATATACTCCTTGTGCGCTGCCGCCAGTAGTATATACCGCTTGTGTCTAGCCCCAAGTATTATATACTCCTTGTGTGCTGCCCCCAGTAGTATATAGACTCCTGTGTGCTCCCCCAGTTAAATATAGACCCCTGTGTGCTGCCCCAGTTATATATAGATGCCCTGTGTGCTGCCCCCAGTTATATATAGACCCCCTGTGTGCTCCCTTAGTTATATATAGACACCCTGTGTTCTCCCCAGTATACTTTATAGACCCCCTGTGTGCTCTCCCAGTCTTATATACCCCCTGTGCGCTGCCCCCAATTGTATATACCCCCTGTGTGCTCCCCCACTAGTATATAGCCCCCCTGTGTGCTCCCCCACTTGTATATAGCCCCCCTGTGTGCTCCCCCACTTGTATATAGCCCCCCTGTGTGCTCCCCCCGTTTATATAGCCCACCGCGTGCTCCCCCCGTTTATACAGACCCTGTGTGCTTTCCCCCATTTATATAGACCCCCTGTGCTGTCCCATAAGTATATAGACCCCCTGTGCGCTTCCCCCCACCCAGTTTATATAGATTCCCTGTGCTCTCCCATAAGGATACAGACCCCCTGTGCGTTTTCCCCCTGTTTATATACACCCCCTGTGCGCTCCCCCCCTCCGTTTATATAGCCTCCCTGTGCCCCCCCCCCCCCCCCGTTTATGTAGACCCCTGCTGTGTGCACCCCCTCCCATATAGTGTATAACACAAAAAAAAAAAAAAAACACACATACTCACCTGGGTCCGGGCGTCTCCTCTTCTCTTCACTCTTGTGGCCGCAGGAAGTGTTTTCTCTGTGGTCACAAGAGGCCGCTCTCCCGTTGTCATGGCACCGGCGCTCCAGTGACGCCTCGAGCGCCAGCACCAGGGACACAGAGTGGCCTCTTGTGACGGCAGGGAAAACACTTCCTGCGGCCACAAGAGTGACAGACAGGGAGGGAGCCAATGGCTCTCACCCTGTCAGTGCAGCTACTGCCTGTAACTATGTGCGCTTTATGAGCGCACACAGTTACAGTTAAGATCACAGCAGCGGGACAGCGGTCTTGGGCACCAGAGCGGGACCCCCCTTGATGTGGGATGGGCAATTGCGTGGGATGCTTGGTGCCCAAGACGCTATAGTGTTCACTGTGATGTCCTATAATGCACACCCAGCACCCAGTGACTTCCTATAATGCACACCCAGCACCCAGGGACTTGGTATAATGTACACCCAGCACCTAGTGACTTCCTATAATGTACACCCAGCACCTAGTGACTTCCTATAATGCACACCCAGCACCCAGGGACTTGGTATAATGTACACCCAGCACCTAGTGACTTCCTATAATGCACACCCAGCACCTAGTGACTTCCTATAATGCACACCCAGCACCCAGGGACTTGGTATAATGCACACCCAGCACCCAGTGACTTCCTATAATGTACACCCAGCACCCAGTGACTTCCTATAATGCACACCCAGCACCCAGTGACTTCCTATAATGTACACCCAGCACCCAGTGACTTGGTATACTGGACAATGGCTTCACTGCTCCCACAGAAACCACCCACAACTTACCCTCCTCTTCTCTCTGTCCCTATCTCTCTGTATTTCTCTCCCTGCTGCAACCTACTCTCTACTATACACAGCCGACTGGCCGCCTCCAGGAAGCCAATCGCCTTATATAGAGAGGGAGAAGGTGTGTGCTGACATCACAGTGGGGTTCACAGCTGATTGGACGGGTGCCAGGGATTATGGATAATTCCTTGCTCCCGCCAAAAGACAGTTCTGTAAGTAAACGTGCGGCCGCCATGTTTAGCGAATTTGCTACAAATCGGAATTTGTCAGATTTCCTTTGCTTATCTCCGCTGACAAGTTTCCCATCAGATAAGCTCAGATACCTGACCATGCTAAACCTGTAAGGACTTGCTGACTGGGCCACAGATGAAGCACCAGGAGTTGGTGTCTGAATTATTTATAAGGGTTTTACCAATTACACATACATACAGTTTTCCTGTGAAAAACAGACCTACCCCAAAAATAGGATTTAGCTTCATTTTGCAGGTTTTTTGGAGTAAGCTTAAAATATAAACTCTATATCAAAAATAATCCCTAGTTACAGTCAGCTGACCAGATCATTGCAGAGGACTGACTGAGACTACCTGCAGAGGGGGGGGGGGTGTATAGAACATGGGGACCACCTGCAGAGGGGGATGTATACAGTATGGGGACTACCTGCAGAGGGGGGATGTATACAGTATGAGGACCATCTGCAGAGGGGGGATGTATACAGTATGAGGACCACCTGCAGAGGGGGGGGGGGGAGGGGTGTATACAGCATGGGGACCACCTGCAGAGGGGGGATGTATACAGTATGGGGACCACCTGCAGAGGGGGGATGTATACAGTATGGGGACCACCTGCAGAGGGGGGATGTATACAGTATGGGGACTACCTGCAGAGGGGGATGTATACAGTATGGGGACTACCTGCAGAGGGGGGGGGGAGGGGTGTATACAGCATGGGGACCACCTGCAGAGGGGGGATGTATACAGTATGGGGACTACCTGCAGAGGGGGGATGTATACAGTATAGGGACTGCCTGCAGAGGGGAGATGTATACAGTATGAGGACCACCTGCAGAGGGGGGGTGTATACAGTATGGGGACTACCTGCAGAGGGGGATGTATACAGTATGGGGACTACCTGCAGAGGGGGATGTATACAGCATGGGGACCACCTGCAGAGGGGGATGTATACAGCATGAGGACCACCTGCAGAGGGGGGATGTATACAGTTTGGGGACTACCTGCAGAGGGGGGTGTATACAGTATGGGGACCACCTGAAGAGGGGGGATGTATACAGTATGGGGACTACCTGCAGAGGGGGGATGTATACAGTATGGGGACTACCTGCAGAGGGGGGATGTATACAGTATAGGGACTACCTGCAGAGGGGGGGTGTATACAGTATGGGGACTACCTGCAGAGGGGGGATGTATACAGTATAGGGACTACCTGCAGAGGGGGGGTGTATACAGTATGGGGACTACCTGCAGAGGGGGATGTATACAGTATGGGGACCACCTGCAGAGGGGGATGTATACAGCATGGGGACCACCTGCAGAGGGGGATGTATACAGCATGGGGACCACCTGCAGAGGGGGATGTATACAGTATGGAGGCGACCTGCAGAGGGGGATGTATACAGCATGAGGACCACCTGCAGAGGGGGGATGTATACAGTATGGGGACTACCTGCAGAGGGGGGATGTATACAGTATGGGGACTACCTGCAGAGGGGGGATGTATACAGTATAGGGACTACCTGCAGAGGGGGGGTGTATACAGTATGGGGACTACCTGCAGAGGGGGATGTATACGGTATGGGGACCACCTGCAGATGGGGATGTATACAGCATGGGGACCACCTGCAGAGGGGGATGTATACAGCATGGGGACCACCTGCAGAGGGGGATGTATACAGCATGGGGACCACCTGCAGAGGGGGATGTATACAGCATGAGGACCACCTGCAGAGGGGGGATGTATACAGTATGGGGACTACCTGCAGAGGGGGATGTATACAGTATGGGGACCACCTGAAGAGGGGGGATGTATACAGTATGGGGACTACCTGCAGAGGGGGGATGTATACAGTATGGGGACTACCTGCAGAGGGGGGATGTATACAGTATGGGGACTACCTGCAGAGGGGGGGTGTATACAGTATGGGGACTACCTGCAGAGGGGGATGTATACAGTATGGGGACCACCTGCAGAGGGGGATGTATACAGCATGGGGACCACCTGCAGAGGGGATGTATACAGCATGGGGACCACCTGCAGAGGGGGGATGTATACAGTATGGGGACTACCTGCAGAGGGGGGATGTATACAGTATAGGGGCTGCCTGCAGAAGGGGGAGGTGTATACAGTATTAAGAGCCTTACTGCAGAGGGGGATGTATACAGTATGGGGTAGAACTACAAGGGGGCGAAGGACCCAACCAACTAAAGTCTAAAAAGTATGTACCTTAAGGCTGTGGCAACATTTTTGATTTTGGTAAGTGAAGGGCTGTAGACAGGGATAGAGGAGAAGTGGCTGCTCATAATTCAGTCTGACACAGTGCTCTCTGCTGCCACCTCTGTCCATGTCAGGAATTGCCAAGAGCAGGAGAGGTTTTCTATAGGGATTTGCTACTGCTCTGGACAGTTCCTGACATGGACAGAGGTGGCAGCAGAGAACACTGTGTCAGACTGAAAAGAATACCCCACTTCCTGCAGAACATACAGCAGCTGACAAGTACTGGAAGACTGAAGATTTTTAAATAGAAGTAAATTACAAATCTATATAACTTTCTGAAACCAGTTGATTTAAAAGAAAAAGATTTTCACCGGAGTACCTCTTTAAAGCTTTATTCTGATTATGTTTTCTCACGGCTATTGCTGGTTGTGAAATACTCTGGATTTTTTTTTGTATTTTATCTTACTAAAGAGATTTGGTTTTCTTATACATTATTATTATTATAAATCCTAAAGATCTTTGTGAAGGTGAGGATGGCCCTTTGTAGGTAAATTTTATAAATCTATATAAATGATAAGTGTCATTTTCCCTCCAACTCGAGCAGGTCTATAAGTGATTCTCTCTCCTCGCACACTTTGGGATTATTACACTTAAGGATTATTTATCACTCTTTAGGATTATTACACTTAAGGATTATTTATCACTCTTTGGGATTATTACACTTTAGGATTATTACTCCGATGAATACAGACTAGATGTGACTATAATTACAAGTCGGGAGGCTCCCTAAATTGATGTTGAGATGTACTTTCTCCGGTAATGTTTGAATCTGAGCTCGCAGCCATTTATTCCTGTGATAGTCATTGACAAGACCTCTTAATTTATGTGTTTTCATTTAAGCCATATCAAGTGGCGCCATCATTACCGCTCTGCAGCGAGCGGCGTGCCGATGAGTTATCGAGCACAGTAAAGTGATTAGCTGCGTCTGTATAGATTTTATTCTTGTATTCTGCCAATTGGCAGAGAGGTAATTTAGTGGATGCCAGGCTGTCAGTGTGTTTGGGTTAGGAGCCCCTGGCATATGCTTTAAATGTCTGATAATTTATCAATAAATATGTTGTTGTCTTTCATAATTTTTATTATTATTTTTACAGACTTAAAGTGTCCCTGTCGTTATAACTTTCAAAATCTAAATCAACAGTAGATGGTGATATAAAGCAAGTTTGCAATTTACATTCATTTTTTTTTTTTTAGTTATCATGGAGAACACGGCACTTCCTGTTTTCTGACTCTTTTTTTTCTCAAAAAACAGAAAACAGTCAGAAAACAGGAAGTCCTGCGTATCCCAGGTTATCTGAGCGTTCCCAGAGAGAAGGCAGTCATGTGACTGATGAACATATTGAGCCGTGACTCTCTGTAATGGCCGGAATTCCTGTGTTTAGTCTTTTTTTTCAACCAGCCAAAGTCAGAAAATCTGCCTTCAGGAGACTGGACCTGGATACAGTAAGTATAGCTGTTATATAGCAGCCTTCAGGAGACTAGACCTGGATACAGTAAGTATAGCTGTTATATAGCTGCCTTCAGGAGACTGGACCTGGATACAGTAAGTATAGCTGTTATATAGCAGCCTTCAGGAGACTGGACCTGGATACAGGTAAGTATAGCTGTTATATAGCCACCTTCAGGAGACTGGACCTGGATACAGTAAGTATAGATGTTATATAGCAGCCTTCAGGAGACTGGACCTAGATACAGTAAGTATAGCTGTTATATAGCTGCCTTCAGGAGACTGGACCTGGATACAGGTAAGTATAGCTGTTATATAGCCGCCTTCAGGAGACTGGACCTGGATACAGTAAGTATAGATGTTATATAGCAGCCTTCAGGAGACTGGACCTAGATACAGTAAGTATAGCCGTTATATAGCAGCCTTCAGGAGACTGGACCTGGATACAATAAGTATAGCTGTTATATAGCTGCCTTCAGGAGACTGGACCTGGATACAGTAAGTATAGCTGTTATATAGCTGCCTTCAGGAGACTGGACCTGGATTTCTGGTAAGTATAGCTGTTATATAGCTATACTTGCAGGAGACTGGACCTGGATTTCTGGTAAGTACAGCTTTGTTTTACAGCTTGATAACAACAACAAAAATAATGAATGAAAATTGCAAACTTGTTTTATATATGGGAATTTCAGCACAAGTCAGAAAATCTGCCTTCAGGAGACTGGACCTGGATACAGTAAGTATAGCTGTTATATAGCAGCCTTCAGGAGACTGGACCTGGATACAGTAAGTATGGCTGTTATATAGCTGCCTTCAGAAGACTGGACCTGGATTTCTGGTAAGTCCAGCTTTGTTTTACAGCATGATA